>NC_066582.1:449202435-449510560 GCF_024323335.1 Lathyrus oleraceus | reverse complement strand
CATTTTCAAAAATGTTTGGCTAACACCAAGTTCCATTTTTAAATCTATTTCACCTTCAATCATTTTCAAACACTTAATCCTCTAACCTTTTGTCAAATCGCTTCGCAACATTAATCAAATGCTTGATTCAACGTCAAGTCATTTTCCCAAATGAAAATCAAAACACTTAATTCTTATTAAACACTTTTTAATAAAGATGGAAAAGGAACATAGTGGATACCACGAGCTCTAGAGGCTAAGATTCGAGATGGATATCTCGCTCATCTAAGCTCTCACCATCTATAAAAACTTTCAAAAGCGACTTCCGCAAACCTTTTCTCAATCAAAAACCCTCAAAACATCTAAAAATATCAAAACATTTTGCAAATAAGATGGAAAAGGAACGTGGAGTATACCACGAACTCAAGAGGTTAGGATACGAGTTAGGTATCTCGCTCATCCAAGCTCTCACCATCACCCAAAATGCATCAAAAACATTCAAACCTTTTGCTCTTGGCACATATTTCAAACCCTTTTTGCAAACGAAAGGTATTTTGTCTCAAGTCGATGCTAGACAATGTTTCATCCACAATCGTGTGAGTCGAGATAAATGACGTTTTCTCGTGAATGTTGATTTGTAAATCCATTCAATGTGATGCAAACGTCTGATCCTTATCTGTTTTGGGTAAGTAATGTTTTCCGTCGATTGACACAAAATAGTTTTTGCTAAAATCGATAAACAAACACACATTCTCTATCCAGAACTCCGTAAGCCTTGAGTTATCTATTGCACTCGGAGATACGTAAGATCGCGATTCAAAGTCTCGTCAGACACCCTAATAAAAAATAATTTTTTTATCCTATTCTTTTTCCCTTTTATTAACTCGAGAAAGCCTAACATTTTAAGCAAACACTAACGCGCACGACTAACCAAATGGTTCCCGTTGAGTACAACGGACGTGAGGGATGCTAATACATTTCCTTCGCGTAATCGACTCTCAAACCCGATATTAATTGTGGCGACCATAATCTCAGTCGTTCTTTTTGCGTTTTATTGATATTTCCCCCTTTTCTCTTTGAAAATAAATAAAATTTGATAGTGACTCTGTTAATTTCATCCTATAAACGTGCAATTGTGCTTCACGAACATAGTGTTCTCATTTTCCGAAGTTCGACACTTTTCCTAACGAGGTCTTAGTTGGTATTGATCAACATGTTTTCTAACGATGGTAAATTACTATAAAAGCAAGTAACCCATTATCCAAATAACCACAATATCACCTCCTCCACAATATATCGGTTCTTTTTTTACTAAACTATTACTTGACTTGATCTTAATCAAACAATATCGTGTGAATTTAGTGTTCTCCGGCATATCCCAATTGGTTATGAAATTGTCATTTTACTTATCAAGAGAAATCTTCATGATGCAACCAAAGAAGTCAATGTGAAAATATTCAAGCATTCTCTTTGGCTGAACTTCCTTCTTACTTTTTTGCACGAAACCTTCATACGTTTTTGCACGGAAAAGTCTAGAAAAAGAAATCAAAATTCTTAAGAAAATACGTAGAAAACGTAAAAACAATATACATTTTAATATTTATTTATATATTACTAGAAAAATAGATTGAATTAACCTATTAATCTCTATTGCAGTTATTTTGAAATTGGACTTTGGAGTAAACATTAAATTCTTTTCTTTATATGGACATGGTTTTTATTTTGGAGTTCTTTCGTTTCTTTAGTAACCTATGCAAGAGATTCGTATGACTGTGGGATGTAAGCAAAAATTATGAATTGCTTATATAGTTTGACTTAAAATCAAATTAACATCATACGAAAAATATTAATTTTTGAAGTGATATAGTAATTTTTATCAAAGACAAAACACATTATTAAATAGTAACATATTTAAGATTTAAAATAACTAATAAATAAAAGTATGACATATGAAACTACGTCAATAGTTTATCCTAATTACCATGGTTTCCTACCAAAACTCTAAAAATCATTATTTTATGCCCAACACTAAGTGTTGGAATAGTTTAGACTTCTTTAGGAAACTATATATTTTAAAAATTATGTTAATTTAAATAAATTGGGTTTTGTAGAAAAATTTATTAGGTTTATCGATGTATTTATGTGTAATCTTAAATTTTATATTAAGAGAAAATAGAATATGTATTGATAATATAAAATATTTTTATAAAATTAACTCACACACTTAATCACATCCATTCATTTTAATTTTTAAGTATCGATAAAAAAAATCATAACAAGTACTTAGACTCTCTCTGCTCTCAAAAACATACACACGTTTGTTTTTGTAATAATAGATGAAAATTACATAATAGTTGAAGCAACCAATAAATCAAATTTGAGAGATTATTACAAAGTAAATAAAAGATTATTCTGAAATAAATAACTTTAAATGATTGCTAGATTTGATGAGTTTTGAGATGAAGCAACAATAGACAGAAAATGATCACTTTGAGATGAAATCCTTCATCCAGTTTGAGTTTCACAAACTTGTTTGTTCTTTAAAACCAATCTTTTACCTTAAAATTAAAAAGAAAAAACAGAAAACAATAAATATTATTACATTTTTTATTAGATCAAGAATAATTATTTTTGTTTATGTATTAACATAAGTTAAGAGAAGTACCTAATAGAAAACTTGCATGTTCTTGCATCAATTTCCATGTCATAGTCACGTAATGATACTAGGACATGTGCTTTTGTTAATTTAGGTTTTGTAAATGATTAACATTTCGACAATGTTCTTGACTTGAAAATAGCAATCGAAGTTTAAGAATAAAATGCATGAATATAAAGAAACGATGTAAAGAAGGCTTCAAAGTAAAATTGCAATGAAGATAAATGATGAAATTGTAAATGATTTCTTAAAACATAAAAGTATGGTGATCACACGTACATTCTCTCAGCAACTCGTTTTCTCAACACGCATATACTTAGAGTAAATTTGTGAGTTTTATACAAGATGGAACACCCCCAATCCTAAACACTAAGACTCCTATTTATACTAATTCAAAATAACGGTAACAAACGGTCTCTTCTTCAAAAGATGACACGTTTTCATCTACATGCACTTCATTATTCATAGATTTTCAAGTGTTTTTCTAAAGAATCAGATAAGGCCAAAAAACAGTTATGAGCCTTATTTGAATTCATGCTCCGTCGAATACAACTCCAATCGAAATGCCTTTGTCAAATTGCACTTTGAACCCAAAAATATTTCTAAGTCCCAAACCAATATTTCTCTCTACGCAAGAGGTTCCTTCGACTAAAACTCTTTTTGTCGAAAGAATCATTTTCATGTATTCTTTTCAGAATATTTCCCTTGACCTTTCTAGTTCATCTCAAACATTTCCTTAGCGTCGAAATTCCAGCTAACAACCTCACATAGTAGTTTCTTGCCTTGACTTGGATACTCTGAGTTCTATAGAGTTTTTGGAATGATATTGCCACATGATTCCTAACGCTAGAACCACTATATATATATATATATATATATATATATATATATATATATATATATATATATATATATATATATATATATATATATATATATATATATATATATATATATATATATATATATATATATATATATATATATATATATATATATATATATATATATACTAGCTGAAAATAAATGTCTACAATAGCTATTTCCGTATTGCACGACATGTAAACCTTAATGGAGCTTCCAATCTTCTGCCAAGTTGCCACGTACCATCGACGTTCGGATAAGATTAAAAAGCAGTTATTCAATTTGATCATTTTGCTTCATCTCAATCGTCCTAACTGAAGATTCAACTTGTCGAATCATGAGAAAAATACTCTCAACATTTAGAAAAATGCTAAGTTAAAACTCAACGCCAAATGTGTTGTATTCAACACTTATGAGCGAACGATGAGTCTGTCGCATGTCATCATGTGTCCTTATTTTTACTAAGTATTATCTTAATGTTATATCCTCTTGGTCGAACTATGGATGTCGAGAATTTCCAAACTAACAACATGGTAATGGAGCTAGATAGAGGGGGCAGGTTTAAACATTCCCAACCCACACCGCTTTCTTGTACCAACCCTATTTCCAGTCGAGGGTAACGAATGAGCACCCACCACCACCTCCGACAAAAAAACATATTTCTTCGTTCAACTCCGCATCCACTCGCAAAAATTATATTTCTTTTAAAAGTACTTCTTTTATTATTTGCATATCAAGACAAATAAGAAATAAAAATAAATTATTAATCGAAGGCGGATAAAATTCAAGGAAAATCAGATTTTAAATTTGAAATAACATATCTTCTTTTTTCCGTGCCTACCCTCCATACTGACACCTCTAAATTTATTAAAACATACGCTTTAATTTTTTTAACTAGAAAGAAGATATGTTTAGCCGCTGCATCTCCATCTTCCCCGCAACTTGCACCGTCTAGCCACTACGATTCTATCCCGCCGTGATTTTTCCATCTTCCCCCTCTTCTGTCACAACTTGACTTCTCCATATGTGAATTGGAAACTGTTTCGTCTTCCACCCTGGCGGCCACTGGGCCACTACGCGAGTGCAACTGAGCTTTTCGTGGTTTGTCGACGGCGGATTCTTCGTCCTCTCTGTTCCGTTATGGCTCTTCGTTTTGTTTGTTCATATTTGAGTCTCTCAAAGAACAGAAAAGTATGATTGTATCCCTTCTAACATCCATGCTTTAATTGAAAATAGATTATTCCTTTCAGTTTGAAACAATTAGCTTTCTTATTCCTAACCAATAAAAGTTACACATGTCAATATTCCTATGAGTGGATCTGTTATTTCAAGTTTCATAAAAAAGATAGAGAAAATTTACATTGAAGTTAAAGCTAACAAATTCTTGTATAGTTTCCTCAACTTAAGTTATATAACTTAATTCACTTGTGAATCAAGTTTCATATTTTCATACTACTTTGCTTAAAACATTCATTCTACTGATTTCTTTGTGTGTGCTTTCATGATTTATCTATTGTAAATTACGAACTCACACACTTAATTAATCACATATATTCATTTTAAGTAACAATCAAAGAAAAAAATTTGATAACAAGTACTTACACTCTCTCCTCCTCTCTCACACACACATACACACTTGCTTTATGTAATAATAGATGAAAATTACATAATATTTGAAACAACCAATAGATCAAATTTCAGAGATTATTACAAAAACAATAAAAGATTATTCTGAGACGAAAACCTTCAAATGATTGCTAGATTTGGTGAGTACTAAGATGAAACCCTTCATCCAGTTTGAGTATCACAAGCTTACTTGTTATCTAAATTCAATCTTTTTACCTTAAAATTCAAAAAAAAAACAGAAAACAATAAACATTATTACATTTTATATTAGATCAAGAATAATTGTTTTTGTATATGTATTAACATAAGTTGAGAGGAATAGTGCCTAATAGAAAACTTGCATGTTCTTGCACCAATTTCCAAGTCATATTCACATGATGCTCCTCTGTTAAAGTTGAACCAATAGCACATCTGATAACAAAAGCTCCATCAACCTCACAATGAGTCATGTAAGCCTTACCACAACCATTAACTGAATCTAGCAATTTACGATTCACTTCATTCACCAAATATCCATCATTCATATTTTTTCCAATGTAATAACAACCTTCACTACCATTATCAATGTTAATTGCTGATGGAGAAATCCTAAAGCAAACCAAAGCGAATCTCGTCGGCACAACAATTTCAAACCTCTCATCTTTTCTCACAAGTCCTTCAAATGTTTTAGCCATTTCCACATGATTTCTCAGAAACTTCTTGAGATTCTCGACGCCGTAACTTCGAATAACAATCCATAGTTTGAGTGAATTGAATTTCCTACTCAAGGGTATTTGCCAATCTTTGTAATCAATCACTTCCTTTAAATCAGAATTAATGTTCTGCAAGAATTCAGGATATGTTGATAGTGATTTTCTCAAAACACTGTGATCTTTCACCCAAAGACAACAACATGCTAAGTTAGTCAAAAACCATTTATGAGCATTAAAACTAAAAGAATTTACATCTTCAATTCCATCAATGTAATGTCTGAATTCAGGACAAATACAAGCTGAACCTGCATAAGCAGCATCCACATGAACCCAAATATCATAGTCTTTTGCCACATTACACAATAACTTTATAGGATCAATAGCATTTGTTGCGGTTGTGCCAACCGTTGCACATAAGTAACAAGGAACCAAACCATTTTCAACATCTAAAAGAATGGTAGAAAGAAAAGACTCATGAGACAAAGCAAAAAAATTGGACCCTTTAGTTTTTATGACTCTAAAATTTTGTGCATGAATTCCAACAATTTGAGTTGCTTTTTGAAGTGCACTATGTGTTTGATCAGAACAGTACACAACAAGTTTTCCAATATTTTCTTTTCCAATTTGAGAAAGCTTTTCATCTCTTGCAGCAACTAGTGTACACAAAATAGCCTCACATGTTGTACCTAACAAAACACCACCACCACCACATTCAAAATTTGATGAAAAAATGAAACATTTTGGTAAGTTTAGCATTTTTCCAAGCCAATTCATAACAATAGTTTCAAGCTCAGTTGCAGCTGGTGATGATAACCAATTGAATCCAACAACATTGAATCCATTGCTTAACATTTCACCTACAAACCCTGCTGTGCTACCACTACTAGGGAAATAAGCATAATAGTTTGGACTCATCCAATGTGTGATTCCAGGGATTATATGTTGTTGAACATCTTCAAGTATCGATTCAATGGATTCTGGTTGAAATGGAGGCGACGATGGCAGTTTTTTTGCAAGGTAATTAGGTTCTACTTTGCTTAAAACAGGATATTTTTCAATGTTTTTGTAGTAATCTGTGAGAAAATCAATCATCATGTAGCCTTGTCTTTTGAATTCTTCAAGGTCTAGAGGATTCATAATTCTTGTTGGTTTGGTTTTAGGAGGGTTGGGGTGTGATATGTATTAATTGTATATTTACCTTTATAACATACAATTTGGTTTTAGGAGGGTTGGAGTGTGATATGTATTAATTGTATATTTATCTCTATAACATACAACCCAATTAAGGATTAAGGATGACCAAATGAATGGATTAGATGAATTTAGTTGGATTGTCTATGGGTGGATAAAAATCATCCACTAATACATTGATGTTTTAAATAAACTCAAATTAGTCTGGAGATATATTTTTAACTTAAACACTCTTATTTTGCTAAAGAAAATAATCTAAAAATATATACATATCCTTTTGTGCTTGCAATATTACTCTCTATTGTAGTTAATATTGAAATTGGATTTTGGAATAAATCAATTTAATAATACAAGAATTTTTGCTATACTAAATTTATATATTTATTTCTAATAAACTATTTTGAATCACAATTAAAAAATAATTATAAATAATATATTTTTAATAATTTTGACATAAAAGTGAGAACAATTATAATATATTTTTCTAATATTGTTAAACTTTTTTTCAGAACTATTAAAAAGTTGCCGGTGTATGTACGTACGACTCATACACAAGATAAATGTTTGTTGGTAAGTTTAATATGGTTTTGATATTCTTAATAAAAATCACAGTTTATTATAAACAGCATCCACAAAACAAACATGATTAAAAAATTATTAAAAATAATATTCTTTTAATATCATGAATATGAAAATTAATATATATATATATATATATATATATATATATATATATATATATATATATATATATATATATATATATATATATATATATATATATATATATATATATATATATATATATATATATATATATAAAAGAAAGTTTTTTCACACAACAATTTTATTTGAGCTATTTTCTTAGAAACAAGACACGCTTTTTTTAATTCAACTTGATAGTATATGACAAATGATCAAACAATGACAATCCCTTAAGAATATGACCTTATATTTACTTTAAAGATTATCATCTCCTTTTTTTCCGGCAAAAGAATAAAAAAAAAACCGGAAGCATCCAACAAAAACATTCATTAAATTGGAGAAGACAAATGAAAATTTTGAATTTCAGTTTTTCTAAATTTGAGTTTGAATCTATTTAAAGGTAAACGAGAAATATGAAATGTCAAAGAAATGAGTTTTTTCAGTGTGGCGGAAGAGTTTTTGGTGTAGCGGAACATAGAGTATTTACAAGGTTAACATTTTAACGTTCAAGTCAGTGAAGTTAGATAAATATATCTTAAGGGTGAGAGTGAGATAATATTTGAAATGACGCGTCCTTAAATTTATATATGGTAGACGGTTGAAACTGCTTTTGTCTAGACTAACATGAGACGCGAGGAGTCGTCTGATTAGATTTGATGGCAAAAGATGCACGGGTAGCTAGGATCAAGTGTCTAGTTGTTGTTGAGGTCTTACCTACTCCTTTTTTGTTGAATGGATACTACAAAATGGGCTCATAATTGGACCTTCTTCTTTGGGATTGTGGTTAACCCAGAATAATTATTCGCTAAGTCCTTATTAATATTTGGTGAAGAAATGATTGACGTTATGGAGCCACTCTTTGATGTTGTCATATTCTTCTCAAGCTAGTTGTCGATTCGTGGAAGAGAAAGAGTTTGTTATCTTGGAGTAGGTGACCTCGGGAACACGCATATTAAATGTATGTCTTCTAAGCGCAACGTTTCGCAGAATGAATTTAATGTGTGGATCTAGGTATGACGGTGAAAGTGATCTCTTTACAACACTCGAGTACCTAAGCAAATCGAGGTTTAATCAGGCTCGTTGATGGCATGAACATGCTTTCCTATGTCTTCTAATATTGATCATGTGGTGGTTGATCAAGCAGTAGATGGAGATCCCAAGGTGGACTCTCTCTTTTTTTCCTTCAGTTCTACTATCTATGAGGTTTAGAAAAATTCTAGTCATTCTTTCTAGTTTTGACTCCATCTCTTATTACAATTTCATGGTAGTTACTGTTCTGACGCTTCTCGAGGTGCTCTGGTTGTCATATTCGCATGTGCATCGAGAATGACTCTTCTTCAAAGGTAACAGACAACATCTCTTATTATGCGGCAGTTACACATTAAATAATCTCTACTTAGTCTTTTCTCTACACTAAGATTATTTTAAATAAATGTGAAACTTATAAGAGCAGGGGTGAGAGTAGGAGAGAGGTAATATTCATAATTCTAAGAGCAATGGTGAGTTTGTATAATAAAATATTTTGCCAAAAAAGTAAATATCCTTAGACTTGAATCCACATTATAATCGAATATAAGCTACAACCAAATAATGCTTTTAGGTTTTTTAATGCATTTCAAATTTCAAACTCTTCCTAATGGATGTAAAGAGCGCATTCTTGAACGGTTACAACTAAGAGGAAATGCATGTTTATCGGCCTCTTGGATTTTAAAATTTATCTTCTCCTAATCTATTTATATATATTAAATCCAATGTTTCAAATTATTTTGCGGACACCTAACACTAATTTCTTCAAAAATAATCCACATCATCTCATTAGCTTATGTGTACACCTTCTACTAAACCACCAATCAAAACACTACTATTTGCCAACACCATTATTTGCCAACACCCAATTTTTGACTCTTTCTCTTCCAAACCCCCTATTTCACCTTTCCTAATTCTCTAATACCGCATTACAAATGACAAATTCTTTTTCCCACTCATGCAAATATCTAAAGAAGTGTGGTTGTTCTCTCATTAGATTTTCTTCTTTCTATCATTCGATTTTCTTCTTTCTATCGTTACCGACACATAGATTTTGGAATTCTCCAATTACAGTTCAATTTTCTACTTCCTACCATTACTGGTTCAATTTTTTCCTTCCTACCATTACTGACAAATAGATTTTGGATTATTGTTCTTGCAGAATTCAATTTTGTATTTCCTTAATTACTGTTCGAGTTTCCCCTTCCTACGGTTTCCCATAAATCGATTTGGGATTAAGATTGCAACATTTGGTATGCGGGAAGTTATTCTTGCAAGATTCAATTTTGGATATCTCCGATTACGGTTTAATTTCCCCTTTCCGTAAATTCCAATAGTTGATTATAATTTTCGATTTATTCTTGATAATAATTATTTATATTTATTATCTTTAATAATAAAATTAATTTTATTTGAATTATAAATAATAAATATAGATAATAAAGGCCTATTAGATTATATTCAATAAAAAAAGTAAACATTTTATATTATTATTATGAGAATTAAATTTTACAACTTTAAAAATTAGAGACACAGGAAATATGTACAATGTATTATACATATTAATCATTATCTCTAATATTAATAAATTTACACGGAACAAAAAAAACTTGTTAAAAAAGGATAAATAAAATATTATTTTGAGCTTGATAAAAATTAATTTCATAAATATTATTGAAAATATTAATGTCATAAAAATTAATTCCATCATTAAAAAATGTTATAAAAATTATCTAATGAATAGAATAAATAATTAAATTGTGTATCATTATTATTAAAAATTTAAAAATGCATATGAATAATAAATATATTATTTTATTTCTAAAAATTAATATATATATATATATATATATATATATATATATATATATATATATATATATATATATATATATATATATATATATATATAAAAGTATTTTATTCCAAATATTAATAGTACATAATGAAATATTTTACATAAATAAAATATTTTTATTTATAAATACTTTAATAAAGATGTCTATTAGTATTATTATAAACATTTATATTATTGATAAAATATTTATAATAAACTATGTTTAAAGTTGTTCACAATTAAATTTGATAATAAAAATAATAAATATTTAAATTTTATAATGTTGCTAAAAATTGAAAATTAACATAACACTATAAAATGTTACAAAAATAAAATATTTTCCTTTTATAAATACTTTAATAAAAATGTATTATAAATATTTATACCATTTTTTTACAAATATAAGAAATGAAATAATGACAATAAATAAATTAAACTATTTTTAAATCATAAAAGATAATTGTTACATATAATATTCATTTATTTTTATCATAATTGCATTTAATTAGCCGTTTAAAAACTATAAAAATAGAAAAAACACATGTGTTTCAATCATAAGAAAAATCATAGGAACACATTGTCGTGTAATCGGTTATATTTTTAAATACCTCACCATAACAACAATCATATTCACAAATCTATATTATCAGACAATCAGTAATGAAAAATTTTAATCTTAGATCTTAATACCGATCGTGATGATTGGTTGCTTCGAGTTAGAGTTGTTCGATTGTGGGACGTTATAATCTGAGAAACGATGAAGAACAAACATTCATTGAAATGATTTTGTTAGATGAGAAGGTATTAACTCTGTATCCCAAATATTTTATTTGTTGTTAGAAAAATATATTTTTATATTCTAAATATATAACATTTATATTTTTTCTTTATAAAATTATTAATTTCAATATTTTATTGTTATATTTTTTTCTTCAGGGAACTCCTTTATATGGAACAATAAACAAAGATCTTATA
Source organism: Lathyrus oleraceus (assembly GCF_024323335.1). Classification (NCBI taxonomy): domain Eukaryota; kingdom Viridiplantae; phylum Streptophyta; class Magnoliopsida; order Fabales; family Fabaceae; genus Lathyrus; species Lathyrus oleraceus. The sequence goes on along the minus strand of NC_066582.1, from coordinate 449,499,009 downwards.
CCACAATTTAGAGAATTGATACAAGATAGAAATTTATATACCATAAAAAATATAAAAATAGTTCCGGCAAATGAAACATACAAACCAGTCAAAGGCTTAAAAAATGCATGGTTTTTGCGAACGACTGTTGTAACAAATATTCAAGACTCATAATTTACAATTCCACGCCATTATTTTAAATTTGTTACCATAGAAACAATTTCAGTAAGAGTTTGAGACAACAATGTTCTCTCTGGTAATAATGTTATACACAATTTACTCTACAATAATATAAATCATATTATATAACTATATTCATGTTTGTATTCAGACATAGTTGGAGTGTCTCATGCTCTTGGACATGAAGAACACGTTTACGTACAAGGAAAACCTACAAAAATTATCAGACTTGAATTGAGACTACAAGAGTAAGATTTCAACTACGTGTATTTGCATATTCATATATTCATATATAAATTAAGTATATTAAATTTAAATTAATCTTAACATTTTAATCATAATTTATTCATAGGAATAAAATTGTTAAGGTCGCGTTATGGAAAAAAATAGCTATTGAATTTGAAATTTGATGACAACTCAACAGAAAAAACCACTATTGTTGCAATCACCTCTACAACAGTGAAGATGTTTAGAGGTAAGTATATATTTAAACGTTATAGATATTTTTTCACTCAAAGGATCGCCATTTTTCACAGATAAATTATCATTTGTATTCCACAAATGAATACTCGATCAACTCAACTTCAGCTACCCGGATTTACATCAATCTAGAAAATCCATAATTCCAACACCTAAAAAAATATTGTACCCATCGAATATACTTTATCCGTTAAATGCTAACATTTTTGAATTATCATTTTAAATAACTAAAATTTAAAGTTAGTCTTTCACTATCTCTTTTATTTTGTATAAATTATATAGTCCACAAATGACCAACTATAAATAAAGGAGATTCTAATCACTTAGTTTTCAAATATGTCACCTTAAATGAGGATGACCCAAAATAGAACTACACTACAAAATATAATGGCAATGACATGGGAGTTAGATACACAGGTAAACTATAAATTTTATTTAAATACTCTTTTGTAAATAAAACTCTAAAGTTATTTTACTTACCATTTTTTCTAAACTTTTAAATATAGGAGGTTTTCTTCACAGTTTCAGCAACTATAAATGAAATTGATGATACATTTGTATGTCATTACATTGAATGTGAAAAATGTATAAAGAAACTTAAACAAGAAAACCATGAATTGAAATGTCCTTGGTGTGAAACACCATCAAAGTGTCCAAAACCAAGGTTAGACATTTTCAATCATAAACCATCTTATCAAAAATATTATTAGTAATATAATATAAAAACATGTAATCGCATGTTCAAGATAATGCTAAAAGTCTTTGATGAAACCGCTAAAGCGACTTTAACATTGTTTCATCAAGAGGAACAAAATCTACTCAATACAACAACTCAAATGCTCTTGCAACAACAAGCTAACATGTCTACACCATCAATACTGCAGAATCTCTGTCATCGTACTCTTATTTTTGAAATAAAGTTGTTAGCAAAAAACTTAAAAAAAGACTTGCAAATCTACACAGTATCACGAACTTTTGTACCAACTGATATTGTACAAGAACCAATTCTAAAAACACTTATTAAATAGGTAATTAAATTTGTACTATAATCATACAAATATATTCTAACTTTATGAATACTAACAATATACTTATTACATATAGGAGTCTATATCATCAGTAATGATTCTAAATAAATAAGATCACCAAGAAGATGAAAAAGAAGAAAAAGAAGAAGAAGGAGAAGAAGAAGAAGAAGAAGAAGAAGAAGAAGAAGAAGAAGAAGAAGAAGAAGAAGAAGAAGAAGAAGAAGAAGAAGAATGTGGAAGAGGAAATGATGGTGACAACATCAATGGTAAACCATACAAGAAAAGAAAAAGAAAAACTCGCAGTGCTAAACGAACGCTATCATAACATCATCAGATGATGAAACACATATCAAAGGGAATTCAAAAAATAATAGTACCAACAATGAACTTTAGATATTATCTTCTGACGACGAGTCATTTCTCATATACAAATTAAAGACTCAAAAATCTATTAAAACAAAACAAAGGAACAATAAAGGCTCATCTATGGAAAAAAAACCATAAAAATTGATTCTAATTTTGAAGTCTTCTTTCATGTTTTAACATTTATTTTGATGTCTCGCCTTGCATTTCCATATTTATAAATATATTACTTTTCAATTAAAATTATACTATTTTCTTTTGTTATGCTAATCTTATTATCTATATTAGAATTTTTATAATAAATAATATCTACCATAAATAAAGTTTTATTTTATTTCAACAACTTCTATTTACTATTTGCACGATCTTTTTTACCATCCGCGCATCGCGCGGGTCCTAATCTAGTTATGTATTCAACCTTAAAAAGGATTTATACGGTTTAAAACAAGCCCCTTGAACTTGTAATGATAGTTTGAGCAAGTTTTTGCCTGAAACCCATTTTTAAAAAGGATAGGTTGATAAGACATTTTTCATTAAAAAATATGAGCATGACATTTTACTTGTACAAATATATATTGACGATATTATATTCGGTGCTACTAACGAGTCTCTTTGTAAGAATTTGTCTAATATGATGTAAAGTGAATTTGAAATGTCTATGATGGGGGGACTTCAATATTTTCTCCATTTGTAAATTTATCAATCAAACTAAGGCATCCTCATCAGTCAAACTAAGTATTGTAATGAGTTGTTAAAAAGATTCAAAATGGAAAAAGCAAAACTTATCTCAATTTTGATGAGTACCTCATGCAGTCTAGATAAATATGAGGGAGTAAAATCAATTGAATAAAGTAGATATTAAGGTATGAGTTATTCCCTTTTTACCTTACTACATCTTATTTTGATATTATGTTCTTTGTTTCTATGTGTTCATTCTTTCAAGAAAATTCCGAAGAATCACACCTCACTAGGTTAAAACATTATGAGGTATCGTAATACCCCATATTTCCTTAAATACCCAAATTCCTATTAATTGAGATCAACTGAGTTCTTATGTGCTCTAAAAGTTATCAATTGGGATAAATAGAGTAAATAGTGAGTTCAGGTTGACTTAATTAATATTAATTAGGACTGACCTTTTATTAATTGGGACATTTTGGTAACATTAATAATGGATCAGTAGTAGAACAAATATTACAAGTTTAGTGTCACTTGAGATATTTGTTGCTACTAGTAACCACTTTCTTACCACACATTTCTCATGGCCACTTGCTAATAATCTTTGACTCACTCACCACCACATGTTATTATCATATACCACCTACCATAAAGCCACTTCATTTTCTCAATGTATCAGAAAGGTTAGTGGAGTAAAGAAGAAACTCAAGAGAAGAAGAGAAAACAAGCTAGTGGAGAAGAAGAAGAAAAAGAAGAAGAAGAAGAAGAAAATCTTGGAACCAACACCATCATCTTCATCCTCATCTCATCTTCAACAACTTCTCCTCTTCCATTCTTGAGGTGGGTTCTAGTTAGAAACCCTAGGACTCTAGGAGATTAGGGTTGTAGAATCATAGATAAATCATGAAAATCCATGTTATATGATGAATATTTCTCTTGATGTTGTTGTTTCTATGAACATGTGCTTTGATATGTTCTTCATGATTGTTGTGACTACATGATTTGTTGTGATTGTGGTTAAATGATTGGTTATGGTTATGACCTTGAAATCATTGTGGTTATGAACTTGAAATCCTTGATATATATGTGTATATGAGCATGTAGTATGATGGATTTTGTTGGAAAAGGAAGTGGATGGTTTCTTAGAAATGAAGTAACAGAGGAAATGGTGTTCTGTGAAGTGAAAATGTGGAAATGTGTGAGGACTAATCGATTGGTCCCTGCAACCAATCAATTGCACACCCCTTTTGTTTTGCAGAAAATGTAATTTTAGCAGGACCAATCGATCGACAGTGTATTATAATCGATTACATGAACTTTCTGTTTTGGAATAGTGGAAAATTTTAGTGAGCCAATCGATTGACACTGAGGATCAATCGAGTGATCCTTTGCAAACTTTGAAAAGCAGAAATGTGAGAGGAACCAATCGGTTAGGCTTCCCCCAACCAATCGATTGACTTATGTTAAAAACTTAGAAATCCATTTCTTAAGTGTTTTTAAGTGCATTCTTTCAACCATTAATCATTTGTGATGCTATGCTTGTGTTGAATACATGTTAATGGTGAAGATTACATAATGAAACTAGTGAGTTAACCTAGGATTGGTATTAGGCCATAAGCTAGGTTTATAACTTGGATAACACTAGAAAACGATATTCATTCGTATGACGCTTATGTGGAGGTCATGGTCGAATGGTTGCTATAATTGAGAATGAGACGCATTGTATGGAACATGCCATGTTATTGTTTGTGTATTATGGTGAATGAAGTCACCTGTGATTGATGGATCTTAGTATGATTTGTGGAACCGATCATGTATTCAGAATGTGTGTTTTTCTATGATGGTGCATATCTCTATTTGGTATGCTTAGATGAGTAAGCATTAGGATGTGAGACCGATGATTCGAGCCTCAATTGGGTTTGAGTCCCAACCACGGCGAACATGGGGGAAAGGTGGACACCTAAGTGGGTTAGATTCCCATACGGTGAAAGAGACCCTAAGTGGGTTAGAGTCCCATACGGGTGGCGATCGCTTGAACTGGGGATTAAGCCTCATAGAGGACCTGATATCTGTCGCATCCTGCGAAAAATCAACCGGCGAGCCTAAAAATAAAAACACACAGAGCCGCCACTGCGCGTTATTTATCCCAAGATAGGGAAAGGAAACGCTCAGAGAAACCTGGAAAGACATGGTCTCGCGACCAGAGAGAAAAGGTTCGGGAGTCGGTTACGCAAGGGGAAGGTATTAGCACCCCTCACGTCCTAGGTACTCCTAGGGATCCACGTCCTAGAATAAAGAAAAGGTTGCTAAACATCACACACACACACGGGGAACACAGGTGGGGTTAAGAGGAACGGGCTCGATAAGGTATCGCACCTTATGCCTACATATCTTGTCTGGAACAAGAATCAGAGCCACTGTAGTTCGGCTTACGCACGCCAAACAACACAAAACAACACAAACAAGAAAGAGTGGCAAACATGGAGCCCGACAACCACTGGATGGAATTACGTCGGCATCCGAACCAAAACACACTCAAAAGGGCAAACGTGGAGCCCGACAGCCAATCACTGGGCTTACGTCGGCATCCGAACCCGAAACACCAAACAGCACAGTCAGATAACAAGTAAACGCACGCAAAAAAGAAAAAGGTTGCCCGGAGAGGTCTCGCACGACCCCCTGCCTACATACCTCGTCTGGCACGAGGATCAGGGCGATGTAGTTCCCCTGAAAGGGAAGAAATTGCTAACCAGAAACCGGGGAAAGACACGCGACTAGGGAGCTGAGACTCGAGCCTAATGTTGTCATGCATCGTTTACCCTAAGTTCGGTTTTCTATCCTACTTGCATAAGCAAACTAACCTAACCAGGAAAGAAGCTAGCACACAAGCATACAATCATATATCATCAAATGAGAACAGGTATCTCAAACAAGCATGTCAATCAGATATCCACATAACACGCACTATAGCCAAACAAGGGGGCTCAATCAATCAGGTTTGACTGCCTAAGCAATCGTCTGTACAGGCTGTGTTTGCTCTTAACCTTGCCATTACGAGGCTAAGGTGAAGCAGATGATGGGATGAAGTGAGGATCAGACCTCACAGCTCTTATCCCTAACCAGGGAGAGCTTCTGACAAATGAGCATGGGTCCAGAATAGGGGAACCCTTCTATACTCGATGACTCTGACACAACAGATCTTGGGCTTTTGATCTCAATGCTACAACCATGTAATGGGAGCAAGGAGAAGACTCACTGAATAGTGGGGGACAGGTTGCTTGTCCCTACCTTCCACCAATTGCCTTACTTGAAGGACTTTCCCTGCTTGGGCTTAAAAATAAACATACACAATCATTGCCTCTTAAGGAGGACTTCAGACAATTTGCCCGGCCCGGTAACAGCCGGGTCTCCAGACTACATGAAGTAAGAAGGGTATACCTCAAATGCAAGTTGCTTAAGCAAAGCAAAGCAATAGTTCACAAGGAACTGAGCAACTAAAGTACCTGGAAACAATCAAACTCAGTCAGTATTCAGACAGACAAACTATACAGTAAACAATCAAACAGTTTAAACAATACAACACAAAGAAAGCTCAAGGCTTAAGCCCAAGCTTCAACACCTGCAAAACAATGTTATGTTAGTGTACAAACATCCACAACATCAATTAAAATGGATTTGTATCATTCTCCATGTACATTGCTTTTTTGATCCTGAAAAATCAAGCAAATATTAGCAACTAGACCACTAGGCCAAGCCTAGGGTCCAAAAGCAAGAAAAAAGTTAAAACAGCAAGGTATCCACCATCCAACATCAAATTAACATCAAACAAGAGCAAACATCATTGGTCTCATGTTTATATCATCCATCATGCTCAATTCATGCACAAAACAATCCATATGAGGTCAAATGAACCACCAAGCATACAAACAGAAGTATTGCATTCAAATCCCTATCAAAATAAATCCAAAAATTCTCAAATTAAATACACCTAAACAGGGGATAATCAAGGTCTACCATGTCAAATTTGAGCTCAATTGGGCAAATGGAACCATGTCAATGAAAATCATCAAAAACAGACACAATTTCATGCTTCAATTCACACCATCAATGCATACATCCAATTCAAAAATTCATATCTCATTGAAAACAAAAAAGAAATGGATGAGACCAAAACAGGGAGGTCACACAACGTGTCTAGTTCATGCATATCAAATTTCATGGCCATACAATACAATATGAGGATTTCCCAATCAATCTACCAACATGTATCACATGAGCTTGCAATTTCAATCACCAGAAATGAAAAATCATGATCAATTAGAAAAGGCAGTGAAAAATTCTACAAAAATTCATACAACATCCTAACATATCAACAATTCACCATGCCAAATTTCATTCAATTCTAGCATGCATAGGTTATCCAATTAAATTCAACAAGTTGACATCAAGAGGTGTGACACAAATTGTCACACCTAAGTTCCAGAATTTGCTGCTCTCTGACCAGGTATCAAAAATTCATGAAATTTACATATAAATAATCCTCAATGAGTCAAGAACCACCACAAAAATTTTCAGCCATTTATTTTATGATATGAGTATTTCATGATCAAATTGCCAAAATGTATCAAAATGTGACATACATTAGAAAAGCCTATGCCAAATAAAATATTTGCCAAGCACAACTTTGACCAATAGGTCAAAAAAATTCTACACAAGTCAACAAAGTCAAGGAAAAAATTGCCATATTTTTAGGATTTTCTACAATTTTTTATGAATTATTCAATGTGTTAATGAATTTTTTGGAATTAAACAAAATAATTAAAATTGCACAGTGGCAGTTTGGTAATTCTCTATGGCGGGGGAGGGAAACAACTAATTTGAAATTTCAAACTGCTTTTTGGATCAAACACGGTTTCTATCATCACTTTCAACCAATAGTTTCCAGATTTTGAAAAAATCGAAGAACATGCAAACTCAACGAAAATGGCCGTGCATATAACCGTTTTAACCGTCTAAACAAGAGGAACATGAATATCACATTATTACATCCTAAAAGTTCCTAAATCAAGAGAATCGAACAACCTAGGGTTTGTGTTCATACTTTCATTTCCAGATTTCTCTCCCTACAGGTCACTATTTCTAAAACTAAACACATATCCATGATCTACCTAGCAAGGCCTTTCAAACACATATAATTATTAAGCAAATGGTGAAAGTCGAATTTGCTCAAACCTGGATATGGCAGCCGTGATTTTGATGTTCTCAGCGCCAATAAGCCCGAAACAGATGTCGTATAACGATGAGGAAGGTGAATGCTAGGCTCGGTTTCAATTGCTTTGGCCTCTATTGTTCGAAATCCAATTTCACCATGAATGAAGCTTCTTAGCACAGCTGCAATTTCATACTCTTCTCCCTCCAAATTAGCAAAACAGTTTGAGATAATGATGCAAGGAGTTCAAATTGAAAAGAATCACGAGATTTGGTGTAGAATTGATGGAGAATTTTGGAAATGAAGGTTTTTGTGTTCTTGAGGGTTTGGAGAGAATGAAGAGTTTCTTGATCTGGTTTTTGGTGAATGAGTTTTTCTGTTATGATTAGGAAGTGTTTTAGAATTTATATGGATGCTTAATCCTCCACTAATCCACTTAATTAACCAAATTAGCATGTTAAGTGAAATTGGTTATTTTGCAAATAAGGGCAAAAATGTAATTTCCATGTACAACTCATTGCCAGCTGTTTTGACACCTCACACAACCCCTAAATATCATGTATGAGCTGTAGGAACTTGTCCCATGCTGATTGGTTGCTCCATTCTCAAATTCACTATGTGTATGCAAAATGACCAATTTTCACCATTTCACTTTTCAAGCCAAATCTCAATTTAAAAGGCCTATGCATGAAATGAATATTCAAACACACTCCAAATGCCATTCCTGAGGTGTTGGAAAAAGTCCCATTCAAAAATTCCAATTATTTTGAGAGTTGGACAATTTTGCCCCTGGTCCAATTCAGCTGTCCAGTTGAAAAGTGACTTTTTGCCTTGGCCATTTTTGGGAAAATCCAATGATGCACCCTCAAAGTACATGTCAAATGGAGTTTGTGCATATAAAGAACTTGCAATTTGGACAAAGTATGTGATAGTTATGGCCTCCTGATTACGGGTCTTTTCTGAAATTCACTGAGCCATATCTTGCAAACCATACATTGGATTTTCAAGTTCTTGGACTTTTTGGAAAGGTGAGAACAAGATCTACAACTTTCATGTTGAACAATTTTTCATTTGAAGCTTCCTTGGACATCTGTTTTTGAGGTCAAAAACTTTCCATTTTTGGAAACTTCAGTTACATGTCACCTGCTATTTTTGGCAGTTTTTGTCCTGACTTGATTTTCTTCATTTTTAAGCCTTGCCATGTCATTCAACACTTGTTCCAACATGAATGAAGTGTGTCTAACTTGTTTCCACCTCCAAATCCACCAGATCATGTACAGTTGACCACAGTTGACTTTTCATCTGATAGATGAATTTGGCAATGCATTGATCAATCTGAGCCCCAATCTCCAACTGAAATGGCTCAAGGGTGAAACCCTAGCCTCAATAAGTACAATATAATCACAAAATGAACCCCATAACCATCATAAACCTCATCTCCTGATCCAGCCCTGACTGGCCCAATGCAACTGGTTAGGGTTGACTAGTGGTCAAAACCCTAATCTCAAGGAATCTTCTTCAATCTTCTGATGACATCCAACCATGATGATGATGATGTATCAATTCAAACAAGATGAAGACCAATATCCATGGAGAATCCTGAAACCCTAATCTCACAGCCCAATCCTCAGATGGCCCATGATCAGTCAATAAACCCTAGGCTTTCACTTTCTGACTTCCTACCTCCTGATTAAGACTTGGGAAGATAGCTTGCACAATGAAACCACATGATATGCAATATGAAATGCCTAATGCCCTAAAATGACATGCAAATATGTTAATGCTAGTCCCAAGAGAGGAGGGCAAATTTTGAGGTGTTACAGCTGCCCCTATTCAATCCACTGTGAACCTGTCGATACGAAATAGCCTCGGCTTTCGGATGATCAGGATGAAGAGTGATTGAATACCAAGAACAGACGAACAATTTGCACTCTGATGGGATAATAATTAACAACGCCTGTCAGCATCGGCGAAGAAACAATCTTGAACGAAACGTCGACCTGGATACCAAAATAAATGGTAACTCAGGGATAACCACGGCCTGAACACCACACATCCGCTCGGGATTATCATCCTCTCCCTTTTTCTCTGCTTTTCTTGGACCCCGAAATTTTCTTATCTCTTTTTCATTTTCTTGAACCCCGAACGTTTCTCTGTGCAAACGATCCTCGAATCTCTGCATTTGAACCCCGGAAAATGCCTCAGCACTCCTTTTTGCCAACATAATGAACCCCGATCTCCAGTTTGAACCCCGGTCGCCTGACGATAACTCTCGATCGCCAGAATGAACCCCGTTCTCCAGAAAATGTCGCAACATCTCCCTTTCTCCATTTGAACCCCAGAACATGCCTCAGCATTTCTTTTCTCCGTTTGAACCCCAGAACATGCCTCAGCATTTCTTTTCTCCGTTTGAACCCCAGAATCGCGCTGATCGCGTAACGTCTTCTGATATCATTTCCATCTCTGTCCGACGGAAACATTTCCTCCAATATCGCACTACTGGGGAACACTGCTGATCTGACGTCATGGTACCACACTCCTCAGAGTAACACTTTCAACCAGACACTGACTGATGACTGGGAGAAAACTCGACGTTTACTGGACATCGAACAATGATGTTGACAGGACATCGAACAATGATGTTTACAGGACATCGAACAATGATGTTGACAGGACATCGAACAAGGATGTTGACAGGACATCGAACAATGATGTTGACAGGACATCGAACAATGATGTTGACAGGACATCGAACAAGGATGTTGACGGGACATCAAACAATGATGTTGACAGGACATCAAACAAGGATGTTGACAGGACATCAAACAATGATGTTGACAGGACATCAAACAATGATGTTGACAGGACATCAAACAATGATGTTGACAGGACATCAAACAAGGATGTTGACAGGACATCGAACAAGGATGTTGACAGGACATCAAACAAGGATGTTGACAGGACATCAAACAATGATGTTGACAGGACATCAAACAAGGATGTTGACAGGACATCAAACAAGGATGTTGACAGGACATCAAACAAGGATGTTGACAGGACATCAAACAATGATGTTGACAGGACATCAAACAATGATGTTGACAGGACATCAAACAATGATGTTGACAGGACATCAAACAAGGATGTTGACAGGACATCGAACAAGGATGTTGACAGGACATCGAACTATGATGTTGACTGACACCAAAGAAAGCTCGACCAGACACTTACTGATGACTGGGAAATACTGTTGCTCCAAAATCCCGATGCTGAACTCCTCGGAGTATCGTCTTCACTATCCGGCAAAACCAAATCCCAAGCGGTAACCACGGCTTGAATCGCGCTGATCGCGTAACCTTTCCATCTCTGCCCGACGGAAAAACTCCCTCCAGTATCGCACTACTGGGGTACATCTCTGATCCAATCATGAGGCTAAACTCTTCGGAGTAACATCTTCACCTCTGGGCAAAACCACCTCTCAAACGGTAACCACAGCTTGAGACTAGCTCTATGCTTGCAACAATGATGCATGATCTTTTTCTGCGTAATGCTCCATAATTATGGAAATGCTACGCGATTTATTATTTTCTCTATGCAATATGCTATGCTTACTCTACATGATGAATGCATAAAAAGGTATCCCCCTCAAGGGACTCTTCTGAGGAGCACGAGACGCTCTGCTGAGGAACTCGTCAATACTCCAATCTCCACCCTGCTGGGGAATAATACTGCTGTTGGGAAAAGGTAACCCTTGCTGGGGAAGAACCTCCTTTGCACCCAATCCACTCGGGAAACTGCTGGGGATAAGCACCACCAACACTCTGTGGGGATATAGTCTTGACTCGCTAGGGATATCAATCCTGACTCCGCTTCGGGAAAACCCTCACAGATACCTGCTGACTTCACTGGGAAATGCTCACAGATACTCCGCTGGGGAAAATAGCAACCTCCATACTCAACTGGGGGAAGCATCAATCTATCACCTGTTGGAGATAACCATCTTGACCCTGCTAGGGAATGCATACTACTCCGCTGGGGACAACCCATGCAATCCATAGGTAGAATCAACTCAGCTGGGGATGCAGAAATTCGTCCGCCACGGGAACTTGTTCAATCCACAGGTAGGATGAACACTGTTGGAGATATATTTCTTTGAAAAAGACCCGCTCCACTCGGGGAATAGCAACCTTCTGGCCTGGCTGCTGGGGAAACACCGTCTTAACCTGTCCGGGATAACCGTCCCTACTCGGCTGGGGAAGTCCACAGACATTGGATCTGCTGGGGAGCTAGTCCTATGACTCTGCTTGGGGACTTAGCTGGGAAATGAGAATAATTGGCACAGAACACCCGTCGACTCATCGAACCACGGTATCTACCTCCAATACTCGTATCACCTTTCCACTTTTGAGAATTCCCCGACTCGTCTGGACCTTTTCTGCTCCATCATCTTGTATCCCAAATCGCTCCGTGCTCGACAAGAAACGTACTTCTGGGATGTATACAGAAATTTCAACCTTTCGACTTTGAAGAGTCTTCTTGGTTAATTTCAAAGGTCGTCGGACGTCTCGTCGTCTCTCCGTTCCTTCTTCATGCACTCGTCCCTGACCGGACTCTGCGGGGAATTACATACTCTCCAATTTTCTGATTTTGAAGAGTCTTCTTGATTATCATCAAGGACCGTCGTACATCTCAACGCCTTCATCATTCTTTCATTCCTTCGTCCCTGAGCGAACTCTCTGGGGATCTGTTACAAAGCTTCCACATCAACACCTGCAAGTGAGTGAAAATAACTAACAGTACCTGCAAAACAGATCGTCAGATAAAACCGTGCCCCAGGCGCGTCAAGATTTCAACACTTGGGTCACTCAACCTTCCAAATAAGATTTCAAGCTTTCCATCTTATAAACATGCATTGGAAGGGACCTGTATGTCTTAAAATGCAAGATTCTTTGTCAAAAATAATCGGATGTTTTTGCAATCAAAGCGGTAATGAAAAACAAAAACAAAATTATTTGACTGAATATGCATTTTATTGATTAGAAAAGTGTGTGGCTCAAATTGAGCAATACAAAGGAAGCAATTCCTGAAAAGAGGTAATTGCACAAAAGGAAAAATCTATTCTAATGGCAATGTGAAACCCGTGATCTCATCGAGTTCCAACTCGGTTACACCCCATATGTCCTCAGACTCTCCGTGCTTTCTGCCTTCTGAACAAGACGTTTCTGACTGATCCCTACCGGGTATTATCCATGATGCCTTAACCAAAGCGCAAACGATCATGCTAGACGCAGTTGTTCGTTTCAATCCCTCTTTTGCCTGGACCGCCCTTTCAGGTTTTCAGTCCACCGGGATACCCATTTTTGCCCAAGTTGCCTTTCCAGGTTTTCGACTTGCCGGGTGTACATTTTTCATTTTTATCCCTAATTTTTGCCCGAACCTTTTTTCTGTTTTTGGTTCGCCGGGATGCCCATTTTTGCCTGGACTATTTTATTCTTTTCGTCCAGCGGGTCTCTTTATACGAAGTATTTTTTAACTGCGTCCGCATTCACAGGGGATGGAAAATCCTCGCCATCCATGGTCGTTAACAACAAGGCTCCACCAGAGAAAACCTTCTTGACCATGCTGGGGATTCATGACTGAGTGTCCATTTGCCCCTTCGATCGTTTTGAGGAGGAAGGATCCTTTTCAGCACCATATCACCTACGTGATATACCCGAGGTCGTACCTTTCTGTCAAAAGCACGCTTCATCCGCTGCTGGTATAACTGCCCATGACAAATGGCTGCCAGCCTCTTTTCTTCAATCAGGCTCAACTCTTCATACCGGGTCCTTACCCATTCATCCTCTTGCAATTTTACGTCCATCAGGACTCTCAAAGAGGGAATCTGAACCTCAGCAGGTAATACCGCCTCCATCCCATATACCAATGAGAAAGGAGTTGCCCCCGTAGATGTGCCGAGGTTCGATACCCCGGGTACCAGCTTCATATTCCATCACACCATCGGTGCACTCAAACGTTATCTGGGCAACAAAAGCTCATTCACCTTAACCTCCCCATCAGACATCAGAATCCGTTCGGATTCAGGGTCAGGCCCCTCCTCCGGGATCGGTTACTCTCAATCTTTCGATTGGAGCACCTCGAGATGTCCTCATCAGGGAATTCAAACTTTATCGGTTGATAATCCTCAACGGGTTGCGGAGCGATGTAATCAGACAATACACCCCTTGATTGCTTTCTGAGAGGTATGTCGAATCAGTCAACATTCTTTCGCACTCTCGCAACCTGTCCGGTCAATGCTGGATTCTCAAACCCATACTTGATCGGATCCATCTTGAAATCCACAAAGTGGCATGAATCAGCATACTGTCTCAGTCAGCGAGCAGCCTATGCCAAAGTACAGCAAGTTTTCTCGAACAGTGAATGTATTGTTTCACAGTCGGTAAACTTTTTGCTAAGGCAAATTGCATGCTCTTTTCGACAAGACTCGTCATGCTGCCCCAGTACACACCTCATAGACCCCTCAAAGGCCGTCAAGTACGAGATTGAAGATTGCTCCTTCCTCAGAAGGTATCAGAATCAGAGGTTCCTGCAACTTATTCTTTTTTATTCTTCAATGCCCCTTGGCAATCATTATTTCACCTGACCGTTTGATCTTCTTTTTTTTCTTTCAACATCTTGAATATGGGTTCCTACGTGGCTGTTAGATGAGATATGAACCATGACAGGTAGTTCAATCTATCTATGAAACCACGAACCTCTTTTCTTTATCCTCGGTCCAGGCGTTTTTTTTTTTTTTTTTTTTTTTTTTTTTTTTTTTTTTTTTTTTTTTTTTTTAAGCAGGATGAACCTCGATTCCTCTTTTCCACTTATGATGAACCCCAACATCTTACCGGATCGCACTCTGATAGTGCACTTGCTTGAATTCAACCTCAGTTTGAATTGTCTCAACCGGTCAAACGACTTGCCCCGGTCTACCAGATGCCCCTCTTTTGTTTGGGACTTTGCTATCATGTCATAGCATAGCATTCGATTTCATGACGAATCATGTCATGAAACAAAGTCACCATGGCTCTCTGATACAGGCACTGGCGTTCTGCTTCTTTAGAGGACGGTCTTCTCTCCATGGCAGCTTGTGCACAACGACATCGGTATCCGACCCTGGCATATCCTGACATGACCAGGTGAAGGTATCCACATGTCCCTTCGACAAGGCTACCATTCTACTCCCGATTTGCCTCTGAAGCGGCTCCCAATTTTTGCTTCCTTTCTGACCTCGACGGCGCTTGGAATAACAACCTCAATCCGCTCCTCATGCGGCCGAATCACCTTCTCCTCTTGTTTCAACAACCTGGTTAATTCCAGCAGATCACAATCTTCTTCGCCTTCTTCTTCAGCCTGATTGCTCGGATTGTCGAAGTCATATGAGGGGTAACCAAATTGTTATCAACGAGATCCGGAGAATATTTTTGAATTCGGAACGAGACAAACCAAAAAAGGAGAAAAAATGAAAATAAACATTGCCATTTTTATTTGTTTTTAAACTGCAAAAATAAATGAAAAACAGGGAACACCGCTTTTTGACTGAAAAACATCCATTTATTAATGATGCAGAAATGCAAATTTAAACATGAGGTGGCCCTTACAATGAACCATTACGTGTCGGGCAACACGTATGGCTTTCATGCAAATAAAACTGAAAGCAAGAAATTATTACTCTTCAGGATGAATGACAGTGCTGATCTTTTTAAGCCTTCCAGCTTCCTGGTACGCACGATCTTGTCCCTTGATCAATCTCCCAGTCACTGTTAGTCTCTCCCCCCACCGTATAGGCGTGATCTAAATCTTCAGCAATTGCACCCCTCATCACCTGACCGTGCGCCGGCATGGGATTAGCATTAACATTCAATGACAATGTAAAATTGAGGGCCTTGGAATCCACCAGGTCTTGGACTACGTGCTTAAAAGCTTTGCAGTCCTCTACACTGTGCCCGGGAGCACCCGAATGGAATTCACATTTGACATTTTCATCAAAATTGGCTGGCCTTTGATCAGGTCCCATAGGTGCCAAAGTCCTCAACTGTACCAGCCCCCTATCTTTCAGCTTTTTCAATAGGACAGAGTATGTCACGGGCGGCCTGTCAAAATGCCGATCACTCATCCTCCTCCTGACTGGATATCCTACCCTCTGAGACCTCCGCTGAAATGGCTGACGCTGCTGTTGCTGTTGTGCAGGCTGATTGTCAGCAGGAATAGTTACCGCAGCGGTGTGCTGGTAGTAACGACCCCTACCGTGTCCTCTCTGGGCGTACACAGCACTCGATCCACCCTCATCCTTGCGCTGGTCGTTACCAAAGGATTTCTTCGGTCCAGATGACGAAGCGTTTCCTTGCACGTTCCCCATCTCCAGCCAGTCTTCAATCCTCCTCACCTTTTCGGCAAGTACTTTCTGCTCTAAGGCGAACTCTTGCATGACACTGATCAGTTCTCCCATCTTCTCTTTCAGCTCGAGAATGTCAGCGTTGGACGGATCCATCAGTTTGGATTTATGCCAGGTGAAGTATCTGTGAGGACGGGTCGAGTGCAAAGGTACAGTTCTGCGAGCACGAGCAATGATTCCTGCAAAACAGCAAACAGGTTAATATGCATGAATGCAACGTCTATCCATACGAGGAAGATTCTGTCCTTTGATTCTGGTTTCATCGAGACAGATAATATTTCACCAATAACATTCTGACATTCAGATGTCTCTCAACCAGATTCTCAATCCATAATACTCCCCATATGGCTAGACGTAAGTTTGGTGCAAATGAATGCAAAATGAGAATGATGCTGATGAATGAATGCAATGCATTGCCATCCTCCAAGTCATCTGATCATTTGTTGCACTGAATCTGGTCTCTGAACTGATCATTACCATCTGAGGGAACATGTAACCATAAGTCCGACTCAAGGGTTCCGAAATAAACGGAAGACGGATACATCATCATCATCACTATCTGACAATCTCTGAGCAGACATACCATCACCATCTGAATCGGCCCGGGGAATCCTGAAATAAACGGATCCCCACTGATAAATATCTCGGCCCGGGGAATCCTGAAATAAACGGATCCCCACTGATAAATAACACGGACAGCACTCCGGCGTCTCTGAAATAAACGGCCATAAATCCGACTCATAAATAGGACTCTGATCCACGGAACAAAAAGTCACCATCTGAGTCACCATCTGAACATGCATCTGAAAGAATCACCCTCCCCTCACAGGTAAATTCTAAACAGGTCATCCTAAGGCGGATAATAGTCTCGACAATCGGGCGGAGATACTCAATGGGTTTGCCCTTTCGGGTGTGCCATTGTAGCTCTCTTAAAATCGTCTAAACCAAAGATCCGGGAAATGATCGGTCACCAGAGTCAACAACTCAGATGGAGTGACTCAAACAAAGTGGATACTCCACAAAGATGAGCACTATCAACTGAGCCTCGTCCGGCTTGTGGCACATCACGCCGCCAGGCACATGTTGATCTAACATGAAAGAGGCAACGTGAGACCACACTAGTCCTAGGTGTATACTCGGGCCTGGGTTTTAGCCCCACTCAGAACGCCCACCCCAAACAACAGAATCACCTGCACAGAGGACGGCAACAACATGATAGTATGATGCATGCAGACATTAATGCAAATATATACACAGTGGTTAGAATAATAAATGCAATAAATCAAGCAACACAAGCAACCTAAACTAATCCTAACACGCTAGGAAGGACTCGCTTAGGGACGATGGACCAGCATAGGTCTACATCTCAGGGTCCCCAGCAGAGTCGCCAGCTGTCGCATCCTGCGAAAAATCAACCGGCGAGCCTAAAAATAAAAACACACAGAGCCGCCACTGCGCGTTATTTATCCCAAGATAGGGAAAGGAAACGCTCAGAGAAACCTGGAAAGACATGGTCTCGCGACCAGAGAGAAAAGGTTCGGGAGTCGGTTACGCAAGGGGAAGGTATTAGCACCCCTCACGTCCTAGGTACTCCTAGGGATCCACGTCCTAGAATAAAGAAAAGGTTGCTAAACATCACACACACACACGGGGAACACAGGTGGGGTTAAGAGGAACGGGCTCGATAAGGTATCGCACCTTATGCCTACATATCTTGTCTGGAACAAGAATCAGAGCCACTGTAGTTCGGCTTACGCACGCCAAACAACACAAAACAACACAAACAAGCAAGAGTGGCAAACATGGAGCCCGACAACCACTGGATGGAATTACGTCGGCATCCGAACCAAAACACACTCAAAAGGGCAAACGTGGAGCCCGACAGCCAATCACTGGGCTTACGTCGGCATCCGAACCCGAAACACCAAACAGCACAGTCAGATAACAAGTAAACGCACGCAAAAAAGAAAAAGGTTGCCCGGAGAGGTCTCGCACGACCCCCTGCCTACATACCTCGTCTGGCACGAGGATCAGGGCGATGTAGTTCCCCTGAAAGGGAAGAAATTGCTAACCAGAAACCGGGGAAAGACACGCGACTAGGGAGCTGAGACTCGAGCCTAATGTTGTCATGCATCGTTTACCCTAAGTTCGGTTTTCTATCCTACTTGCATAAGCAAACTAACCTAACCAGGAAAGAAGCTAGCACACAAGCATACAATCATATATCATCAAATGAGAACAGGTATCTCAAACAAGCATGTCAATCAGATATCCACATAACACGCACTATAGCCAAACAAGGGGGCTCAATCAATCAGGTTTGACTGCCTAAGCAATCGTCTGTACAGGCTGTGTTTGCTCTTAACCTTGCCATTACGAGGCTAAGGTGAAGCAGATGATGGGATGAAGTGAGGATCAGACCTCACAGCTCTTATCCCTAACCAGGGAGAGCTTCTGACAAATGAGCATGGGTCCAGAATAGGGGAACCCTTCTATACTCGATGACTCTGACACAACAGATCTTGGGCTTTTGATCTCAATGCTACAACCATGTAATGGGAGCAAGGAGAAGACTCACTGAATAGTGGGGGACAGGTTGCTTGTCCCTACCTTCCACCAATTGCCTTACTTGAAGGACTTTCCCTGCTTGGGCTTAAAAATAAACATACACAATCATTGCCTCTTAAGGAGGACTTCAGACAATTTGCCCGGCCCGGTAACAGCCGGGTCTCCAGACTACATGAAGTAAGAAGGTTATACCTCAAATGCAAGTTGCTTAAGCAAAGCAAAGCAATAGTTCACAAGGAACTGAGCAACTAAAGTACCTGGAAACAATCAAACTCAGTCAGTATTCAGACAGACAAACTATACAGCAAACAATCAAACAGTTTAAACAATACAACACAAAGAAAGCTCAAGGCTTAAGCCCAAGCTTCAACACCTGCAAAACAATGTTATGTTAGTGTACAAACATCCACAACATCAATTAAAATGGATTTGTATCATTCTCCATGTACATTGCTTTTTTGATCCTGAAAAATCAAGCAAATATTAGCAACTAGACCACTAGGCCAAGCCTAGGGTCCAAAAGCAAGAAAAAAGTTAAAACAGCAAGGTATCCACCATCCAACATCAAATTAACATCAAACAAGAGCAAACATCATTGGTCTCATGTTTATATCATCCATCATGCTCAATTCATGCACAAAACAATCCATATGAGGTCAAATGAACCACCAAGCATACAAACAGAAGTATTGCATTCAAATCCCTATCAAAATAAATCCAAAAATTCTCAAATTAAATACACCTAAACAGG
This sequence comes from Lathyrus oleraceus, assembly GCF_024323335.1. Taxonomy (NCBI): domain Eukaryota; kingdom Viridiplantae; phylum Streptophyta; class Magnoliopsida; order Fabales; family Fabaceae; genus Lathyrus; species Lathyrus oleraceus. The sequence goes on along the minus strand of NC_066582.1, from coordinate 449,479,336 downwards.
GGATAATCAAGGTCTACCATGTCAAATTTGAGCTCAATTGGGCAAATGGAACCATGTCAATGAAAATCATCAAAAACAGACACAATTTCATGCTTCAATTCACACCATCAATGCATACATCCAATTCAAAAATTCATATCTCATTGAAAACAAAAAAGAAATGGATGAGACCAAAACAGGGAGGTCACACAACGTGTCTAGTTCATGCATATCAAATTTCATGGCCATACAATACAATATGAGGATTTCCCAATCAATCTACCAACATGTATCACATGAGCTTGCAATTTCAATCACCAGAAATGAAAAATCATGATCAATTAGAAAAGGCAGTGAAAAATTCTACAAAAATTCATACAACATCCTAACATATCAACAATTCACCATGCCAAATTTCATTCAATTCTAGCATGCATAGGTTATCCAATTAAATTCAACAAGTTGACATCAAGAGGTGTGACACAAATTGTCACACCTAAGTTCCAGAATTTGCTGCTCTCTGACCAGGTATCAAAAATTCATGAAATTTACATATAAATAATCCTCAATGAGTCAAGAACCACCACAAAAATTTTCAGCCATTTATTTTATGATATGAGTATTTCATGATCAAATTGCCAAAATGTATCAAAATGTGACATACATTAGAAAAGCCTATGCCAAATAAAATATTTGCCAAGCACAACTTTGACCAATAGGTCAAAAAAATTCTACACAAGTCAACAAAGTCAAGGAAAAAATTGCCATATTTTTAGGATTTTCTACAATTTTTTATGAATTATTCAATGTGTTAATGAATTTTTTGGAATTAAACAAAATAATTAAAATTGCACAGTGGCAGTTTGGTAATTCTCTATGGCGGGGGAGGGAAACAACTAATTTGAAATTTCAAACTGCTTTTTGGATCAAACACGGTTTCTATCATCACTTTCAACCAATAGTTTCCAGATTTTGAAAAAATCGAAGAACATGCAAACTCAACGAAAATGGCCGTGCATATAACCGTTTTAACCGTCTAAACAAGAGGAACATGAATATCACATTATTACATCCTAAAAGTTCCTAAATCAAGAGAATCGAACAACCTAGGGTTTGTGTTCATACTTTCATTTCCAGATTTCTCTCCCTACAGGTCACTATTTCTAAAACTAAACACATATCCATGATCTACCTAGCAAGGCCTTTCAAACACATATAATTATTAAGCAAATGGTGAAAGTCGAATTTGCTCAAACCTGGATATGGCAGCCGTGATTTTGATGTTCTCAGCGCCAATAAGCCCGAAACAGATGTCGTATAACGATGAGGAAGGTGAATGCTAGGCTCGGTTTCAATTGCTTTGGCCTCTATTGTTCGAAATCCAATTTCACCATGAATGAAGCTTCTTAGCACAGCTGCAATTTCATACTCTTCTCCCTCCAAATTAGCAAAACAGTTTGAGATGATGATGCAAGGAGTTCAAATTGAAAAGAATCACGAGATTTGGTGTAGAATTGATGGAGAATTTTGGAAATGAAGGTTTTTGTGTTCTTGAGAGTTTGGAGAGAATGAAGAGTTTCTTGATCTGGTTTTTGGTGAATGAGTTTTTCTGTTATGATTAGGAAGTGTTTTAGAATTTATATGGATGCTTAATCCTCCACTAATCCACTTAATTAACCAAATTAGCATGTTAAGTGAAATTGGTTATTTTGCAAATAAGGGCAAAAATGTAATTTCCGTGTACAGCTCATTGCCAGCTGTTTTGACACCTCACACAACCCCTAAATATCATGTATGAGCTGTAGGAACTTGTCCCATGCTGATTGGTTGCTCCATTCTCAAATTCACTATGTGTATGCAAAATGACCAATTTTCACCATTTCACTTTTCAAGCCAAATCTCAATTTAAAAGGCCTATGCATGAAATGAATATTCAAACACACTCCAAATGCCATTCCTGAGGTGTTGGAAAAAGTCCCATTCAAAAATTCCAATTATTTTGAGAGTTGGACAATTTTGCCCCTGGTCCAATTCAGCTGTCCAGTTGAAAAGTGACTTTTTGCCTTGGCCATTTTTGGGAAAATCCAATGATGCACCCTCAAAGTACATGTCAAATGGAGTTTGTGCATATAAAGAACTTGCAATTTGGACAAAGTATGTGATAGTTATGGCCTCCTGATTACGGGTCTTTTCTGAAATTCACTGAGCCATATCTTGCAAACCATACATTGGATTTTCAAGTTCTTGGACTTTTTGGAAAGGTGAGAACAAGATCTACAACTTTCATGTTGAACAATTTTTCATTTGAAGCTTCCTTGGACATCTGTTTTTGAGGTCAAAAACTTTCCATTTTTGGAAACTTCAGTTACATGTCACCTGCTATTTTTGGCAGTTTTTGTCCTGACTTGATTTTCTTCATTTTTAAGCCTTGCCATGTCATTCAACACTTGTTCCAACATGAATGAAGTGTGTCTAACTTGTTTCCACCTCCAAATCCACCAGATCATGTACAGTTGACCACAGTTGACTTTTCATCTGATAGATGAATTTGGCAATGCATTGATCAATCTGAGCCCCAATCTCCAACTGAAATGGCTCAAGGGTGAAACCCTAGCCTCAATAAGTACAATATAATCACAAAATGAACCCCATAACCATCATAAACCTCATCTCCTGATCCAGCCCTGACTGGCCCAATGCAACTGGTTAGGGTTGACCAGTGGTCAAAACCCTAATCTCAAGGAATCTTCTTCAATCTTCTGATGACATCCAACTATGATGATGATGATGTATCAATTCAAACAAGATGAAGACCAATATCCATGGAGAATCCTAAAACCCTAATCTCACAGCCCAATCCTCAGATGGCCCATGATCAGTCAATAAACCCTAGGCTTTCACTTTCTGACTTCCTACCTCCTGATTAAGACTTGGGAAGATAGCTTGCACAATGAAACCACATGATATGCAATATGAAATGCCTAATGCCCTAAAATGACATGCAAATATGTTAATGCTAGTCCCAAGAGAGGAGGGCAAATTTTGAGGTGTTACAATATCCACCGCAAAAGTCGAATCATCCGAGCATGCATGAACCGGGCCTAGCTTAGATGTAAGTTCGTTTGGGAATTGATGTTTCGTGATCTGAATAATGATCGTGGTTGAGTTGTGAGAACTCAGGTGCATGTTCCCATCCGTTGCGAGTTAGTTTCCCCATTGCTTAAGTCTTCGTTCCCTTGTTGACTTGAGTTGAATATTGATTAGAAAACCCCGTAGAGCCGAGTGGACCCATAAGATAGGGAACCCACTTAGATTATTATCTCACCCCATGTTGTTGATTATTTTCAGGTGGTTCTGAGCAGGTGAAGGGTAAGGACAAGATAGAGTGAGGTCTTGCTTACCTGATGACTGGATGGTTATTCCGTTGTGTAGATATTTTTGGATCATTGTTTAATGATCTAGCTCCTAGTAGTTTTATTTTGGGCACTTTTGTGTACATTTAGTGTCATGTTATGTTTCTTTTGGGCATGTATGTATATGTACATTGTGCTGCTAGGCGCTTATATATTTCAATACCAGTTTTACACTATGTATAATATGTATTCTAGACATATATTATATGTGGATGTTACAATTGTCTTAATTCATATCAGTGTCTTAATTATAATTTATAATAAATTACTGTAATATAAATTTAGTAATCATATTTTTCAAAATAATGTTTTAATATATTTAAAACTCAATAAAAACGAACAAACTAATTTACAACTGCGCATCACGCGGGACTTAATCTAGTTATTAATTAAATTAAATGTTGATTTTAAATTGGATTTTGTATAACAATATAGTTATTTATTTTTTACTGGATTAATTAAATATATGTTTATTTTGTTTTTCAAACAATTTTTTTTTAGTGTTTTAGTCAAGTCCTTATTACTCTATTTTGGTTTTTGGTGGCTAATGTGAACATTCGGTCGGCTCACATTTTGATCTAAATAACGTCACGTACATCGGTAAATATTATACAATGTGTGGTTGTTTCCGAATTTATTTCATCATATTGAAAAAAACGGATTTAATTTGCGGGTTGAGAGTTAGTCATATGCCGTCATGCTACCAGATTTTCATTTATATTAATTGTATTTCACAGCGTTATGACTTTTGCATACGATATTTCATTTATTGCCGATACGCACAAACCGGCTTTGAGCACATTACTTGTAGCTTTGTGTGCATTTCTTGACTTTTCTCTTATTTTAAATGACATTTGTAAGGTTTACTTAATAATGATTTTGATACGGTTTTCTTTGCCATTGTGTGAATTAAGCCTCACTTTATTCATCTGTTGAAATTTCAAGTTTACTCCGTTCCATTTTGCAATGATATGTTTCATGTTAGCAATTGTTTTGATTCATGATAACTTACAACGATTCAACGTCGTTGCGTTAAAATTGAATCTGAACTCAATTTCCATTTACCTTGCATGTCCCTACGTTATGTGACATTGATTCACGTTTCCGCATCATGATCTTGGTTCGTGCATGTTTCATTTTTGTTTCACTTCTTTCTATTTAATTAAGATAAATGTGTGTTGTGCATATGACGTGTGTGTTACTATCTGCTATCTTTTGGCTTACTCTTGGGCCTTCTTACCATGACACTCTTTTAGTGCACGAACACTCACTTGTTTGCATATGTTTGATTAGAATTTTCTTTAATTGCTTCATTGTCCCATATCTCCATTCGACAAATGTACCCCCATTCCCATGACGTGTAATATTTTTATCACTTTATTTTTTATTGTTTTGTTTAGGTAGTTTCCAACACAAGAATAAATTCAACCTTTTTTTTCAAAAAGAACAAAAGTAAAAACTCGATCCAACTTCAAGTACTTTTCTTAAAGACTAAACCATTCAACCATTTCAAACCCTTCTTTCCAATCCATTTCTAGCGTTCCCAATTTCTCAAACTTTTCATTTTCGACCTTTTTTAAAACTTTCAAACCGTTCTCTCAAACCATTTTTGCAATCAGGAATCAAAAGTTCTCTCAAACCATTTATTCATTAGATGACTAAAGTTTGACAAAAATAAATAGAAATTTTATAAAGTTAATAAAGTTTTATTTGATAATATTTACAAATAAACTTTTAATTTTGTTTAACACTGAGAATACACACCTTTAACAACTTAAAATTATATATACAAATTAAAGATAACTACTAAAAAGACATGAGAATCAAAATAAAATAAAAATCATTATATAGTTATTTAAATTTGCAAGGCTAATTACGAATATCATTCTTAATTTACAAGCATGTATTTTCCTTTCAAATAAATTATATATTTTTATATGTGATTAATTCATATCATTGTCTTAATTATAATTTATAATAAATTACTGTAATATAAAATTAGTAATCATATTTTTCAAAATAATTTTTTAATATATTTTAAATTCAATAAAAACGAATAAACTAGTTTACAACCGCGTATCGTGCGGGTCTTAATCTAGTTGTTAATTAAATTAAATGTTGATTTTAAATTGGATTTTGTATAACAATGTAGTTTTTTAGTTTTTACTGGCTTAATTAAATATGTGTTTTATTTTGTTTTTCAAACAATTTTGTTTAGTGTTTTAGTCAAGTCCTTATACTCTATTTTGGTTTTTAGTGGCTAATGTGCACATTCGATCGGCTCGCATTTTGATCTAAATAACGTCACGTACATCGGTAAATACTGTAGCGGTAAATTAATGATCATCAAGGTATGGATAAGCTAGAAATCAAATAACAAGAGTCGCCACCGCGCTTTTACTGTTTCCAAGGGAAACAGGAAAAAGTATGAACAAAACCCAAAAAGTAAGAAGTTTTCAAATCAAAACTAATAAAAAGTCAGAGATTACAGGTAAGGGGGTTGGCTACACAGAGGGAAGGTGTTAGCACCCAAAGTATCATAGGTACTCCTAGGGAGCCCTTTTTGTGTGCATATGTATTTGGTGCAAAGTGATGTTTACAAACAAATAGAATGGGGGGATGAGAAAAGAATTCATTAATTATATTTTTGTGTTTGGAAAGACCTTCGATCTTGTGCCTACATACCAACATAAGAATGAGGTATCAAAACCTCGTAGTTCGTGATACAAATTTCAAAGTGGATGCATTGCTTTTAATAAAAATTAAGTTTGAAAGGCACAAAGGCCTAAAAATGGTTTGAATGAGTTAGTTCTTTTTGGCTTTTTGAAAGTTTAAGTCAAGTATAGTTAAGTCTATTTACAAGTTTGATTTAGAAAAGAAGTTTGAAAATGCAATGGCATAAGGCCAAAGTTTCTATCTTTCTGCAAATATGGTCAAAGTTTAGAACAAAATAAGTTCAATCAAAGAAGATTTTGAAAAAGGGAGGAAGAGATTTTGAAATTAAAGAAATGGGGAGAAGATGAAGGGACTAATCCTATGCACAAAATTAAAAGTTGAGAGTTGAAAAGATCTGACCAAATGGGTAGAATCTAATAGACAAGAATGTCAATAAAAACCCAGAATTCCCTTGAACTTTTAGAATCAAGCAACACACAAATGGACAATTATATTATCTTGAACAGCAAGGCATCAAATAAAGATGGCCACATCCAAGCTTATCCATTCCATGATCGTAATTGGACTTATGTAGAAGTCACAACTATTTGAGGTCGGGCAATAAAATTTTAGTGTTAATGCATGTTAGAGACATAGTATTATTAACTATGCTCATGAAACATACCACACACAAAAAGAATATGCAAAAGGCGTGGCCTAATCTCATCCATACTCATGTTAATTTTTCAATCAACTAGCTTTAGGACTTTGAGATACCATAGGCCAAATGAGATGAATGCATAAAGAAGGGGAATGAGATGAAGAGGGAGGGGAATAGATGAAATCTAAAATTGATCAAAGGAGGACTTTTACCAAATTAATATCATTCATTCATTTTGGGAGATAGGATGTACATTCCATCAATCCCCTAAATCCAATGATATTAATTTGACAAAGTCAAATCAACCTTGACGAAGGCCCAACAACAAGAGTCAAACACCAACAAGTCATCACAATTGGTCAACAAAAATATTTGGCATTTATTCCAATTAAAAATACTAAAATAATACATTTAAATTAAATATGGTTTGTCAAATTTCTAAAATCTCATCAAAACACCAAATAAATGGCCATGAGATTTATCATAGGTCAAACAAGGTCAAAGGACCTTGGAGAAAAAATTTCAGATTTTTTAAGGACTTAAAAGTATTTTTAAACAATTAAAAACAAATGAAAAATCAATTAAATCATGAAAAATATTAATAATGATCCAAAAAATAATTTTAATTCAAAATATGAAAGAGGAAAATATTTGAAAATATTTGGTGAAACTCTCATATTTTTTGGATCAATATTAAAATTAATATGAATTAATGAAAATCAAAGGAATAAAAATAAAATAAAATAAAAAATAAAAAAAACGTGGACCACTTGATCTGCCTCATTAATTGAGGTGGCAGATCAAGTGGTGAGAAACGCGCGTTCCATGGTAAACGCTAGTCAGCGCGCCACACACTTGGTTATCACAAGCAATGTTCCTGATTAAAACAATTTGAACCAATCTGATGGCTCGGGACCGTGCCACATCATTGCCGGAGCAAAGTGCCGATCGTCTTCTCAGGCGACCTTGGCCGGACTGGTCCATTCATCACCATATCATAAATGAAAAAGGAGGACATGATCTGGAAGGAAAAATGGTGTAGATCACGAATATCACCTCAATTTTAACTAACTCCACATATATAGAAAGATATGAGGAGTTGAATTTTGAGGTATGTCAACTGACTTGCTTCAATTTGACCTATAAGTAACTCAATCTTCTTGCCTACATTCGTAGGACTTCAGACAACCAAAGAATCAAGAGAATTGAGCAAGATTGAGAGAGAATCGAAGAGATGAATTTTTTTGGAAAATGCCTTCAATATAGGTATGGATTCAACTTCTCTTGCCTTGGCTCGTGCTTGATCTCACTCAGAATGCTTGCAGAAGTAGAATGAAATGCACAAAAAGTCTTGGATCCCTGAAGTTTTGAATCTCAAAACAGTGAGATTCAAACTCAATTCCAAGATGAAATTCTCAGGATTATCCTCTCAAATGGAAGGGTTAGGGGTTTAGGATCAAAGTTGGCATGAATGTGTCTTGAATTATGATGCTAGAGGTCTCTATTTATAGTTGTAGCTCATGATATTTGCACCTTCCAAATCACTTTCCAAAATTGGAAAATGATGATGCATGGGTGCATGGGCGTGTACAGGCCCATGAGATCATTGCTTAGGTCCACAAATGAGTGTAAGAGAGTCTGAAATCAACTTGGATTGCAAAGCAAGTATGTGTGAAGATTTGAAGTTTGATCTTTGCCAAATGATGATACCATGTTCATGCCATACGCAACCCTAGCAAGTCTTGTGAAAAATGGATGAACTTGGACTTTTTGGAAAGGTTAGATCAAGAGGAACAACTTTCATGTTCAACACTTTTCCAATTGAAGCTTGTATCATGATGAATTTTTAGGTGGAAGTTTGGAAATTTCAACATGTTGAAATTTTTTCTAAGTGTCAAGTCATATATCTCAATATTCCACCTTGCTTAACTTTTTATGTGAGCTTCAAATGAGGAAAATGTCTTCATCAAATTTGTATCTCTTTCAAATACCTTAAAAATGGTAACCAATTTCATGTCATTTGGATTTGAAATGATAGAGTTATGCATTTTTGAAGTTTGCAAAAATCACTTGTTCAATGGTATAGGTCAAAAGTGACCTATAATGTAGCCTCATATCACATGCTCACAAAAGTTGAATTAGCTCTCACTCCAAACATAAAAGTTGAAGTAGACATATTGAATTTGATTTTGAAACTTGGAAATCTTTCATCTCATAAAAATTGAGCAAGTTATGGCCTTGGTAAGTTGACTTTCAAATTAGGGTTTAGACAAAATGACCTATAATGTTTCAACATAGAAAATGATTTTCCAAGGAAAACTAGATCTAGGTATCAACATGAAAGTTGTTTTTAATGTCATTTATAGTAAATTTTCTCTTGGAATCATTTTCATATGGTGAAAATTGTAGGAGATAGGGTCTATGGAGACCCAGTTTTGATCAGATGAATTCATCTAGCCAACCACCATCAACCAACTTGTTAATATTCAATTCTCTTGACTTTATAGGCTCATGGTAGATCATATATGCATAAGATGATTAATTTTGAAGTGTCCCTTGAGAAATTTGATCAATTGGTGAGATAGCTTGTTGGAGAAGTTACTCAAGATACCCAGTCAAACTAAGGTTTCCAAGGCAAATCACCCTTAAACTCTTGAAGAAAACTTGACCAATATAACATGTAGAAATAATTGGGACTCATATATGATGATCATAACCATTCTTGTATCAATTCATGGTTGTGTTCTTTGTCATGAGGGTCTCAAACCCTAGATATTAACTTGATAGATCAATGGAGATCATGCCCTACCTACAAAAGAGTTAGGCAATTGCAAAGGCATATTTTGGTATTTTGGTTAGTAAAATGATAAAATACAAGTATGATACAATCACAAAGTGCTTGGTGATCTCTCCCAAAACAAACCCAATGAAGGAGGAGTAAGGAGGATGCCAAGGTATGATCCCAATGCTAATGCTTATGATGAAATTGGATGAGGGATCTTAGGGCCAAAATTGGGGTCTTACAGTTGCCCTTATTTAAGGACATTCTAACTGAGGAGGTGAAGGTTAAAATCTTCATGTTGACTCAGTAGAATGGGCTTAAATAACAACATATAGAAACAAATTTTGGTCCCTAAGAGACCTCATGATGCATATGTTATGAATGCAACAGTACATTCTTTGTGGGGAAATATTGCCACAAAGGAAAAGAAATCAGAGAGATCGAAGGTCCGTAGGAGTATAATGCATTTCGTAAGGAAAACTCACTGGGGAAATAGAGACTCTGGGGGAAAAAGGAGTTATGCGCAGGCCAGGCTACGACTCAAAACTACTGGGGGACTCGAGGGATTCCATGCAAACATGGAAAAGACTCAGCCGGGGAGCTAACAACATCTGCAGGGGATACGAGTAAGTCAGGATAAAACTGAAATACTTTAATCATGCAGGGAAAAGCGATTTCACTAAGGAAATGCGCACTCAAGTCAACTGGGGAGAAATAAACTTCAACGTAGGAGGAGTAGAAATCTACCATCTACTACCTGTTACTGGGTAAAGAGATAATAAAGATCTGACAGAGAGAACATCTGTCATCGATTAGGATGAACATATCAAGGATGACTCGCTGGGAAACAACAGAAGGAAATTCATTACTGGTTACTGGGTAAGAATAGCCTTGCTGGGGAAAACTGCAGAAAATAGGATTTACAACTACTAGTTACTGGGCAGAAGACCAAGGGTGAAAGTATCCGTCATCGGTTAAGATGAACATATCAAGGATAAACTCAATAAGGAAGAAAATCCGTCATCGATTAGGATGAACATATCAAGGATAGACTTGCCTGGGGTTGTCAAGGAGGATACCCGTCATCAGTTAAGATGAACATATCAAGGATAAACCAACTGAACAAAAAGTAGGAATTACATCTATCGAATGCTGGATAGAATACCGTCAAAGAGAAAATCCATCACCGGTTAAGATGAACATATCAAGGATAGACTCTACGAGGAGATAAAATAGGAATTACATCTATCAGTTACTGGATAGAATACCAAGAGAGAGAATCCATCACTGGTTAAAGTGAACATATCAAGGATCAACTCTGTAGGGGGAACAAAGGCATGGTTTACAAATACCGGTTATTGGGTAGAAGACCGCAAAGAGAAGGAAACCCGTCATCGGTTAGGATGAACATATCAAGGATTAACTCTTTGGGAAACAAGAATAGGGATTACAACTACCTTTTTACTGGGTAGAATACGAAAAAGAGAATATCCGTCATCAGTTAGGATGAACATATCAAGGATAGACTCAAGCAGGGGAGGGAAAGATATCCGTCTCCGATTAGGGTGATCATATCAAGGATATACTTCCTGGGGAATCAGATCCACTAGGGACTCCCCTGCTGGGACACTTTTGTCGGGTATTGGGCAAGAAATAACAAACTGCAAACTAAGATGAATATTACCAGTGATTGGGCAATAAACTCTTAGGGAATTCAAAGTATCTATCTAGGTAGGAGCTAGAAAGAAACAGTCAATCAAGACTCAACCCAATGAGGACATAACTCAAGGGGAGTGGTTCCATCCAGATAACCAACTGGGGAGGAAACTGAAGTAATAATCATCCACGAGGAAACAAACTCAGTGGGGAAGAGGAGAAAGGTTAAAGTATTTCTGCCTAAGGGGTTGACGCTCTACAATTGAGGGAGGACAGACACCGGAATTTGTATAGGGATAAAGTAGCGCCATACAAAGAATGAAAATCTCAAATCGACAAATAAAAAAATATGATGGTGTCAATATGTAATTATGAAATTATATGAATATATATATATATATATATATATATATATATATATATATATATATATATGATGATTATGCTGACAAGGACGATCACAAAGGATACAAAGGTGTCGTAAAGAAATTGAATCATCAGTACAATCCTCGGTCAATCCACAAAATATGGAGACAACCGCCGGAGAACAGAGAGATCAACAATCCAAAAAGGATCAACCCAAACTGGGGGAGGAGGAGTTCTACTAAGGAGAGAGAAATATCACCGAACCTGTGGGGAATTTTAGGTCGACACCATAAACATGGGAGACAACCCTATAGGGAAATAAACTGCTCAGGAACCAGGAGGAAACTCTGACTAGGGAGCAAGTCGACTGGCGATTGGCGGGGAAACCAATGCGATCTACTGGGGAGATCAACCATTTCTACTGAAGGAAACTAAACTCCACCAGGGAAGGCAGAAACTCTGTCGAGGGAGACAAGTCTCAGGGTACCTGAATCAACCAACTCAACTAAGAAAAAGGAACGAAGCTCTATTGGGAAATCAAAAATTCTGCCGAGGAACTGAATCAACACAATCGTCTAGGGATACCCGAAGGGTTAACTGCTTGGGGAACCTCTGATGTTTCACACTCAAGGACTTGTTATCCATCGGAATGATGTTGATATTTCTTTTAATTGCCTTGGAAAGTCCTTGCTTTTATATGTTTTAAGAAAAAAACTTTAAAAAATTTAAATTTTCAAAAAATGATCATAATAAAATTTAAATTATTCGCTGAAATAAATAAAAGTAGAAACAATTGGATAAAAGCTCAACTTTATTTGATAGAATGGTAGTTTGTAAATGACAAGACTCTTAGATTTTTACAAAGCTGAAAATGGTAATTTACATGAAAAAGGGTTACATTGAATACAAATTATCCTTAATCCTTCTACCAACTCTTGATATCCACTGTGCTCTCGACCGTCGCCGGGGTGATGAATCGATGTCAACCCTTATGCTCAATCAAGTTTTCAAAACACTGAAGATTAGCAGAATGTAATTACTTGCCATAATCCCTAATTTTTGCATAAGTTGCCCCAGGGTGGGGTACTCAACTTATCGGGAAATTCTTTTTGTTTTTATGTCTCTAATTTTTGCCTGGATCGCCCTTTCGGGTTTTCAATCCACCGAGACGCTCATTTTTTTCTATGTCGCCCTTTCGGGTTTTCAACTTAGCAAGCTTTTTTTAGGCGAAGTATTTCTTGACTGCATCTGCATTCACAGGACAAGTGAACTCTTCACCATCCATAGTTGTAAGTATCAATACACCGCCTAAAAAGGCTCTCTTAACAACATACGTGCCTTCATAATTAGGAGTCCATTTTCCTCTAGAATCTGGTTTGGATGATAAAATCTTCTTGAGCACAAGGTCACCTTCTCTGAACACACGAGGTCTGACCTTCTTATCAAAAGCTTTCTTCATCCTTTGCTGATATAACTGACCATGACACGTGGCAGTCAATCTCTTTTCTTCAATCAAATTCAGCTGATCATACCTTGTCTGACACCATTCGGCCTCAGTCAACTTGGCTTCCATAAGCACACGTAATGAAGGAATCTCAACCTCTATGGGGAGCACTGCTTCCATACCATATACAAGAGAAAAAGGGGTTTCCCCTGTTGTAGTGTGGATGGATGTACGATACCCATGCAAAGCAAATGGCAACATATCATGCCAATCCTTGTATGTGACAACCATCTTCTGAATGATTTTCTTGATGTTCTTGTTCGCATCTTCAACCACCCCAATCATCTTGGGTCTGTAGGGAGAAGAATTATGATGTGAAATCTTGAAGTCTTTGCAAAGAGCTTCCACCATATTATTATTCAAGTTCGATCCATTGTCAGTAATGATCTTGCTTGGCACACCGTAACGTCATATAATATGATGCTTGATAAACCTTACAACAACTTGCTTGGTTACATTTGCATACGATGCCGCTTCGACCCACTTTGTGAAATAGTCAATTGCCACCAAAATGAAACGATGTCCATTCGAAGCTTTGGGCTCAATCATCCCAATCACATCAATTTCCCACATGGAGAAGGGCCATGGGAAAGAGATAACATTCAATAGTGTCGGAGGAACATGAATCTTATCAGCATAAACTTGACACTTGTGGCACTTCTTCACAAATTTCCAACAGTCAGATTCCATTGTCATCCAATAGTAACTTGATCGCAACATTTTCTTCGCCATTGCATGTCCATTGGAATGAGTACCAAATGATCCTTCGTGCACTTCGGTCATCAACAAGTCTGCTTCGTGTCTATCCACGCATCTGAGCAAAACCATATCAAAGTTTCTCTTGTACAGTATATCACCATTCAAGTAGAAATTGTCGGCTAATCTTCTCAAAGTCTTCTTATCTTTCAAAGATGCCCCGGGCGGGTAAATTTGACTTTGGAGGAAACATTTGATGTCGTAATACCATGGCTTCTCGTCTTTAATCTCTTCAACAACAAACACATGAGTTGGCCTATCAAGACGCATCACAGATAAATTGGGAACTTCATTCCAATACTTTACTACAATCATTGATGCCAACGTTGCAAGAGCATCTACCATCCGATTTTCATCTCGAGGGATATGATGAAACTCAACCTTTATAAAGAAAGTTGAAATCCTCCTCGCGTAATCTCTATATGGTATTAAACCGGGTTGATTCGTCTCCCACTCACCTTTGATTTGATCACAACCAAAGCGGAATCTCTGAGGATATCTAAATACTTGATTCTGAGATTCATGGCCTCTTCAAGCCCCATAGTGCAAGCTTCATATTCTGCCATGTTGTTTGTACACTTGAAAGTCAATCTAGCTGTAAATGGTAGATGCGTGCCTTGAGGAGTAATAATCACTGCCCCAATGCCATTTCCATATTAATTAACAACTCCATCAAATACCATGCCCCAACGGGAACCAGGTTATGGACCTTCTTCAAGCAATGGTTCATCACAATCTTTCATTTTCAAGTACAAAATCTCTTCATCAGGAAAGTCATAATGTACTGACTGATAATCTTCAATCGGTTGGTGAGCCAAATGGTCAGCCAAGATACTACCTTTGATTGCTTTTTGAGATCGATATTCGATATCATACTCTGATAACAACATCTGCCAACGGGCAATTCTCCCAGTTAAAGCAGGCTTCTCAAAAATATACTTAATTGGATCCATTTTGGATATCAACCAAGTGGTATGATTCAACATATATTGGCGCAGACGCTTAGCAGCCCAAGCCAATGCACAACAAGTTTTCTCAAGCATGGAATACCGAGTCTCATAGAAGGTGAACTTCTTACTAAGGTAGTAAATTGCAAATTCTTTCTTTCCAGTCTCATCTTGCTGACCAAAAATACAACACATACTCTCATCAAGCACAGTCAGATACATGATCAATGGTCTTCCTTCAACAGGTGGAGACAAAATCAAAGGTTCAAGCAAATATTCCTTGATACTGTCAAAAGCTTTCTGGCAATCTTCGGTCCAATCACAAGACTGATCTTTCCGAAGAAGCTTGAATATAGGCGCACATCTGGCAGTCATGTGGGAAATGAATCTGGAAATATAATTCAAGCAGCCGAGAAAACCTCTGACTTGCTTCTCAGTTTTAGGCGCAGGCATCTCTTGTATTGCTTTGACCTTGGCAGGATCAACTTCAATACCCTTCTCGCTGACAATAAAGCCCAACAACATACCAGAACGAACACCAAAAGTACACTTGTTGGGCTTCAAGCGGAGTTTATATTTCCTCAAACGCTGGAATAGCTTCAACAAATGCTCAACATGTTCCTCTTCCTTAATGGATTTAGAAATCATGTCATCGACATATACTTCGATCTCTTTATGCATCATATCATGAAAAAGAGTAGTCATTGCTCTCTGGTAAGTCGGACCAGCATTCTTTAGACCGAAAGGCATCACTCTATAGTAGAATGTTCCCCAAGGTGTAATGAATGTGGTCTTCTCTATATCTTCGGGTGCCATCTTGATCTGATTATATCCGGAAAATCCACCCATAAACGAAAAGACTTTGAATTTAGCAGTATTGTCTACCAACATATCAATGTGTGGCAGAGGGAAATCATCTTTCGGACTGGATTTATTCAAATCTCTATAGTCAACACACATGCGGACTTTTCCATCTTTCTTCGACACAGGCACAATATTGGCCACCCATTGCGGATACTCAGCGATTACAAGGAAACTGGAATGAATCTGCTTCTGCACTTCCTCTTTGATCTTCACAGCCATATCAGGATGCGTTCTTCTCAACTTCTACTTGACTGGCGGGCATTCTGGCTTCAACGGCAATCTATGCTCCACAATCTCAGAATCCAACCCAGGCATGTCTTGATAGGACCAAGAAACCCAATCAACCCCTTCTTGACATGTGGACATAGTCGAAACCCAATCTTGACTTCCTTCACATCATCCTCGGAACCCAAATTGACTAACTTGACTTGCTCTTCGAATGGCTGAATGGTCTTTTCATCTTGCTCAAGAAGACGAGATAATTCATCACTTACTTCTACATCACTTTCCTCCTCGGCCTCAAACACAGGGATTTCAAAATTTGGAGAAGGAGAAGGATCATTGTATTCAATGGGGTTAGGAACCAACCTGCATAATGATTTGATATTTTGATTTTAGAGAAGTGAATTTGTGACCAAATATTATGCAGATGTACAATTATATTGTTTATTTATGTTTTTTGTGATTACCATTTTCAGAATAAAGTAAAAAGTAAAAAACAAACATCATAGATGTGGAGGAATATAATTAATTTTATTGATGATCAATTTGAAAATGCCCAAACAATGTTCACTTCTCCCTTAGGCATAGGAGAAGGATTTTAAAACATATAAAAGCAATTACTTAGATTGATTCAAAATAACAGGAATATCAACAGCAGTCCAATTGTTGCAAGCCTTTCCATGCGTCACAAAATTGGTGCACTCTTCCTCTTCGTCATCCTCTAGGACAACAGCTAAGTGTTGTTCATTGCCATGAATGAACCCTCCGCTACGGAAGCTAAGTTGCATATCTTCAGACATTGCAGTTGATGAACCTTTCAGGAATCCCAAACCGGTTGTGCCTTTGTTGTCGGAGACCTCTACCATGTTGTAACACCTCAAAATTTGCCCTCCTCTCTTGGGATTAGCTTAACATATTGCATATCATTTTTAGGTCATTAGGCATTGCATAATTGCATATCATGTGGTTACATTGTGCCAATCATCCTCCTAAGTCTTGATCAGAAGATGAAGAGGTCATGATGCAAGCTAGGGTTTCATTGGATTGGATCACTAATCATCTGAGGATATGGTGGTTCAAATTAGGGTTTTATGATTCTCAAGGAGATTGATCTTTGTCTTGGTTGAAATGATACATCATCATCATCATGGTCTTGTTATCATCCAGAAGATTCAAGAAGATTGATCAGATACCTTGAGATTAGGGTTTTGACCACTAGTCAACCCTAATCAGTTGCATTGGGCCAATCAGGGCATAGCAAGGAGATGGGGTCTACAATGGATATGGGGATCATTTCATGATTGTATTGAGCTTATGGAGGCTAGGGTTTCATCCTTAAGCCATTTCATCAGAAGATTGGGGCTCAGATTGATCAGTGCATTGCCAAATTCATCTATCAATTGAAAAAGTCAACTGTGGTCAACTGTGCTTGATTTTATGGATTTGGAGGTGGGAGAGAGTTGGATACACTTAATTCATGTTGAAATAAGTTTCATTTGACATGTCAAAGCACAAGAATGAAGAAAATAAAGTCAGGACAAGAATTGCCAAAAATAGAAAGTGACTTGTAATGGAAGTTTCCAAAAATGGAAAGTTTTTTACCACAAAATTACATGTCCAAAAAAGCTTCAAATGAAAATTTGTCCAACATGAAAGTTGTAGATCTTGATCTCACCTTTCCAAAAAGTCCAAGAACTTGAAATTCCAATGTATGGTTGACAAGTTATGGTCCATTCATTTTCCAAAAATACCTATAATCAAAGTGGCATAACTTTCACATGGAATGTCCAATTTGGGTGATCTTTTTGTGAGCAAACCCCATTTCACATGTAATTTCATGGTGTATGATCAAAATTCACCAAAAATGGTCAATGCAAAAAGTCAAATTTCAGGTGAATTCATGTGTATTTTTGGCATGGCATAGTGAAATTGAGAAATACAAGGCCTTTGGACATAAGACCACTTCCAACACATCACATATGACAATTGAAACTTGTTTGGACTGTCATGAGCTGTCACATTGCATTATTTGGCAAGGTCATTTTTGGACTTTCACCTAAATGCACATTTTCACTAATCAATTGGTTTTTGCTAATTATGATTAACAAAGTGATTAAGGAGATGGTATAAGTTTCTAATCCTAACAGAATTGTAATCACAATCACACTCCTCAAGATCCATAACTGTTTTTCCCTCCAAAATTGCCAAATTCTCCAAAACTTCATCAAGCATTTTTGATCAAAACTTCATCAATTCTTCATCATTTTTGCTGATTCTTCTTTGGTTCATCTTCTACAAGCCTTAATCCACAACTGTTTTGCAAAATTGGTGCCAAAAACTCCAAGAATCGTGACTGTACAAAGCTTGCTCAACAATGGCAAAGTGAAGATTCTTCCAATTGGAGCTGTTTTGGATCGAGCTAGGCATTGCATTCAACTTCCTCATCCATAATCTCAATCTGTTTGGAGCTTTTACACCTTGAAACGTCCAAATCAATTGCTGCCTTCATCACTAGGTCAGTTTTCGAATTTCACCATTGCTCGAATTAAGCTAGGGTTTAGAAAGATCTTTGATCATAGAACATCATGATGCTTTTGGTTTGTGGATTGATTGAGTATTGAATGTGTAATCGTGAATTGAAGTTTTGTATTCATTCCTTTTTTGGATCGATCCCGTCGCTACAGTGAGAATTAGGCTAAGCTAATTACATATCCTTGATCTAGGTTGCGAGACGGTCACGATGATATATGATTTGTTAATTTTGGTTGAGATTTTCGTTTTTTCATTTTTCTGGAAATTGGCTCGAAGAAGATGATGAGAAACGTGTGTTTGATCTTCAATTTTCCTTGCATGCTTTTGAAATTGTGTTTACCGCCAGTGCTAACCAATGAGGACGCGCCATGGCTTCTATTTGAAACGGCGCCGTTTTGCGCTTGTGCTTTAATATTACAACAATGCCATTGTCAGATTTAATTTATATTATTTCATTTTTCTTTCTTATTTCTTTTTCATTTTTGATGCTTGATCTTGTAAAATCCCTAACTAATTCATTTTTTATCCAAATTGAGTGTGGTTTTTTCCATGATGCTCCTTGAAATGTGTAGTTTTTTGTCATGATTTTTGTGATTTTTGTGCACGTGTAAAAAATTAAAATGCTTAGGGATTGATTCAATGTGTTCATTTTGTACATGCCATGCCATATCTTTCATAAAATGCTGATGCTTCCAAAGAAATGGATGAAATGTTTTGTGCATATTCTGGACACTTTGATGGTGATTTTCATGTAGAGTTTGTGATTTTTGGATACTTGGTTGAGGAGATATGAATTTTTGATTAGACGTGTGACAATTTGTGTCACACCAAGCATGTTGAACTTCATGATTTTATTTGCCTGGCTTAGGGATGTTAGATTGAGCTGAAATTTTGCATGAATGAACATATGTATGTTCGGATCACATGAGATTTTTTCTGGAATTTTTGATGGCATTTTCTAATTGATTGTGATTTTCTCTTCTGTTTGCTCATTTGGTGACTTTGTGTGATACATGATTGTATTTTGCTTGTGAAATTCTCATGATTAATTGGATGGATGTGGAATTTGACATGTGGATTGTAGACACATTATAGGTCATTATGGTTTTGATCCCATTCATTTCTTAATTGTTGTCACTGTTTTATGATTTATGAAAGTTGGTGCTTGTGTTGATGCCTTGTGTTGGCTTGTTTGAAATTGTCTGAACTTTCTGATTTTCATTGACCTACTTCCTTTTGTCCAATTGAGCTGAAATTTGACATGCTATTCATTGAATGTGTCCTGTTTAGGTGTGAAGTTTTGTGGAATTAATTGAAATGTTTTGGTATGCTTTTGGTTGAGATAGTTCTGTTTGGTCTTTTGAAGTTGCAAGTTGCATGTTTGATATTAAATTGTGCATAAAATGATAATGGTGATTGATATGAGCATGGGACTAACTGCATTTGCTTTTGATTTGTTTGAATGTGATTTTGGATAATTTTCACTTGCTGTTTTGATTTTTTCATCTCCTTTGGACCCTAGGCTTGGCCTAGTGGTCTTGTTTCTCATGGTTGGCTTGGATTTTCAGGTTGAGATGCAAAAGCCTTAAGGAGAAAATTGCAAGCTGATTAAATTGAGTTTTGTTTGATGTTGTAAACTAACATTGGCTTTGTGTTGTAGGGTTTGATGCTTGAGTTTGAGCTCATGGCTTGCACTTATGTGCATTAACTTGTGTTAACTGTACAAATTGACTGTTTGACTTTTGCTGTTTACTGTTGGTTTGTCTGAGTACTGATGATACTTGATTGATTTCAGGTACATTTAGTTGCTTACAGTTCCTTGAGAACTTGCTTGCTGTTGCTTGGTTTTTAAAACCAATTGAGGTAGACTCTCTTGTCTCCATGTAGTCTGGAAGACCTGACCTGTTACTTGGCCAGGCACCTGTCTGAAGTCCTCCTTAAGAGGCGATGTTTGTGATTGTTTACTTTTGTGCCAAGCAGGTAAAGACCTCTATGAGGCAATTGGCGGATCATAGGGATATGCAATCTATCCCCCGCTATTCTGTTGAGTCATCCCTCTGCTCACACCACTGTGTTGATGCATTGGGACACAAACCCAAGATCTTGTGCTGTTGCACAGTCGAGTCAGAGTCTTGAGCGTAGAAGGGTCCCTCCATTCTGGACCCACGCTCCTTTGTCTGAAGCTCTCCCTAATCAGGGATAAGAGCTGTGAAGTCTAATCTTCACTCACCTTTAATCAGCTTCACCTTAGCCTCTCAATGGCAAGGTTAAGAGCTAACTCTACCCTTGTACAGATGACTTGCCTCGGCAGTCCACCCTTTGTTTGAGCCTCACTTGACTGGATATAGTGTGTGCTATGTGAAATGTTTGTTTTATTTTGATTGATGCTTGCATGCTTGTTTTTCCTGGTTAGGATTAGCTTGTTGTTGTGCAAGTAGGTAGAAACCATAACATAGGGCAATGATGCATGATAACACTAGGCTCGAGTACAGCTCCCTGGTAGTGTGTCTCCCCTTGGTTTCTGGCTAGAATTTCTTTCCCTTTCAGGGGAACTACGTCGCCCTGATCCTCATACCAGATGAGGTACGTAGGCAGGAGACCGTGCGAGGTCTCTCCGGGCACTTTTCTTTCTTTTTGTGTGTGTGCTTGACAGTTATAGGCTCGAGTTCCCGACTCCCTATTAACTTGTTGGTTGTTGTGTGCTTGGAAGCTGATGTAAGTCCATCGAGTGGCCTTCGGGTTCCAGTGTGCGTGCGTTTGGTTCGGATGCCGATGTAAGTCCAGTGATTGGCTTTCGGGCTCCACGTTTGCCTTTTTGTGTGTGTTTTGGTTCGGATGCTGATGTAAGTCCAGTGATTGGCATTCAGGCTCCCAGTTTGCCTGAGTTTGTGTGTTTGTTTGTTTGGCGTGCGTGAGCCGAACTACGGCAGCTCTGATTCTCGTTTCAGACGAGATACGTAAGCATAGGATGCGATGTCCTAGCGAGCCCTCTCCTCCTTTCCCCCACCTGTGTTGTCTTCGGTGTGTGTGTGTGATGTTTGTTTTAGCAACATTTTCTTTCTTTTAGAGCATGGATCCCGTCGAGTACGACGGACGTGAGGGGTGCTAATACCTTCCCCTTGCGTAACCGACTCCCGTACCCTTTCTCTTTGGTCGCGAGACCTTGCTTTTTCCAGGTTTACTCTGAGCGTTTCCTTTCCCTCTTTTGGGATAAATAACGCACGGTGGCGGCTCTGTGTTGTTTTTGTTTCAGCCCGCCGGTTGTTTTTCGCGGATGCGACAGCTGGCGACTCTGCTGGGGACGACCAAGATGTTGACCTGTGCTGGTCCATCTTCCCTAAGCGAGTCTCTCCTAGCGTTCTAGGATAGTTTAGGTTGCTTGTGCCGCTTTATTTATTGCATTTATTATTCTGATTGTGTATATATTTGCATAAATATTTGCATGCATCATACTATCATGTTGCCGTCCTCTGTGCAGGTGGTTCCTTGTTTTGGGGTGGGTGTTCTGAGTGGGGCTAAAACCCAGGCCCGAGTATACACCTAGGATTAGTGTGGTCTCACGTTCCTCATTTGCTTTATCAGCATATTGTTGCAACGTGACATACCACAAGCCGGACGAGGTTCATTTGATAGTGCCCTTCCTTTGTGGAGTATCCACTTTGGTTGTGTCACTTCATCTGAACTATTGACTCTGGTGACCGATCATTTCCCGGATCTTCGGTTTAGACGATCTCAGGAGAGCTACAATGGCACACCCGAAAGGGCAAACCCATTGAGTATCTTTGCCCGATTGTCGAGACTATTATCCGCCTTAGGATAACCTGTTTAGAATTTACCTGTGAGGGGAGGGTGATTCTTTCAGATGCATGTTCAGATGGTGACTTTGATGGTGACTATCGATTCAACAGTTGATCAGAGTCCTATTTATAAGTCGGATTTATGGCCATTTATTTCTGAGACGCCGGAGTTCTGTCCGTGCTATTTATCAGTGGGGATCCGTTTATTTCAGGATTCCCCGGGCCAATTCAGAGATTGATATGGGTATCTGCTCAGAGTTTTGTCTGACGATGATGATGATGATGTACCTTTCAGTTCCGTTTATTTCGGAACTCCCTTGAGTTGGATTTGTGGTTACATGTTCCCTCAGGTGGTTGTGATCAGTTCAGAGATCAGGCTTCAGAGCAACAGATGATCAGATGACTCGGAGGATGGCACTATGCATTGCATTCACGCATCAGCATCATTCACATTTTGCATTCATCGGCGTCTAACTCATGTCTATCCATACTCAGGGAACATTTTCGGTTGAGATTCTGGTTGAGAGACATCCTGATGTCAGAATGTTATTGTCGAAATATTATCTGTCTCAATGAGACCAGGATCAAAAGGCAGAAGCTTCCTCGTATGGATAGACGTTGCATTCATGCATATTAACCTGTTTGCTATTTTGCAGGAATCATTGCTCGTGCTCGTAGAGCTGTACCTTTGCACTCAACCCGTCCTCACAGATACTTCACCAGACGCAATACTCCAAGACTGATGGATCTCCCAAATACAGACGTTCTTGAGCTGAAAGATAAAATGAATGAGCTGATCAACATCATGCAGGGTTTTGCAGTTGGTCAGAAAGCTCTAGCTGACAAAGTCGAGAAGCTCGAGCGGGCTTCAGCGGCTAATAGTGGTGTCAACCTGGATGGTGTCTCCAACCAGGGGCTGGGCGGTTCTCGAGATGGTGGCAAGAGAGCAACTGTGGGTATGGTAAATAATAATGCTGGTGGGTTTGGCGCTGCCACAGGTGGTCAACCTGGTCAGAATCTGAAAGATAGTCTGTTCCCTCCATTCTTTGGGGTTGATGACGACAGAGAGGAGGACCGAGAAGCTGATCAATTCTCCATGCACAACGAACCGTTTGGTCAGTACGGTGCCCAACCTCAGAATAAGGAGATTCAGCTGCTGGCTGAGAAGATCAGAGCTCTTGAAAGTTATGCCACTCCCGGTGTGGTAAATATGTCAAACATGGGGCTGGTTGAGGGGATTGTGATCCCACAGAAGTTCAAGGCGCCCACATTTGATAAGTATAATGGGAGTTCCTGCCCGGAGACTCACCTTCAAGCCTTTGTCCGCAAGATCTCTGCATACACAACAGATCAGAAGCTCTGGATGTACTTCTTCCAAGACAGTCTGTCTGGAGGATCCTTGGAGTGGTACACCAAGCTTAAGTCGTCTGATATCAAGAGCTGGCAGGATCTTGGTGACGCTTTCTTTAAATAGTATCAGTTCAATGCTGATATGGCTCCGAGTCGTACCCAGTTGCAGGGTATGTATCAGAAGAATAACGAGGGGTTTAAAGAATATGCTCAGAGGTGGAGGGAGTTGGCTGCCAGAGTGCAACCTCCGCTGGTGGATCGGGAGATGTCTGATCTATTCATGGGTACCCTGCAAGGGGTTTTTGCTGAAAGGATGATGGGTTGTCCTGTCACGAACTTTGCCGACATTGTGGTGGCAGGGGAGAGAATTGAAAGTTGGCTGAAAATGGGGAAGATCCAGGGTGGTAATGTTTCGTCATCAGGATCGAAGAAGCCATTCGGGAATGGTCAGCGCAAGAATGAGGGTGAATCGAGTGCTGTGTATGCCCAGAGAGGACACGGTAGGGATCGTTACTACCAGCACACTGCTGCGGTAACCACCCCTGCTGGTAATCAGTCAGTACGACAGCAACGTCAGCCACCTCAAGTGAGAGCTGGGTACCAGGTGAGGGGAAAAGGGGTTGATCTCCATTTTGACAAGCCGCCTGTGACATACGCTGTTCTGTTCAAAAAGCTGATGGATCTTGGGTTGGTTCAGCCGAGGGCGATGGTTCTGATGAGATCAGATCAGAGGCCTCCTAACTATGATGAGAACGCCCAGTGCGAATTTCATTCTGGAACACCGGGGCATAACATTGAGGGTTGTAGAGCATTCAAGAATGTTGTCCAGGATCTGGCAGACTCCAAGGCTATCAATTTTGCGCCATCACCGAATGTTAATGCTAATCCCATGTCGACACATGGTCAGGCAATGGTGAGTGCAATTGCTGAAGATTCGGATCACGCCTGTGGGATGGGTGAAGAGACTGATGGTAACTGCAAGTTTGATGGTTGGATAAAGCCGTGCGTACCAGGGATGGAAGTCCAGAACTGGAAGGCCTAAAAAGATCATCACGGTCACTCTACTGAAGAGTAATAATTTCTGTTTTCAGTTTTATTTGCATGAAAGCCATACGTGTTGCCCGACACGTAATGGTTCATTGTAAGGGCCACCTCATGTTCATAATTTGCAACATTTCTGCATCATTAATAAATGGATGTTTTTCAGTAAAAAAAGCGGTGTTCCCTGTTTTTCATTTATTTTTGCAGTTTAAAAACAAATAAAAATGGCAATGTTGATTTCCATTTTTCTCTTTTTTGATTTGTCTCGTTCCGAATTCAAAAATAATTCTCCGGATCTCGTTGATAACAATTTGGTTACACCTCATATGACTTCGACAAACCGATCTATCATGCCGAAGAAGAAGACGAAGAAGATTGTGATCTGCTGGAATTAGCCAGGTTGTTGAAACAAGAGGAGAAGGTGATTCAGCCGCGTGAAGAGCGAGTTGAGGTTGTTATTCCAAGCACCGCCGAGGTCAGGAAGGAAAAAAATTGGGGCCGCTTCAGAGGCGAGTCGAGAGCAGAATGGTAGTCCTGTTGAAGGGACATGTGGATACCTTCGCCTGGTCATGTCAGGATATGCCAGGGTCGGATACCGATGTCGTTGTGCGCAGGCTACTATGGAGAGAAGACTGTCTTCTAGAGAAGCAAAACGCCGGTGCTACTCATCAGAGAGTCAGGGTGACTTTGTTTCATGATATGATTCATCATGAAATCGAATGCTATGACATGATAGCAAAGTCCCAAACAGGAGAGGGGCATCTGGCAGATCTGGCCAAGCTGAGTGGACCAGTTGAGACAGTTCAAACTGAGGTTGAATTCAGATAAGTGCACTTTCAGAGTGCGGGCCGGTAAGCTGTTGGGGTTCGTTGTAAGAGAGGAATCGAGGTTGATCCTGCTTAAAAAAAAAAAATGCCTGAACCGAGAATAAAGAAAGAGGTTCGTGGTCTCTTAGGTAGATGGAACTACATGTCATGGTTCACATCTTATCTAACAGCCACGTGTGAACCCATGTTCAAGATGTTGAAAGAAAAGATCAAACGGTCAGGTGAAATAATGATTGCCAAGGGGCATTGAAAATAAAAGAATAAGTTACAGGAGCCTCTGATTCTGATGTTTCCCTAAGGAGCCATTGTTAATCTGGTACTTGACAGCCCTCGAGGGGTCTATGAGGTGTGTACTGGGGCAGCATGACGAGTCTTGTCGAAAAGAGCATGCAATTTACCTTAGCAAAAAGTTTACCGACTGTGAAACAGTACATTCACTGTTCGAGAAAACTTGATGTACTTTGGCATAGGCTGCTCGCCGACTGAGACAGTATGTGCTGGTTCATATCACTTTGTGGATTTCAAGATGGATCTGATCAAGTACATATTTGAAAGAGCCAGCAGTGACCGGACGGGTTGCAAGAGTGCAAAAGAATATTGACTGATTTGTGATGCTCTCAGAAAGCAATTGAGGGGAGTGTATTGTCTGATTACCTCGCCCAACAACCCGTGGAGGATTATCAACCGAGGAAGTTTGAGTTCCCTGATGAGGACATCTCGAGGTGCTCTGATCGAAAGATTGAGAGTAACCGATCCCGGAGGAGGGGCCTGACCCTGAATCCGAACGGATTCTGATGTCTGATGGGGGAGGTTAAGGTGAATAAGCTTTTGCTGCCCGGATAACGCTTGAAGGCACCGACGGTGTGATTGAGTATGAAGCTTGTATCCTGGGTATCGATCTTCGATACATCTACTGGGGCAACTCCTTTCTCATTGGTATATGGAATGGAAGCCGTGCTACCGGTTGAGGTTCAGATTCCCTCTTTAAGAGTCCTGATGGACGTGAAATTGCAAGAGGCTGAATGGGTAAGGACCCGGTACGAGGAATTGAGCCTGATTGAAGAAAAGAGGCTAGCGGCCATCTGTCATGGGCAGTTATACTAGCAAAGTATGAAGCGTGCTTTTGACAAGAAGGTACGACCTCGGGTGTATCACGTGGGTGATATGGTGCTGAAAAGGATCCTTCCTCCTCAAAACGATCGAAGGGGCAAATGGACACCGAATTATGAGGGTCCATTCGTGGTCAAGAAGGTTTTCTCCGGCGGAGCCTTGTTGTTGACGACCATGGATGGCAAGGATTTTCCATCCCCTGTGAATGCGGACGCAGTTAAAAAATACTTCGTGTAAATAGACCCGCTGGACGAAAAGAATAAAATAGTCCAGGCAAAAATGGGCATCCCAGCGAACCAAAAAACGGAAAAAAAGGTTCGGGCAAAAATTAGGGATAAAATGAAAAAATGTACACCCGGCAAGTCGAAAACCTGAAAAGGCGACTTGGGCAAAAAAGGGTATCCCGGTGGACTGAAAACCCGAAAGGGCGGTCCAGGCAAAAGAGGGATTGAAACGAATGACTGCGTCTGGCATGATCGTTTGCGCTTTGGTTAAAGCATCATGGATAATACCCGGTAGGGATCAATCAGAAACGTCTTGTTCAGAAGGCAGAAAGCACGGAGAGTCTGAGGACATATGGGGTGTAACCGAGTTGGAACTCGATGAGATCACGGGTTTCACATTGCCATTAGGATAGATTTTTCCTTTTGTGCGCAATTACCTCTTTTCAGGAATTGCTTCCTTTGTATTGCTCAATTTGAGCCACACACTTTTCAATCAATAAATGCATATTCAGTCAAATAATTTTGTTTTTTGTTTTTCATTACCGCTTTGATTGCAAAAACATCCAGATATTTTTGATAAAGAATCTTGCATTTTAAGACATACAGGTCCCTTCCAATGCATGTTTATAAGATTGAAAGCTTGAAATCTTATTCGGAAGGTTGGGTGACCCAAGTGTTGAAATCTTGACACGCCTGGGGCACGATTTTGTCTAACGATCTGTTTTGCAGGTGCTGTTAGATATTTTCACTCACTTGCAGGTTGTGATGTGGAAGCTGTTGAAAAACAAATCCCCGTGGGAGTCCAATCAGGGGCGAATGTATGAAAGAATGACGAAGAGACGTTGAGACGTTCGGCGATCCTTGAATGATAATCAAGAAGACTCTTCAAAGTCGGAAGACTGGAAAGTCTGTAGAAATTCTCCGCAGGGTCCAATCAGGGATAAGCGAGATAGAAGAACGATGAAGAGGCGGCAGGACGTACGACGACCCTTGAATGATAATCAAGAAGACTCTTCAAAGTCTGAAAA
This sequence comes from Lathyrus oleraceus, assembly GCF_024323335.1. Lineage (NCBI taxonomy): Eukaryota > Viridiplantae > Streptophyta > Magnoliopsida > Fabales > Fabaceae > Lathyrus > Lathyrus oleraceus. The sequence goes on along the minus strand of NC_066582.1, from coordinate 449,451,622 downwards.
TTGAAAAGTCTGTATAGTCCCCAGGAGTTTGCTCTCCGTCGAGCGCGGAGCGATTTTGAATACAAGATGATGGAGCAGAAAAGGTCCAGACGAGTCGGGATGTATATCCCCAAGCAGAATTAGAGGACTAACTCCCCAGCAGATCCAAGGTCTATGGTTCCCCTAGCCGAGTCAGGATGGTTATCCCCGGCAGGTTAAAAACGGTGTTTCCTCAGCAGCCAGGCCCGAAGGTTGCTATCCCCGAGTGGAGCGGGTTTCAATGAAATATATCTCCAGCAGTGTATCCTACAGGTGGATTGGATGGGTCGTCCCCAGCGGAGTGGCATTCGTTTCCCCTAGCCGAGTCAGGATGGTTATCCCTGGCAGATGTCAGATCAATGCTTCTCCAGTCGCCAGGTCTGGAGGTTGCTGTTTCCCAGCAGAGCTATCTGTGAGCATTTCCCCAGTGAAGTCGCCAGGTATCTGTGAGGGTTTTTCAAGCAGAGTTGGGATTGATATCCCCAGTAAGTCACAGACTGTTGTATCCCCACAGAGTGCGTTGATGGTTCTTATTCCCAGCAGTTTCCCGAGCGGATTGGGTGCAAAGGAGGTTCTTCCCCAGCAAGGGATGCCTATCTCCAGCAGCAGCGCTATTCCCCAGCCAGGTGGAATCGGAGTATTGACGAGTTCCTCAGCAGAGTATCTCGTGCTCCCCAGCAGAATCCCTTGAGGGGGACGTTTTTTATGCATGCATCATGTAGAGTAAGCATAGCATATTGCATAATAAATCGCGTAGCATTTCCATAATTATGGAGCATTACGTAGAAAAAGTCATGCATCATTGCAAGCATAGGCTAGTCTCAAGCTGTGGTTATTGTTTGAGAGGTGGTTTCGACAGAAGCTGGAAGATGTTACTCGGATGAGTTTAACATCATTACGCGATCAGCGCGACTCGAGCCGTGGTTACCGCTTGGGGTTTGGTTTCGACGGAAGTTGGAAGGTGTTACTCTGAGGAGTTCGGCATCAGGATTTTGGAGCAACAGTATTTCCCAGTCATTGTTTAGTGTCTGGTCGAGCTTTCTTTGGGGTCCTGTAAAACATCATCATTCGATGTCCAGTAAACGTCGAGTTATTTCCCAGTCATCAGTAAGTGTCTGGTCGAGTCATTGTTCGATGTCCCGTAAACGTCGAGTTTCTTCCCAGGCATCAGTTAGTGTCTGGTCGAGCTTTCTTCGATGTCCTGTAAACATCATTGTTCGATGTCCTGTAAACATCATTCTTCGATGTCCTGTAAACATCATTGTTTGATGCCTGTAAACATCATTGTTTAATGCCTGTAAACATCATTGTTTGATGCCTGTAAACATCATTGTTCGATGTCCCGTAAACGTCGAGTTTTCTCCCAGGCATCAGTAAGTGTCTGGTCGAGTTTTCTTTGGTGTCAGTAAACATCATCGTTCGATGTCCCGTAAACGTCGAGTTTCCTCCCAGTCATCTGTAAGTGTCTGGTTGAAGGTGTACCCTCTGATATGTCGCCCTCAGAGGGGTGTTTGGTGTTATTTCCGACGGTGCCAGCAGAATTATCACAAGAAAATGGAGAAAGGGAGACACGAGGTGTTTTCTGGAGAACGGGGTTCACCATGGCGATCGCAAGTTATCGTCAGGAGACTGGGGTTCAAAGGGAGAATGGGGTTCATTATTTTGGCAAACAAGATGTCGGGGTTCAAATGCAGTGATCTGGGATCATTTGTGCGAGAAAAATTTTGGGGTTCAAGAAAAGAAAAGGAAGAAAGAGATAATAGTCCCCAGCGGGTGTGGTGTTCAGGCCATGGTTATCCCTGGGTTACCATTTATTTTGGTATCCAGGTCGATGTTGCTGTTTCGGTGATCGGGCCGACCTTTTCCGTTCCAGACGGATTTTTGTTTCGAGATTGTGTTCTTCGCCGATTCTGACAGGCATTGTTAATTATTTTCCCATCAGAGTGCAAATTGTTCGTCTGTTCTTGGTATTCAATCACTCTTCACCCTGATCATCTAAAAGCCGAGGCTATTCATATCGACAGGTTCACAGTGGATTGAATAGGGCCAGCTGTAACACCTCAAAATTTGCCCTCCTCTCTTGGGATTAGCTTAACATATTGCATATCATTTTTAGGTCATTAGGCATTGCATAATTGCATATCATGTGGTTACATTGTGCCAATCATCCTCCTAAGTCTTGATCAGAAGATGAAGAGGTCATGATGCAAGCTAGGGTTTCATTGGATTAGATCACTAATCATTTGAGGATATGGTGGTTCAAATTAGGGTTTTATGATTCTCAAGGAGATTGATCTTTGTCTTGGTTGAAATGATACATCATCATCATCATGGTCTTGTTATCATCCAGAAGATTCAAGAAGATTGATCAGATACCTTGAGATTAGGGTTTTGACCACTGGTCAACCCTAATCAGTTGCATTGGGCCAATCAGGGCATAGCAAGGAGATGGGGTCTACAATGGATATGGGGATCATTTCATGATTGTATTGAGCTTATGGAGGCTAGAGTTTCATCCTTAAGCCATTTCATCAGAAGATTGGGGCTCAGATTGATCAGTGCATTGCCAAATTCATCTATCAGTTGAAAAAGTCAACTGTGGTCAACTGTGCTTGATTTTATGGATTTGGAGGTGGGAGAGAGTTGGATACACTTCATTCATGTTGAAATAAGTTTCATTTGACATGTCAAAGCTCAAGAATGAAGAAAATAAAGTCAGGACAAGAATTGCCAAAAATAGAAAGTGACTTGTAATGGAAGTTTCCAAAAATGGAAAGTTTTTTACCACAAAATTACATGTCCAAAAATGCTTCAAATGAAAATTTGTCCAACATGAAAATTGTAGATCTTGATCTCACCTTTCCAAAAAGTCCAAGAACTTGAAATTCCCATGTATGGTTGACAAGTTATGGTCCATTCATTTTCCAAAAATGCCTATAATCAAAGTGGCATAACTTTCACATGGAATGTCCAATTTGGGTGATCTTTTTGTGAGCAAACCCCATTTCACATGTACTTTCATGGTGTATGATCAAAATTCACCAAAAATGGTCAATGCAAAAAGTCAAATTTCAGGTGAATTCATGTGTATTTTTGGCATGGCATAGTGAAATTGAGAAATACAAGGCCTTTGGACATAAGACCACTTCCAACACATCACATATGACAATTGAAACTTGTTTGGACTGTCATGAGCTGTCACATTGCATTATTTGGCAAGGTCATTTTTGGACTTTCACCTAAATGCACATTTTCACTAATCAATTGGTTTTTGCTAATTATGATTAACAAAGCGATTAAGGAGATGGTATAAGTTTCTAATCCTAACAGAATTGTAATCACAATCACACTCCTCAAGATCCATAACTGTTTTTCCCTCCAAAATTGCCAAATTCTCCAAAACTTCATCAAGCATTTTTGATCAAAACTTCATCAATTCTTCATCATTTTTGCCGATTCTTCTTTGGTTCATCTTCTACAAGCCTTAATCCACAACTGTTTTGCAAAATTGGTGCCAAAAACTCCAAGAATCGTGACTGTACAAAGCTTGCTCAACAATGGCAAAGTGAAGATTCTTCCAATTGGAGCTGTTTTGGATCGAGCTAGGCATTGCATTCAACTTCCTCATCCATAATCTCAATCTGTTTGGAGCTTTTACACCTTGAAACGTCCAAATCAATTGCTGCCTTCATCACTAGGTCAGTTTTCGAATTTCACCATTGCTCGAATTAAGCTAGGGTTTAGAAAGATCTTTGATCATAGAACATCATGATGCTTTTGGTTTGTGGATTGATTGAGTATTGAATGTGTAATCGTGAATTGAAGTTTTGTGTTCATTCCTTTTTTGGATCAATCCCGTCGCTACAGTGAGAATTAGGCTAAGCTAATTACATATCCTTGATCTAGGTTGCGAGACGGTCACGATGATATATGATTTGTTAATTTTGGTTGAGATTTTCGTTTTTTCATTTTTCTAGAAATTGGCTCGAAGAAGATGATGAGAAACGTGTGTTTGATCTTCAATTTTCCTTGCATGCTTTTGAAATTGTGTTTACCGCCAGTGCTAACCAATGAGGACGCGCCATGGCTTCTATTTGAAACGGCGCCGTTTTGCGCTTGTGCTTTAATATTACAACAATGCCATTGTCAGATTTAATTTATATTATTTCATTTTTCTTTCTTATTTCTTTTTCATTTTTGATGCTTGATCTTGTAAAATCCCTAACTAATTCATTTTTTATCCAAATTGAGTGTGGTTTTTTCCATGATGCTCTTTGAAATGTGTAGTTTTTTATCATGATTTTTGTGATTTTTGTGCACGTGTAAAAAATTAAAATGCTTAGGGATTGATTCAATGTGTTCATTTTGTACATGCCATGCCATATCTTTCATAAAATGCTGATGCTTCCAAAGAAATGGATGAAATTTTTTGTGCATATTCTGGACACTTTGATGGTGATTTTCATGTAGAGTTTGTGATTTTTGGATACTTGGTTGAGGAGATATGAATTTTTGATTAGAGGTGTGACAATTTGTGTCACACCAAGCATGTTGAACTTCATGATTTTATTTGCTTGGCTTAGGGATGTTAGATTGAGCTGAAATTTTGCATGAATGAACATATGTATGTTGAGATCACATGAGATTTTTTCTGGAATTTTTGATGGCATTTTCTAATTGATTGTGATTTTCTCTTCTATTTGCTCATTTGGTGACATTGTGTGATACATGATTGTATTTTGCTTGTGAAATTCTCATGATTAATTGGATGGATGTGGAATTTGACATGTGGATTGTAGACACATTATAGGTCATTATGGTTTTGATCCCATTCATTTCTTAATTGTTGTCACTGTTTTATGATTTATGGAAGTTGGTGCTTGTGTTGATGCCTTGTGTTGGCTTGTTTGAAATTGTCTGAACTTTCTGATTTTCATTGACCTACTTCCTTTTGTCCAATTGAGCTGAAATTTGACATGCTATTCATTGAATGTGTCCTGTTTAGGTGTGAATTTTTGTGGAATTAATTGAAATGTTTTGGTATGCTTTTGGTTGAGATAGTTCTGTTTGGTCTTTTGAAGTTGCAAGTTGCATGTTTGATATTAAATTGGGCATAAAATGATAATGGCGATTGATATGAGCATGGGACTAATTGCATTTGCTTTTGATTTGTTTGAATGTGATTTTGGATAATTTTCACTTGCTGTTTTGATTTTTTCATCTCCTTTGGACCCTAGGCTTGGCCTAGTGGTCTTGTTTCTCATGGTTGGCTTGGATTTTCAGGTTGAGATGCAAAAGCCTTAAGGAGAAAATTGCAAGCTGATTAAATTGAGTTTTGTTTGATGTTGTAAACTAACATTGGCTTTGTGTTGTAGGGTTTGATGCTTGAGTTTGAGCTCATGGCTTGCACTTATGTGCATTAACTTGTGTTAACTGTACAAATTGACTGTTTGACTTTTGCTGTTTACTGTTGGTTTGTCTGAGTACTGATGATACTTGATTGATTTCAGGTACATTTAGTTGCTTACAGTTCCTTGAGAACTTGCTTGCTGTTGCTTGGTTTTTAAAACCAATTGAGGTAGACTCTCTTGTCTCCATGTAGTCTGGAAGACCTGGCCTGTTACTTGGCCAGGCACCTGTCTGAAGTCCTCCTTAAGAGGCGATGTTTGTGATTGTTTACTTTTGTGCCAAGCAAGTAAAGACCTCTATGAGGCAATTGGTGGATCATAGGGATATGCAATCTATCCCCCGCTATTCTGTTGAGTCGTCCCTCTGCTCACACCACTGTGTTGATGCATTGGGACACAAACCCAAGATCTTGTGCTGTTGCACAGTCGAGTCAGAGTCTTGAGCGTAGAAGGGTCCCTCCATTCTGGACCCACGCTCCTTTGTCTGAAGCTCTCCCTGATCAGGGATAAGAGCTGTGAAGTCTAATCTTCACTCACCTTTCATCAGCTTCACCTTAGCCTCTCAATGGCAAGGTTAAGAGCTAACTCTACCCTTGTACAGATGACTTGCCTCGGCAGTCCACCCTTTGTTTGAGCCTCACTTGACTGGATATAATGTGTGCTATGTGAAATGTTTGTTTTATTTTGATTGATGCTTGCATGCTTGTTTTTCCTGGTTAGGATTAGCTTGCTGTTGTGCAAGTAGGTAGAAACCATAACATAGGGCAATGATGCATGATAACACTAGGCTCGAGTACAGCTCCCTGGTAGTGTGTTTCCCCTTGGTTTCTGGCTAGAATTTCTTTCCCTTTCAAGGGAACTACGTCGCCTTGATCCTCATACCAGATGATGTACGTAGGCAGGAGACCGTGCGAGGTCTCTCCGGGCACTTTTCTTTCTTTTTGTGTATGTGCTTGACAGTTATAGGCTCGAGTTCCCGACTCCCTATTAACTTGTTGGTTGTTGTGTGCTTGGAAGCTGATGTAAGTCCATCGAGTGGCCTTCGGGTTCCAGTGTGCGTGCGTTTGGTTCGGATGCCGATGTAAGTCCAGTGATTGGCTTTCGGGCTCCACGTTTGCCTTTTTGTGTGTGTTTTGGTTCGGATGCTGATGTAAGTCCAGTGATTGGCATTCAGGCTCCCAGTTTGCCTGAGTTTGTATGTTTGTTTGTTTGGCGTGCGTGAGCCGAACTACGGCAGCTCTGATTCTCGTTCCAGACGAGATACGTAGGCATAGGATGCGATGTCCTAGCGAGCCCTCTCCTCCTTTCCCCCACCTGTGTTGTCTTCGGTGTGTGTGTGTGTGATGTTTGTTTTAGCAACCTTTTCTTTCTTTTAGAGCGTGGATCCCGTCGAGTACGACGGACGTGAGGGGTGCTAATACCTTCCCCTTGCGTAACCGACTCCCGTACCCTTTCTCTTTGGTCGCGAGACCTTGCTTTTTCCAGGTTTACTCTGAGCGTTTCCTTTCCCTCTTTTGGGATAAATAACGCACGGTGGCGGCTCTGTGTTGTTTTTGTTTCAGCCCGCCGGTTGTTTTTCGCGGATGCGACACATGTGCCCCCATTGATCGACATTGCCTTCTTCCACAATCTTTTGAGCATCCTTCAATAAGGACATAGGTGCCCCAACTCTCTTCTCAGCAGCAATAGATAAGGCTTGGAATGGAGTTCCAACCTCATCCTCAACTTCCACATAAGAGAAAGATGACATGTGTCTAACCAAAAGCTCCTTCTCTCCACCAACAATCACTAGCTTTCCATTCTTCACAAATTTAAGCTTCTGGTGCAAAGTTGAGGTAACTGCTCCTGCCTCATGGATCCATGGCCTTCCCAACAAGCAACTGTAGGTCGGTTGGATATCCATTACTTGAAAAGTAATTTGAAAATCACTATGACCTACTTTAACTAGAAGGTCCACTTCACCAATAACCGTTTTGCGCGAACCATCAAAAGCTTTGACAATTACACCGATATACCTCATAGGCGCTCCTTGGTAAGATAGCTTCGACAAAGTTGACTTCGGAAGCACATTTAGTGACGAACCAGTGTCGACAAGCACATTTGACAAAGCATCCTCTTTGCAATTCATCCAGATGTGCAAAGCCAAATTATGATTTATTCCCTCCTCAGGGAGTTCTTCATCACAGAAGCTAAGATTATTGCAAGAAGTGATGTTAGCCATAATATGATCGAATAGATCCACTGTTACATCATGTTCTACAAAAGCTTTCTCTAGAACTCTCTGCAGTGCTTCTCTGTGTGCTTCGGAATTCATGAGCAGAGACAACACTGAGTTCTTTGAGGGGGTTTGGAGCAGCTGCTCTACCACATTAAACTCGCTTCTTTTAATTAACCGAAGTACCTTATCATCATCATTGGGTTTCAAGTTGCTGGATTCACCAGACTTATCTTTTGAAGAGCCAACTGGGCTTTTAACAGGCACTTCCACTTTCTTACTTACAACAGCTTCTTCTTTATCCTTTGGGAACACCGGCCCAAACACTCAACCATTGCGGGTCACCTTAGTAACATCAGCAATGCTCACCACTGAACTAGTTGTAGGTAACGGGACCTCTTGACCATCCTTTATCATTGTAGCATTATACTGATACAGCACAACTTTATCAGATGAATACGGGACTGGGCCCGCTAACCGTATTACCAACGGCGATACTGATCTTTGACTGTCGCTGTTACTGGAGTCATACTTAATCACCAACTTTTCAGGCTGCTTGAAAACAGGCACTATGACATTAACATCGTCATCTGCATGATGGGATTGAACAATTTGGATCATGCCTTCATCCATCAGTCGTTGGATGTCCTTTTTCACAACTTCGCAACCCCTCGGGTTAACATTACATACAGCATAACCATCATGGTCGTGCTCACACTCACTTACCAAACAAACATCCTTATACATCTGCACTAAGGACCTCCTGATAAAACGCACATCAAAAACTTTAAACTCTCTAGGACAACCATCCACCGTATTCACAGAAGAGTTCCCATGAGCGGGCAACGAGTTTGCTTTCACATACGGCGCACGGTCCTCGAAGGACACCATACCACTCTTCATCAGCTTCTGAACTTCATACTTAAGCGGATAACAATTTTCAATATCATGTCTGGGTGCTCCTTGATGAAAAGCACAATGGAGCTCAGGTTTATACCACCAAGGAAGTGGTTATGGAATCTGTGGCGGGTTTCTTGGTTGGATCAGGTTCTTGAGAACCAAGGATGGATAAAGCTCTGCGTAAGACATAGGAATCGGGTCAAAAGAGACCTTCTTCCTTTCAAAGTTTTGTTGCTGATGATTGTTGTTGGTATTGTTGTTGTTGTAGGTGTTTATTCATTGTTGTGATTGTTGTTGTTGACGTTGTTGTTGAATTGGTGTTGTTTGTTGATTAGAAAATACCGGGATAACGGAAGATACTTGATGATGATAATGTAGATGAGATGGTGGATTCCTTCTGATCTAAGGCCTCCTCTGCCTCCCACTGCTTATTGCATTCGTCTCACTGTCTTTCTTCTTACCTAAATTGCTATCATACCTCTTTCTTGTTGATGCCTCATCTCTTGACAAACGTCCTTCTCGGACTCCTTCCTCAAGCCTCATCCCCATGTTTACCATTTCGGTAAAGTCACTGGGGGCACTAGCAATAATTTGTTCATAGTAAAATGAACTCAAAGTTTTCAAGAAGATCTTTGTCATTTCTTTTTCCTCTAAAGGAGGAGTGATCTGGGCAGCCAACTCCCTCCACCGTTGCACATACTCTTTGAATGTCTCTTTGTCCTTTTGAGACATAGACCTCAGCTGGTCTCTATCTGCCGCCATGTCCATATTATACTTATATTGCTTGATAAAAGCCTCCCCCAAGTCATTGAAAGTGCGAATGCTGACACTGTCCAATCCCATGTACCAATGGAGCGCAGCGCCGGTCAGACTATCTTGGAAGTAGTGAATAAGCAATTGATCATTGTCGATCTGAGTAGACATCTTGCGAGCGTACATCACAAGATGACTGAGCGGACAAGAGTTCCCCTTATACTTTTCAAAGTCAGGCACTTTGAACTTCACCAGGATCTTGACGTTGGGCACCAAACACAACTCGGCAGCACTCTTCCCAAACAGATCTTTACCTCTCAGCGTCTTCAATTCCTCGCGTAACTCAAGAAATTGATCTTTCATTTCATCCATTTTCTCATAGACATCCGGACCCACAGACTGCTCTGAGTGATAAATGGTGTCCTCTACGCGAGGCAAAGTATGCACAACGGGAGGTTGCACGGACATGACCGAGCTAGATGCCGACATGGAAGCAAAGGTAGGTGCAAAGCCTTAGGGAACGAAGTTGGACGACATTCCCCATGGGAATTCGGAAGGCATAGTAGAGGTAGCTACCTCTGAAATAACAGTCCTCGCAGGAGGAGTTGCATGCGTTGGAGAAGATTGACTCTGAGCGGCAAGAACTGACTCCATCATGGCAGTCAGGCGGGCGATTTCGTCCTTCATCTCTTTGTTCTCTTGCTCTAGGTGCTCCATGATTCTCAGATGATTGGCTCGGGTATTGTCCTGGTGAGTCAGCTTGGCTGGAGCACAGAAGAAACACCAATCATACATCTGGCGAAAACCTGCTTATGCAAATGATGCATGAGATGCAATGCTTGATTGTTTTTATTTTCAAGGAACTTACTGAAGGAGAATAGTCATCCAAGGCGCAGCGGAATTTAAAAATGACTTCATTTAGTGATCCTTACGAATGGGCATGATCAGTGATAGAATCGTTACCTCTTGTGGCGATCACGAACGTTGAACGATGACAACGTTTCTACTCAGTCCACACGAATGGATTCCTTCAATCTCAGTGCTAGCTGGTACGAATGAAGGCTTTGAGTGAGAGAGAGAGGGAAACGAAATTCCAAGTCTTCACTTGAGTGTTAGTCTGAGTGATAATGCTTCTACCCAAGGGGTCTATTTATAGAACCACTTGTGTGGGCTTCAAGCTAAAAAGCCCACTTAAGTGCATTTTGGCCCATATCTTATAATATACCCAAAATCACTTAAGTATTTGGTACCTTACCATATTTCGTATTCCACTTAAGTGCACCGTACCTTACGGTGTTCCTTAGTTACTCTATCTCTTATCAATCCGTCCTTTGTGTGTGACCCTGTAGGTTTTCGCGACGTTGGCAATTATGTTAAATCACGCATTTAATATAATAAACAGTGAGCGGTATCTAGCAACACTTCACTGCTACCCAAGTCACGAAAATTTCATGTGATCTGACAAAACCTCCTGTGATAATAATTATGTGTATAATTACCCCTTTCCCTTATGTCTATATTGAACACAAGGTATAGACCGTGTCATCCTTGTCCAGTTCAATATTGGGCCCATAGACATTTATCTTGTTACGCAGGATGTGCAAATTCCATCTAGGTCACTCATGTCCCTCAGCGTGCTTTGTGGAGTACCCATCAACTGTCTTTATGGTCATCCAGTTACGGACAACGTTGGATCAGCAACAAAGCACTCGACTCTACATCTAGGGTCCATAGTGGTTTCAGGTCGAAGAGTGGTATACACTATTATCACCATGAGAATAACTTATGACACTTTGCATAACTTTCTATATAGTATTCTCATAGCGGGTCAATCCGGTATAAATATTACTCTTAATATTCATACCTATGTTTAAGACTTGATAACTCTTTATCCATGATCCATGAGATGTGATCATCAGTCTACAAACATAATAGTCTCAATGATTTAATGTTATCCCCCTTCACAATAAAGCTCGACTACGGATACTTTAAGAATAGTGTCCTTATGTTTAATGTGGTCTCATGATCAAGTCACACTTGATGCATTAAACGGACTAACTATTCTAGGGACTTTATTAAACAAACGTAATAAAGAAAAAGCCTTTTATTATTAATAAATAATTCGATACAAGTACCAAAAGTATTGGCCTCTAGGGCTTACACCAACAATCTCCCACCAGCACTAGAGCCAATTAGGCATACCCCTTATGCCCATTGATCTAGTATGGCCATCATGCTTCTGCTGCGCAAGAGGTTTTATCCGTGGGTCAGCAATATTTTCAAGTGTAGGTACTTTACATATTTTCACATCTCCTCTATCTATTATCTATCGAATGAGATGATAACACCTAAGTATGTGTTTGGATCGTTGGTGAGATCTAGGCTCCTTAGCTTGTGCGATAGCACCATTGTTATCACAATAGAGACCAATGGGATCCACAATGCTAGGGACTATGCCAAGTTCACTAATGAACTTTTTGATCCAAAAAGCTTCCTTTGCTGCACTTGAGGCAACAATATACTCGGCCTCGGTTGTAGAATCAGCAACTGTATCTTGCTTTGAGCTTTTCCAGCTCACAACGCCACCGTTCAAGCAAAACACATAACCAGATAGCGATCTAAAGTCATCCTTATCTGTCTGAAAGCTAGCATCGGGTAACCAATTACAGCCAACTCTTCCTGACCTCCATATATCAAGAATGATTTCTTAGTCCTTCTCAAGTACTTAAGGATATTCTTAACAGCTACCCAATGGGTATCACCAGGATCAGATTGGTACCTACTCGTTGCACTTAAAGCATACGAGACATCTGGTCGAGTACATAACATGGCATACATGATATATCCTATTGCAGATGCATATGGAATCTTATTCATGCGTTCCCTTTCTTCCTTAGTTGAAGGGGATTATGTTTTTGATAGACACAGGCCATGTTGCATAGGTATGAATCCTTTCTTGGAATCATGCATATTAAAGCGTCTCAGCACTTTGTCTATGTATGTACTCTGACTTAGGCCAAGCAGTTTTCGTGATCTATCTCTATAGATTCTGATTCCTAATATATAGGCTGCTTCACCTAGGTCCTTCATAGAAAAGCATTTCCCCAACCAAGACTTTACTTATTGCAGGGTAGGGATATCGTTTCCAATGAGTAATATGTCATCTACATATAACACCAGGAACGCGATCATGCTCCCACTAACCTTCTTGTAGACACAAGGCTCATCTTCGTTCTTGATGAATCCATATTGTTTTACCGTTTCATCAAAACGAAGATTCCAGCTTCTGGAAGCTTGCTTCAATCCATAGATTGATCTTTGTAGCTTACATATCTTTTGGGCTTCTTCTGGTATGTCAAATCCTTCAGGTTGTGTCATGTACACATCCTCAAGAAGATTCCCATTAAGGAAAGCAGTTTTGACATCCATCTGCCATATTTCATAATCATGATATGCAGCGATAGCAAGTAAAATCCGAACAGATTTAAGCATTGCAACTGGTGAAAAGGTTTCATCATAGTCAACCCCATGAATTTGTTTATATCCTTTTGCAACCAGTCTTGCCTTATAGGTATGTACTTTACCATCCATGTCAGTCTTCTTTTTGAAGACCCACTTGCATCCTATAGGATTAACTCCTACAGGAGGCTCTACCAAGGTCCAAACTTGGTTTGTGTACATGGAATCCATTTCAGATTTCATGGCTTCTAGCCACTTCTCAGACTCGGGACCAGTTATGGCCTCTTGGTAGGTCACAGGCTCATCTTGATCCATGAGTAATACATCACCTTGATCTGTTATGAGATATCCATATCTCTCAGGTAGGTGACGTATCTTGCTTGACCTACGCTGGTCTTGTTCTACTTGAGCAGGTTGCTCTTCCACAACCACTTGTGTTTCCTGCTCTAATTCCTCCATAGGTGTATCGATGCTTTGTGATTCTTGAATTTCTTCAAGCTCTACTTTCCTCCCACTAGTTCCTTTGGAAATAAAATCCTTTTCTAGGAAAACTCCAGTTCGAGCGACAAACACTTTGCCCTCAGAAGGATTGTAGAAGTAATACCCTCTTGTTTCTTTAGGATACCCCACAAATAAGCATTTGTAAGATTTGGGCTCAAGCTTAGTTGAAATTTGTCGTTTCACATAAACTTCGCAACCCCAAATATTCATGTAAGACATATGTGGTTTCTCACCACTCCATATCTCATATGGTGTCTTCTCAACCTTTTTAGATGGAACACGGTTAAGTGTGTAAGCTGCTGTCAACAGCGCATGTCCCCAAAAGGAGTTTGGAAGATCGGCGTGACTCATCATGGATCGGACCATGTCTAACAGGGTTCGATTTCTTCTCTCAGATACCCCATTCCATTGGGGTGTTCCAGGAGGAGTAAGTTGGGATAGGATCTCACACTCTTTCAGATGGTCATCAAACTCTAGGCTTAAATACTCACCACCTCGATCTGATCGAAGAGTTTTAATATTCTTACCTAGTTGGTTTTGTACTTCATTCTTGAATTCCTTGAACTTTTCAAAGGACTCTGATTTGTGTTTCATTAAATACACATAACCATATCTACTGAAATCATCAGTAAATGTGATGAAGTATTGAAAACCTCCTTTGGCTGGTATGTTCAGTGGTTGATCGCGACTTTATAAGTCTATTGGGTTACTTACTGCAAGTGCACAGTTCTATCGCGTAGTTTTAAAAGATATCGATCCCACAGGGACTTATGAATCGATATACCGTTTTTCTAAGGTTACTTCGTAAAGCTAAGGCGGATGATACTTTGATGATTAGGGGGAAAAGTAAAACTAATATAGGATCTAATTTAAATATCAATTAAGCGGATATCGGTATGTAGTTCGTCGTAATTAGGGAATCAAATCTTCGTTGGTTTCTTGGTTTTTAAAATAAATCTTTTCAGTAGACACTATTGATTTAAAAGTCTTATCTCAAACTCTCGCTCTGTTGAATAGACTATGACTTTATGTTAACGTAGCTGTCACTTATTAGTTAAGTCCAAAATCACTTTTTGAAAACAACAGAATCTATAGAAACTCTTTTCATTAAAATAATAACCGTTTAAACACCCTCGTCTCAAACTCTCGCTCTATTGACTTAGATTATATAATTAAACTTAAATGCTTAACTCTCGTCCTCACATTTAACCTTTAAAAATACTTTTTGAAAAAGATTAGAATTTAATTAACTCTAAAAATTGCTTTCGCCCTGATTTAGAATTAATGTCCAATTTACACTGTCCGGTTAAAAACTCAAACCGTCGTTCTATTGATTTTAACTTCTTTATGTCTTTTACTTTCGTACAAAAACCTTGGTATTAACTCTGTAAATTGAGACCATAAAAAGAGTGACCTTAATTTTGAATAAAATTAAACCAACTTAGTTTTGATTCCTTATTCCGCTTACTTTACATACCGATATCTAAATTAATTAGCCGGACATGCTAAACAGGTCTGAACAATTATCATGCTTAAATAAAACCATATCAGGCAGACAGTATAAATAAACAGTAATGCAGAGCATATATAAATTAAAACAATAAATTAAAGAACCTGAATAATTAATAGGAATCTTGAACACTCCACCACAGACCGGTTGGATTTGTTCTTGCAATCTTCAATTGGACAGGAAAATAAAAGCAAAGGAATAAAATACTATGATCTAACGTAAGGTTAGATCCAGTAAAAGATACACAATAATTTCCGGTGTAGAAACTATTGTGTGAAAAATTAATTAAGTGCTCTGAAAATTGACTGGAAAAGAAAAGGAAATAAAAATTGCTAATAATAGAAAGCTGTAGAAAATTAACGCTGTAAATGCTTGCACGGCGGAAAAAGAAGCGAGACCGAGAGAGCTGCAGGGTTGGATCTCTGGCTCTATTTATATTACTCCCATTTGTAACCGTTTCCAAAAGTGCATTCCGTAAGTAACTTGCACGCTTCAACGAGTCAAGCGGAAGAATAGGCTTCAACGTGCCTCTGTTGCGCGTTAAAAGCCAAAAATATAGGAGTGGGGTGTGACGTTCGTCACACCATGTGTTACGCTCGTAACACAAAGTAGCAGGGCGTGACGCTCGTCACGCCTTGTGTGGTGGTCGTCACAGCTTCAGCGCTCCTGGCTTGTAATTGTGGGTTGGGCTTTAGTGGAATTTGCTTTCATCCTCTTTTTCACCCCCTTTTTCTTCCTTTTTCACTTATGCTTCAAATAAGTTACCTGAGACAAATAGAAGGGAAAATACCACGTAATATCGAATAATATGAAATAAATTGAAACAAATAATAATATAATTTAATTAAATCGGGTCCAAAAATGTGATATTATTTCATGTTATCAAACTCCCCCATACTTAGACCTTTGCTTGTCCTCAAGCAAGATACAATATAGAAATCATTTTAAAAATTTGGCCAGATGAAATTTCAAAACACACATCAATTCGTACTAGGTTGCATGTAAACCTTGTTTAGAAGTAACTTGAGTTTAATCTTGACATCAACAACCACCGTCACAACCTCAGATAACCCCACCTTATGCAAACCAGTTCGAGTAACGCCATTATAGCTATCCTAGTTCCTTTACTCTTATTTCACCCGTTTTCATTCTAGCGAAATCACATTAAGCCCTTTATCTTTTCGCGCACATAGTGGAGTAACCAGTTAGTGATTCTGATCCCCTTTTTAGCTTGAAGTTCTGGTATATAAGTTGGATAACTTCGTTATTTAGTCCATTGCAGATTGCGGGGGATCGGACCGTAGTCTGCCCTACCAAGTTCAGCACTAGACACCTGCTGAACCAACTCATAATGGATCTTTCGTATTATGCTTTTGTATGATCTGCAACCTTTAGATTAAATGATCTGGTAAGGATCACCTAACTTAGTTAGTGCATTTCCTGATATATATATATTTTTGTTATTTTGGGAATCATTCACTTATATTCATCGGCTCTCCACGTAGTTTGCTATTAAGATGGTGCTGACTTCTTGTATAAACTACTCGGGGTTACTATAAAACTAAAAGTTCAAGGGATTGGTATAATAGGTACTTAGCCTGATCTAACATGTTGAGGTTTTTAGAGTGTTGGGGCGGTAATGGTTTTTGTCTAAACTTTTCACTCAAGTTTGATAAAATAAGCAACCTTTATATTTACTGAGTGTGTTGAATTTTTGTTATGGCTCAAGAAAATTGAGGGGAATAGATAATAGAAAATTTTCACACTAGGGACTTAACTTAAAATAAATATATATTATAATAAATATTTTTTTTTCATAATAAGGAAGGGAAATAACAATGAAAGGGAAAATAACATACTTGAAAAGGGAAGGTTGAAAGAACAAGGTTTTCCCCCTCACACTTAAATGAAACATTGTCCCCAATGTTTCAAAGAAAACAAAAGAAATAGAAAAAATAAAAAGAAACTAAAGTCAATGCTGCCTGCCACCTCTTGTTCTTGGACCTGGTGATCGTTGACGTACTCCTAAGTCGTCAAACCTGCTGAGCAACTCAGTGAACCGCTGGTCGGTTATTGCATTCCTCGCTTCCTGTTGTTGTTGCATCTGGCGCATCATTTGCATCACTTCGAGATTCTGCGCTTGCATACCATCAATAGCATCCATGATGTCGTCGTTGGTTGCTGGCCTTCTTCGTCGAAGACGTCGTGAGGATGGACCAGTTGCATTATCGGAAGGGTTGAGCGGGATTGATTGTTGCTCAGGACCTTGATCACCTTGTTCCATTTCTTCAAACTCGTCTGGAGGCGGGTTTGCGTGTGTAGGCTCTGTAGCTTCGGGAGCATTAAGGTCGTAGATGAAGCGGTTGGGGTTGGTGACATCTGTGAGGGCAATGTTGGGTAAAACAACGTTTGGGACTTCGTGGTTATTCACCATAAGACCATACCTTCCGCCTACCCTGTTTTTGATTAGGCGGCTAGACCGACAATAGCTTATATCCATAAATAGGGGTGGGAGAGCTTGTAGATTTTGAAGTCGGTCCCCTAGATTCAAACCAAGTGCTATGGAGGTTATTAATCCTCCAATCACGGAAGGTTGGCGGCCTCGAGCACATAGGGTGCGGATATGATGAAATAGGAAAGAAGCAGTGTTTACCTTTGTATCCATTTCAAAGACGCAGTGGAGGAAGAATAATTCCTTGGCGTTGACTTTGCTATTGTTCGGTCTTCCAAAAACTGTGTTTTGCAGGATGCGGATAAAATACCGGATGGTTGGGTTATGTATATGGGAAGCAAGTAGTGCATCCCAATTATCGGTTTCCACACCGGATATTTTTCTAAAGAGGTCGAAGGCGTGTATGTGCCACTGGGAGTTCGGAGGGATTCTTGGGTGGACTCGGTCTCCTACAGGGAACTGTAGCATGGCACTCAACTGATCATGGGATAGTGAGTATTCGGTGTTGAACATGCGGAAGGTTGCGGTGCCGGTTAAGTACTCGTCTTCACCGGTAGGAGTGTTGTACGAATAAGAACTTAAAAATTCTAAGGTGAGAGATGGGTAGGTAGGTTGATTGTGTGTGCATAGAAAGGTTAAATCAGCAAGGCGGAGCATCCATTGTATACCCTGAAGTAATCCTAATTCTTGTAAACAATTTAAATCAGGATACCTGGTAGATACGACACCTCGCTGTTGGAAACGCTCGAACTGCTCCCTTTGATAATTATCATCTTCGGATCGGAAGATGATATTTCCGAATTGTTGGTTTCCCGCCATACTGATAAGTGGGTTAAAAGGAGGAGAAGGGATGAAAAATAATTTTGTATGGAGAAATGTATGTTGGAATGATGTAGAAAGAAAGGTATGGTGGGTATTTATAGGAAAAGTTTTGGAAGTTGGAAAGGGAGTGGGTGAAAAATAATTAAATGTGGGTAAATGTGAGTAAATGGGTAAGTGAATGGGGAAGGTAAAAAGTGGGGTGGTGTAACGGTCGTGTCCCCAACGGTTACTAACGTTCACCTAGTCTGAAGGTGTCACGCTCGTGATAGGGGTGTTACGGGCGTCACAGGCACTTGGTGTGACGACCGTGATGGCGTGTGTGACGCTCGTCACACAGTCAGCTTGCAACGGTCACTGCTTGCGTGGGTGCTTCATAATTATATTTTTATTATTATATTTTATTTTTGTTATTTTGTTTTGCTTATGCTTATTTTATTTTGCTATTGTAATGCTTTTAAATTGCCTTGCATGCTATTCTACTACCATAATATATGTATTTCTTTAACAAGCATAGTAATTATTAGCATATAGTGGATATCATTACTTATAATTATAGAAATTGCATAGATCAAAATAAAATAAACCAATAATGCAATAGCTTCATAAAATAATCATAATGTAACATTGGAAAACAAAAGCAAACATGCGAAAGAAAAACAAATACTAATATTAAAAATAATGTGAAACAAAACTAATAAATAGCCTAAACTAAAACTAAGTAACTAAGAAAAACAACTTCTAGCCACTTGCAGGATCTCTGGCCGGAGGAGCGAATGAGTTAACACGGTTTAGCAACTCGTGGAATTGATTTGTCATGCTCAGGTTGTAGATGGATCTCTGGCCTAGATGGATTCAGTAGATCTAACAGGGGAAGGCATTCCGTTCAGGTTGTAGAGCCAGTTATTGCGGTTATGAACACTAGTCCTCGGACTAGGCAAGGTGAATAGGCAAAGAACTTGGTTGTCAATTATTAGTTCGAACTCTTCAGGCCCGAGGTTTGCTATAAACATAATGTTGAAGAGGAAAGGTATACTCATAGTCGCAATGCCACAAAAAGGGCTTAGGTCAAGCATAGGTTGACGTAATCCGATAGCATTACCAATCATGGTTATCAATCCGCCTATTTGAATCGGTGCTCGTTCATCTTGGATAAGGCGGTCAAAGTTTGCCAACATAAAAGTGGCACCATTCACTGGACGGTTCTGGGAAGCACAAAATATGATGAAGAGTTCATCACGTGATACTGTAGTAGTATTTGACTTCTTCCCAAAAAGGGTGTGGGCCAGGATCTTATGGAAATAACGAAAGGCCGGGTTATGTATGTTTCCAGAAAGAAACTCATGTTCCTCGGGGTCGTCATTTCCAGTCAAACTTCCCCAAAAAATGTTCAAGTTCTCTATATTCAAAAAGGTCTTCTTGGCTCACTGTGAATGTATCAAAAGAGGTAGGGAAACCTAAAAGGTTAGTAAAGTCTTGAATGTTAAAATGATACTCAATGTTGAACATTCTGAACTGAATGAAACCTCTGCTTATTCCTTTTCCATGACTGGGTAGATAGATCAGAGAGCTAAGGAATTCTAGAGTCAGTCTCCGGTAAGTGACGAATTGTCTTCGAATAGGAGTAGTTTCCCACCCTATTTGACTCAGCAAATACATGACACTTTCTCTTAGTCCAAGGGCAGTCATTGCCCAGTCATCAACATACAAGCTAGGTAGCATCTCTCTCTCTGCTAGTTCCTCAAACTTTTGTTTCTGAGCTTTCCCTCTGAATTTGATACCCATACGATCAATTTGTCCCATCAGGTTAGTGTTAGCTAGAGAAAAGAAAAATAAGAGTTTTAGTCAGGATTTGGCCAAATGCCGAAAGAAGAAAAGAAGAAAATTTTTATAAATTAAAATAAATGAAGAATGAATACTAAATAAAATTTAAAAGAATAGTCAAAGAAAAAATAAAAAATATTTGTGGGTTGTCTCCCACGAAGCGCTTTGTTTAATGTCGCAAGCTCGAAAAAAAAAACTATCAAATATAATCTATAAATTCTGGAGGCATTACGTCTAAGTGCAGGACTTGCGAATCTTCATTGTTCTCAGCATAATGATAATGTTTTAGACGCTGCCCGTTTACGATAAATGGTTCAATAGATTTTCCTTTAATTTCCACCGCTCCACTTGGAAAGACATTGGTGATTTGGAAAGGGCCTGACCATCTAGAACGTAGTTTTCCTGGGAATAACTTAAGTCTAGAGTTGAACAAAAGGACTATATCGCGTTGTTTGAAGATTTTTCTTGATATACGTTTATCATGCCATTTTTTCGTTCTTTCTTTGTAGATTCTGGCATTTTCGTAGGCGTCTTGTCGAAGTTCCTCTAATTCGTTTATGTCAAGAATTCGCTTTTCACCAGCGGCCTTATAGTTTAAATTTAGATTTTTAATAGCCCAGTAGGCCTTATGTTCTAATTCTACCGGGAGGTGGCAAGATTTTCCATAAATAAGCTTAAATGGGGTTGTTCCTATGGGAGTTTTGGCAGTTTGATATGCCCATAAAGCTTCGGATAGTTTTGATGACCAGTCTTTCCTTGAGGTGGCGACTGTTTTTTCTAATATTTGTTTAATTTCTCTGTTAGACACTTCCACTTGTCCACTGGTTTGAGGATGGTAAGGTGTTGCTACTCTATGTCTTACACCATACTTAAGCAGTAGTTTTTCGAGTACCTTAGATATGAAATGCGATCCTCCGTCACTGACGACTATTCTTGGGACACCAAATCTTGGGAAAATTATATTCTTAAAGAGTCTAGTTACTACTCGTGTGTCGTTTGTCGGAGAAGCTATAGCTTCAATCCATTTTGATACGTAGTCAACTGCTACGAGTATGTACTTGTTACCAAAAGAAGGCGGAAAAGGTCCCATGAAATCTATTCCCCACACGTCAAAAATCTCTACTTCCAAAATGCCCCTTTTGTGGCATCCCGTCACGTCTAGATATGTTTCCTGTGCGTTGACATCTATCACATTTCTTGATGGCATTATGTACATCTTTCCATATGTTTGGCCAATAAAGATCGGCTTGTAGGATTTTAGAACAGGTCTTGGATGTACTTGCATGTCCACCATAAGGAGCGGAGTGACAGTGTTGGATTATATTTTCTATCTCTTCTTCAGGTATACACCGACGGAAAATACCATCGGGGCCTCTTTTGAAAAGTAAAGGGCCATCCCAGTAATAATGTTTTATGTCATGGAAGAATCGTTTCTTTTGTTGGTAAGATAGATTATGTGGAACTATTCCGGCAGCTAAATAATTGACGAGATCGGCGTACCATGGTGTAACACATATAGCTAGGGTGGTCTCTACCTGTTTATCAGCTTTATTTTCTTCCAAAGTAGCTATAAGTTTATCGTACGAGAAATCATCGTTGATCGATGTTCTTTCCGGTTCCAGGTTTTCAAGTCTAGAGAGGTGATCTGCTACTACGTTTTCAGTTCCTTTCTTATCTTTGATATCCAAATCGAATTCTTGTAGCAACAAAATCTACCTTAGGAGTCTAGGTTTAGCGTCCTTTTTTGTTAAGAGGTACTTAATGGCGGCGTGGTCAGTGTAAACGATTATTTTAGCTCCGACCAAGTAAGAACGAAATTTATCTAGTGCAAATACTACTGCTAAAAGTTCTTTCTCGGTCGTGGCGTAATTCATTTGTGCTTCGTCTAGGGTTCTACTTGCGTAATATATGACGTGAAGCTTTTTATCCTTTCGTTGTCCTAAAACAGCGCCTACGGCGTAGTCACTTGCGTCACACATTATTTCGAATGGTTCATCCCAATCTGGAGCCTGCATTATGGGCGCGGAGATCAATGCTTGTTTAAGCGTTTGAAATGCTTCTAAAAATTTATTGTCGAAGATGAATTCAGCATCTTTCATCAATAATCCGGTTAAAGGTTTAGTTATTTTAGAGAAATCTTTAATGAATCGTCGGTAAAAACCGGCATGTCCTAAGAAGCTTCGTACTTCTCTCACAGTTTTCGGAGGTTGAAGGTTTTCGATTACTTCTATTTTGGCTTTGTCTACTTCAATTCCTCTATTTGATATGATGTGTCCTAAAACAATTCCTTCCTGTACCATAAAGTGACATTTTTCCCAATTAAGTACTAGGTTTACTTTTACACATCGTTCTAGAACTCTTTCTAGGTTTTCAAGACATTCTTCAAAGCTTTGTCCGCATACGGAAAAATCATCCATAAATACTTCCATGATGTTTTCGAGAAAATCGGCGAATATTGCCATCATGCACCTTTGGAAGGTTGCAGGAGCATTGCACAAGCCGAATGGCATTCGTCGATAAGCGAAGGTACCAAAAGGACATGTGAATGTTGTCTTTTCTTGGTCATCAGGATGAATTGGTATTTGAAAGAAGCCTGAGTATCCGTCTAGATAGCAGAAATGAGAATGTTTTGCTAATCGTTCTAACATCTGGTCAATGAATGGTAAAGGGAAATGATCTTTTCGGGTTACTTTGTTTAGTTTCCTATAGTCAATGCATATTCTCCATCCCGATTCGATTCGTTTGGTTATAGTTTCTCCTTTTTCATTTTCAATAACTGTTATACCTCCTTTCTTTGGTACTACGTGTACAAGACTAACCCATTTGCTATCTGATATAGGATATATGATACCTGCCTCTAATAACTTTGTTACTTCCTTTTTCACTACCTCACTCAGGATCAGGTTTAGTCTCCTCTGATGTTCCCTAGAAGTTTTACAGTCTTCTTCTAGCATGATGCTGTGCATACAAATAGAAGGACTTATTCCTTTAAGATCGGTGATGTTGTATCCTAGTGCGGTTGGGTATTTTCTTAAGATATGTAGGAGTTTTTCGGTTTCGAGTTTTCCTAGGTCTGCATTAACTATCACTGGTCGTTCAAGTTCTAAGTCTAGGAATTCATATCTCAGATTTTTGGGAAGTGTTTTCAGGTCGAGGTTGGGTTTCTTAAGGCATTGCGTAGGATCCGATGTCATTGCTAAACATTGGTTAAGTCTGTCTTCTACACGATAGTCAGACAATTTGTCATTTTCTAACTCTGTTTCTTTTATGCATTCATCGATGATATCCATGAAGTAACATGTGTCGTCTATTGCAGGTGCTTTCAAAAATTGGGAAAGAATGAACTCAATTTTCTCTTCTCCTACTTCGAAAGTGAGTCATCCTCGTTTTACGTCTATGATAGCACCGGCGGTTGCTAAGAATGGTCTTCCCAATATAATGGGGGTAACTTCATCTTCTCTTATGTCCATAATTATAAAATCGGTTGGAATGTAGAATTGACCTATGCGCACGGGAACGTTTTCAAGAATTCCTACAGGATATCTAACGGAACGATCTGCTAATTGCACAGACATTTTAGTTGGTCTTAATTCTCCCATTTCCAGTTTCTTGCATATGGATAAAGGCATAACACTGATACCGACTCCTAAATCGCATAGAGCTTTGTCTATGCACTACGCCAAATAAGGGAAAAGAGGGCGCTTATTTTGGCCTATAACAGCGCTTTTAAGTGCCCTCTAAAGTGGCGCTGGCATAGGTAAAGACAACGCTTTGTTTTCCTGGAGAAAGCGCTGTCTAAAGTGGCCCTTTAAGGGCCACATTATAGTGCGCTTTCAGAAAAAGCGCCCTCTGGAGTGGTCCATAAAGGGACACCTTAGAGGGCGCTTGCTGGAAAAAGCGCTCTCTAAAGTTGTCAATGTAAATTGTTTAGAGGGCGCTTTTTGGAAAAAGCGCCCTCTAAAGTTGTCAATGTAAAGTGTTTAGAGGGCGCTTTCTGGACAAAGCGCCCTCTAAAGTTGTCAATGTAAAATGTTTAGAGGGCGCTTCCTACGTAAAGCGCCCTCTAAAGTGTTAAGCGCCCTCTAAAGTTGTCAATGTAAAGTGTTTAGAGGGCGCTTTCTGGATAAAGCGCCCTCTAAAGTTGTCAATGTAAAATGTTTAGAGGGCGCTTCCTACAGAAAGCGCCCTCTTAAGTGTTAGTTGTTTTAAAAAAATTTGTTTGAAAAACAGTGGATATTTAATTGGTAACCTGTTCGCATGCTGCAAAAGTGTAAAATTCATATTGATTTCATCCTTTAATCCAATGTTATACACCATTAATCCATTGATATATACAACATGAATCCATTTATATACAACATTAATCCTCCATATATACAACATAATATATGATTCTTTGATCAACAATATACAACAACATATTCATGAGTTAGTAAAAGTACAACAACAATATACAACATATATACAACAACAGCATACAACAACAACATTCCATACATATATGTACAACAATATACAACCTAGCTATATGATTCTTTGATCAACAATGAATTGACACAATTCATCCTTCATTTCATCCAAATGAGCTCTTGAGTAAGATTTGTATTCCTCAAAGTACTACAATTAAGAGAATAAAACATATTCATGATTTAGTAACAAATTAGATGAAATATCCGATAATATTAAAATAAACCCTAAGTTATTATTCCATACCATTTTTGGGATGTCTATACGATTCAACGCAATGATATCTCTCATAAATCTCAATACAAAAAATCCGCAATCGACCGAATTATTTTGCTGAGGACACTACACAGAAAAACAAACAATATATATATAGTTAATTTCTTACAAACACTATTATAAGCAAAAAAACAAACACTATTATAAGCAAAAATAAGATACTTAATATATACCTGAACTCTGATCCAGGTAATGTCCTTCCTATTGCGATAATTCTTTTTCGATCTAAATTTTATTATTGCCCTAACAAAATAAAAACGTATATTGAGATCAATCTGACAGACATAATTAAATATACAAATACACACGAATATTTAGGGGAATTTCACTTACGCGTCAACCGTCTTCTTCATACTCGGATATTTACTCCAATCACCCGATAACGAATCGAGATAATACACTATTAGTCTCGAAAGATCCATAGCAACCAACACCCAGTGACCACTGTAAAATAAAACAAAAATTTAGATGAATGAAAATTTTCTACGTAAAAGATATACATAGATTAGAATGAAATTATTAGAAAGAAAATCTAACCCGTTGCCAGAATTAAACGGTAAAAAATACAAACTGGGTGTAGTCTTATCGTCGGCCGCCATGAATCTATCGACTAGATCATTCTTTACGGATGTTGGATTTTTCGTTATTAACGTTGCGTTGATACGGGAAGCAACAATAAAATTGAAACGGTTACACAATTCAGTTCCCCGCAGCAATGTTACATACATATACCTTAAATAGAAACATAATAAACATTAGACTACTCATTGAAATGTGTAAATAAATTGTTCAACTAAGTAAATTATAGATTGATCGGAGTACCATATGTATGTATGAATGACAGCGATGCCCAATTCGTCGTGTTCAAAAAGTTGTTGCATGTCCTCCTTTGCAATTATTTCGAAATGAGCAGCTCCGAAAACACCTTCATCAAAATCTATAGTACGAATGGCCCCTTGCATAATATCGGACTCATTCACCATTTTCTCAAGACGCATCATAATTTGAGATTTTGTCCCGGACGTCGTTGGAGGAATATCGTTACCAGCTTTTTTCAACTTTCGACCGGGAACCTAAAAATTCATATAAATTAAATCATGACTTTTTGTGATGCAATAGAATCGTTGCGTATATGATTCAATAGGTATACATATTTGTACCTCTTTTAGAGATGCAACCGACTCGATGCGTCTTGAAATCCCTTTACCAACTTTATGCGTGGGTCTTGTAGGAGTCTAGCATTACCATGTAATAAGGATTGATTAAATATCATAATTGTAGCTGAATTGAAATGTGAATACTAAAGATTCATAATCATTTAGAACATATATACCTCGGCATCTGGGAAAATTAGATCTGACGGCCATCCAACAAAGGATCTGACTGCTTCTCGCATCAACGTTGTCTCTGAAACAACGTCAGGTAATGGTAGAAGCGCGTCGGTATCTAATACAAGGTCAACCGAAACTTTCATATATCCCACCGGGAGGGGATTATGGTGAAGTAATTCACCCGAAGTGTTGTGCACTTTTCCCTTGCCAACCATGCGATAAGTTGGTGACGATAGATACAGCTGACAAGGTGAAATGCCCTAAACCAATAATAAATGTTATTGTTAACGTGTATATGTGTCAAGTAAAAAAGTGCTATTTTAATTTCATAATAACATATATAATTACCTCGGGAAATTTCGGTTGACAATTCATACTAGCTCGGTCACTAGTATCTTTTGCCTCGGAGGCGCACCTTTCCTCTCTATACCTTGCATTCTCGTTTTGCAGTTGGAGTACTTGTGCCCTTAACTCCGCCAAGGTCTCCATCACCTCTTTGTTGGTATGATTTTTTGTTTTTGGTTTTTTATAAAATGACGACGGAGTCACACCAAAACCCTTACCCATCACACGACCGGAATACTCAGGAACATTTAGTACTCGACTAAGTACGCTCCTGCAATCCTGGACCTCGGTTGAAGGTACGGTTTGGGATAAAGTCTCCTGAAATATTATTAGAGGAGATTAAAAATGAATTATATGTCTAACAAAATTTTCGATATAATTAAAGAAATAATGTTACATATACTTACACATTCGTCATAAACAGTTTGGACCGCTTCAACGACAGCCCCATCCTTCCCAACCCGAGCAGCCTTCCATAATACGTGCTCCGGAAGAGATGTTGCGTCACTTTTCTCCTCGGCTAGCTACACATTGAATTAGATTATAAGATCATCAATTATAACATATTGTGACAATGTATAAGCTCATAGCATTTGAATATACTCACAATTCTTTGTTGTAACCGTGCATATCCCGTACGCCCTTTTTTGTACGGATACGCGGGTTTTTATGCCCTTTTCCGATTTATGTCGCTTACTTCCTGGATAAAAAAGTTTAAGGCATATTAGAACCAAGTAACTTAACAATTGTATAATACCATAATTAATAGACATTACATGGAATTTTTCGTTTCTTCGTTTGGCGACAAAGGTATTCCATTCATCGGCTGAAATAATCTCGGCATACTTCATTGGCCGTTCTGCTTCAACAAATTTTCCTTCCTCATCCTTGAGAAATTTGTTGGACAAAAAGGATCGAAATCCTCAGAGTCTTTTTCCGGCCAATTGAATACAATATTTTTGCCGGCTTTCATCGATGTGAAAGGATCTCTAAAAAACATACACATGGAGTGTGTTATTATAAAGTAATATTATAACAATATATGATCAACAAATAGTCAACAAAAAAAACATATAACAATATATGGTAAGTACCTGTATCTCCGACCATATTTTTTCTTTGCCAACCTTCAAGTCCGGACTTCTCCAATTATCACATGTAATCGGAATATGTTGTCGAACAAGGAAACCAATGTAACTTGCCAACATTGAACCGTTAGGCTCAATTAGTTGGTCTTCAGCACTCCAATGTACTTCAAATTTTACACCCTTGTCTCTTGCACGAATGATTGACTTCATAACCGTCAATCCTCGTTTGATTTCTTTTTTAACATTGTTACGTGATCCATTCGCGTCATGGGTATCGTCTTGGTTAGCCATTTTATCTGTAATATAGAAATGATTCAATAAGACCCAAGTAAGACAATGATTCAATACGTGAACACATTCATATACCTTCCATTTCTCATGCAAAAGACCTACTGCATGCAAAAGACCAATGCAAACTCACACACACCTACTGCATGCAAAAGACCAATGCAAACTTATGGTGTTTGGAACATGAACAAACTTGCATCCATAATCATCAAACTTCCAAGCACAAGCTCAAACACACTTCAAATGATATCAGTTTTCAATCAGAAATAAAAAACTCAGTTTGCCCTAAACAACATTAATCAACATAATGCACAAAATGTAAAACTAAGTTTAGAAAATGCCCTAATCAAACACATGAAGAAAGTGAACGGTAAAGATGGAGAAGAGAAATACCTTCAAGGTGACGGTAACGATGGAGAAGAAAGTGAACAGTGACGGTGGACGTGAACGTGAACGCAGCAGCAGAAAAAGGCGACGGCGACGACGACGGTGAGGGAGGGAGAACGAACGGAGGACGAGAGTAATCGCAGTAGACGGTGGACGCAGTAGAGAGAAAACCCAATTACGTAAACGAAATAGCTTGTAGAGAGGGAAAATAAAGAGACATGCAGTATATGTTATAATTTTAATGTTTACTAAAGGGGACCTTAGAGGGCGCTTTTGTAAAAAAAGCGCCCTCTAAAGGGGGCCTAAAAGGGCGCTTCTGAAAGCGCTCTCTAAGGCTTTCCAAAAGCGCCTTCTAAACTGGAAATGTACATGGACTTAGAGAGCGCTTTTTTAAAAGCGCCCTCTAAGGGTAACCTTAGAGGGCGCTTTCACTAAAGCGCCCTCTATTGTTGTCCCTCCATTTCCTCATTATTTTTTTTTGGCTTCACTTTAGAGGGCGCTTTGTTACAAAAGCGCCCTCTAAAGGGGGCCTAAGAGGGCGCTTCTAAAAGCGCTCTCTAAGGCTTTCCAAAAGCGCCTTATAAACTGGAAATGTACATGGACATAGAGAGCGCTTTTTCAAAAGCGCCCTCTAAGGTTACCCTTAGAGGGCGCTTTCAATAAAGCGTCCTCTATTGGTGTCCCTCCATTTCCTCATTATTTTTTCGCTTCACTTTAGAGTGCGCTTTGTTACAAAAGCGCCCTCTAAAGTGCGCTGTCTATTCCAATAGTATGCTCCTTATTTTTTCTCTTCACTTTAGAGAGCGCTTTTGTAATAAAGCGCCCTCTAAGGGGCGCTGTCTATTCCAGTTTTTGGCGTAGTGATGACAAATTTTCCTATGTGACAGGGTATAGAGAAACTACCAGGATCTTTAAGTTTAGGAGGCATATTCTGGATTATAGTGCTGCATTCAACAGTGAGTGTAACGGTTTCGCTCTCTTCAAGTTTCCTTTTATTAGAAAGAATTTCTTTTAGGAACTTAGCATATGAGGGCATCTGCGTAATAGCTTCTGTAAAAGGAATTGTGACGTTTAATTGTTTCAGTAAGTCAACAAATTTTTTAAATTGGCCCGCATCTTTGGTTTTAATAAGCCTTTGAGGGTAAGGGATAGGTGGTTTATAAGGTGGTGGAGGTACATAAGGTTCTTTCTTTTCTACGGTTTCCTTATTACTCTCCTCCTTTTCCTTAGGTTTATTTTCTTCCTCAGTTGACTTTTTAGAGTTTTGGTTTTCAATTCTTGGATCAGACGGTCCTTCTACCTCTGTTCCACTTCTCAATATGATTGCATGAGCGTGGCTTTTCGGGTTAGGTTGGGGCTGTCCAGAAAATGTACCAGTTGGGGCAGCGGTAGGCGCTTGTTGTTGAGCTACTTGTGATATTTGTGTTTCCAGCATTTTGTTATGGGTAGCCAGGGCATCTACTTTACTTGCTAGTTGTTTAATTTGTTCGCTTGTGTGTACATTCTGGTTTAAGAAATCTTTATTGGTTTGCTGTTGAGAAGCTATGAAGTTCTCCATCATGATTTCCAAGTTGGATTTCCTAGGAACATTATTGTTAGGTGTAGATGGGGTCAGCTTTTGATATCCAGGGGGTATAGCTGGGGCTTGACTGGGAGCTTGTCCTGGTGCGTATAAAGCATTATTGCTCTTATATGAAAAATTAGGATGGTTCTTTCAGTTTGAGTTATAGGTATGCGAGTAGGGATTTCCCTGAGCATAATTCACTTGCTCTGCTTGGATTCCTGTTAGGAGTTGACAATCTGCAGGAGTGTGACCTTGGATTCCACAGACTTCGCAATTTTGAGCTGCGGCAACCACGGTGGCTGGAGGTGATACATTTAAACTTTCAATTTTCTGGGCCAGAGCATCCACTTTTGCATTAACATGATCAAGGCTACTTATCTCGTACATGCCACTTTTCGTTTGAGGTTTTTCTACCATTGTTCGGTCGCTTCCCCACTGATAATGGTTTTGGGCCATGCTCTCGATAAGTTGATAAGCATCGGCATAAGGTTTATCCATAAGCACACCACCTGCGGCGGCGTCTATTGTTAACCTTGGGTTATATAAGAGACCATTATAGAAGGTATGAATTACTAACCAGTCCTCTAAACCATGGTGTGGACAAAGTCTCATCATGTCTTTGTATCTTTCCCATGCTTCGAAAAGAGACTCGTTATCTTTCTGTTTAAATCCATTTATCTGGGCTCTCAACATAGTTGTTTTGCTTGGAGGAAAATATCGGGCAAGAAAGACTTTCTTCAAATCATTCCATGTGGTGACCGAGTTGGAAGGAAGAGACTGAAGCCATCTTCTAGCTTTATCTCTTAACGAGAAGGGAAAAAGACGAAGTCGAATCGCCTCTGAAGTGACACCATTAGCTTTAACAGTATCAGCGTATTGGACAAATACGGATAAATGAAGGTTTGGATCCTCGGTAGGATTTCCAGAGAATTGATTCTGTTGCACTGCTTGTAACAGCGAAGGTTTAAGTTCGAAGTTGTTTGCTTCGATTGCGGGTGGAGCAATACTCGAATGCGGCTCATCTTGCGATGGAGCGGCGTAATCTCGAAGAGCACGAGCTGGTTCTGCCATCTCGGGTATCAGCGAAGGAAGAAGAATTTTGAGGTCGGGCACTTCGATAGGAGAGAGATTGTTTGCAGCACGATATTCCCGAATTCGTCGTAAGACTCGGAGATATAGTTCAATGTCGTTGATTCGTAAGTAAAACGGCTCGCCTTGTGAGCGAGTGTGTGGCATACAAATCAACGAAAGAAAGAAATAAAAATTGTCTTAGTCTCTACAGCGTAACAGAAGGGTTACGATATCGACTAAATAAAAGTCCCCGGCAACGGCGCCAAAAACTTGATCGCGACTTTATAAGTCTATTGGGGTACTAACTGCAAGTGCACAGTTCTATCACGTAGTTTTAAAAGATATCGATCCCACAGGGACTTATGAATCGATATACCGTTTTTCTAAGGTTACTTCGTAAAGCTAAGGCGGATGATACTTTGATGATTAGGGGGAAAAGTAAAACTAATATAGGATCTAATTTAAATATCAATTAAGCGGATATCGGTATGTAGTTCGTCGTAATTAGGGAATCAAATCTTCGTTGGTTTCTTGGTTTTTAAAATAAATCTTTTCAGTAGACACTATTGATTTAAAAGTCTTATCTCAAACTCTCGCTCTGTTGAATAGACTATGACTTTATGTTAACGTAGCTGTCACTTATTAGTTAAGTCCAAAATCACTTTTTGAAAACAACAGAATCTATAGAAACTCTTTTCATTAAAATAATAACCGTTTAAACACCCTCGTCTCAAACTCTCGCTCTATTGACTTAGATTATATAATTAAACTTAAATGCTTAACTCTCGTCCTCACATTTAACCTTTAAAAATACTTTTTGAAAAAGATTAGAATTTAATTAACTCTAAAAATTGCTTTCGCCCTGATTTAGAATTAATGTCCAATTTACACTGTCCGGTTAAAAACTTAAACCGTCGTTCTATTGATTTTAACTTCTTTATGTCTTTTACTTTCGTACAAAAACCTTGGTATTAACTCTGTAAATTGAGACCATAAAAAGAGTGACCTTAATTTTGAATAAAATTAAACCAACTTAGTTTTGATTCCTTATTCCGCTTACTTTACATACCGATATCTAAATTAATTAGTCGGACATGCTAAACAGGTCTGAACAATTATCATGCTTAAATAAAACCATATCAGGCAGACAATATAAATAAACAGTAATGCAGAGCATATATAAATTAAAACAATAAATTAAAGAACCTGAATAATTAATAGGAATCTTGAACACTCCACCACAGACCGGTTGGATTTGTTCTTGCAGTCTTCAATCGGACAGGAAAATAAAAGCAAAGGAATAAAATACTATGATCTAACGTAAGGTTAGATCCAGTAAAAGATACACAATAATTTCCGGTGTAGAAACTATTGTGTGAAAAATTAATTAAGTGCTCTAAAAATTGACTGGAAAAGAAAAGGAAATAAAAATTGCTAATAATAGAAAGCTGTAGAAAATTAATGTTGTAAATGCTTGCACGGCGGAAAAAGAAGTGAGACCGAGAGAGCTGCAAGGTTGGATCTCTGGCTCTATTTATATTACTCCCATTTGTAACCGTTTCCAAAAGTGCATTCCGTAAGTAACTTGCACGCTTCAACGAGTCAAGCGGAAGAATAGGCTTCAACGTGCCTCTGTTGCGCGTTAAAAGCCAAAAATATAGGAGTGGGGTGTGACGTTCGTCACACCATGTGTTACGCTCGTAACACAAAGTAGCAGGGCATGACGCTCGTCACACCTTGTGTGGCGGTCGTCACAGCTTCAGTGCTCCTGGCTTGTAATTGTGGGCTGGGCTTTAGTGGAATTTGCTTTCATCCTCTTTTTCACCCCCCTTTTCTTCCTTTTTCACTTATGCTTCAAATAAGTTACCTGAGACAAATAGAAGGGAAAATACCACGTAATATCGAATAATATGAAATAAATTGAAACAAATAATAATATAATTTAATTAAATCGGGTCCAAAAATGTGATATTATTTCATGTTATCAGTGGTCCACATACATCAGTATGTATGAGGGCCAAAAGATCATTAGCTCTTTCACCTTTTCCTGTGAATGGAGACTTTGTCATCTTTCCAATTAAACAAGATCTGCATGTCTCATATGATTCATAATCAAAAGAGTCCAAGAGTCCATCTTTATGGAGTTTCGAAATGCATTTCTCATTTATGTGGCCTAATCGACAATGGCAAAGGTAAGTTGGATTTAACTCATTAGGTTTAATCCTTTTAGTATTAATGTTATAAATAGGCATTTCAAGATCAAGGACATATAGTCCATTGTTCATTTGTGCAGCAGCATAGAATATATCATTCAAATAAATTGAGCAACAGTTGCTCTTTATTATAAATGAAAAACCAAACTTGTCCAAACAAGAAACGAAAATAATATTCCTGCTAATTGCTGGTACATAATAACAGTTCTCTAACTGAATTATTAAACCACTAGGTAAAGTCAATTCATAAGTTCCTACGGCTAAGGCAACAACCTTTGCTCCATTGCCAACTCGTAGGTCGACTTCACCTTTTGCCAAATCTCTACTCCTTTTTAGTCCATTCACATTTGTACAAATGTGAGAACCGCATCCAGTATCTAATACCCATGATGCAGAAGTAGATAAATTAATTTCAATAACAAAAATACCTGAAGTTGGAGTCTTTACTCCATTCTTCCTATCTTCCAGGTACTTTGGGCAGTTCCTCTTCTAGTGTGCGGTCTTACCGCAATGGAAGCAGGTGCCTTCTTTTTCTATGCCTCCACTAGGCTTCAAAGCAGCAATAGTGGGTTTGGGTTTGGCAACTTCCTTGCCTTTCCCTTTATCATGTTTGTGGACAATCCTCAGGTTTCGGTACCAATCAAGAAAATTTGTCCCAGACAATTTTTTCTTGTCAAGGATTGATCGCAAGATGTTGTTAGAGGTGTTTGTTGTCATGGTAATCTACACAAGGATTAATGAAAATATAAGTATCATTGACATATTTAATTAGGCCTTTAATTAAATATGCTCCCACTATTTTACTCAAAACAAATGACCCTCATCATTTGATTCGGAAAATCCCGTTGGAAGATTTTCTAGTGGGTCGAGATCCATATTTCACTTCGTTCTAAGTCCGCGTAGGCGGATTACACAAAACTAGGTTATTTAGGTAGGAACTCCTTCCAATTGTATCTCATACAACTCTCGAAAATTTCAGTTGGGTGAATAACTCCTTATTCCAATCCATCATATGGATCATTCCCAACTCTTGCTTCTAAACATATATATAATCTTATTATAATTTGTTTAGTTAAGTTTGACCCATTGTTTTAACAGTTGGATATTACAATTATCCCATCGCACCTTACTAATATAGAACATGCACCTCGCGTAGGCGAAACCTACATTATTCGATACTAGTCTTGATGAGTGTTAAAACTTGGAAAGCATAAACTTAATACTTAATTTGAGGGAATTGCAATTTTTCTGATCTCACCGGCTTATTTATCATATAAACCGTCTCTCACATGCATCAACATACATTCACATGCATCAACATACATACAAACATAATGAAACAGTTATGGCGCCTAGCGCAATTGTTCTCCCAAGCCAATGAGAAAACCTAAGCTAACCTAACAACGATCTAAGCTTCTCCAAGCAAGATCTTCAAGGTTGTCCTCCTTTGGCACTAACTTCTTTGCTTTCTTCATACCATTACATTACATAAAAGAAACTCGTTTTACATACGAGGGAGTGAGATGAGACAAGAAGTTACATTTGGGAGATTAAGAGAGAGGCACGACACGCAGGTCGTATTTTAAAACCCAAAGCAGAATAAAGGAAAACTAAAGCCATAACCGATCACCACAAGACAATAATAAACACTTTATTATTATTAATTCCTTTAATTAATTAAAATCAAATTAAATCTCGACGACCGATCACACTACGCAGAGTTAGCCGGGGGTCCGCTCCCCGGTCAGCGGGAACGGGTGTTCCGCTGCCCGGTCAGCGGACGATGGTTCTTACGGGGTCGAAGGGGCAACGCCCCTGCTCGAAAATTTTAATGAACAATTCATTTAAAATTGATGTCGTTTTTCGCATCAACACTTGATACTTTAAAACACTGATTTAGCCGAACAGGTGAATTTTGCCTTGCGTTAACGGGTTAACCAAATGCGTTAACCGGTTAACACTGTTTGAAATCTGTTCAAAAATTATTTTCTGCCTTGCGTTAACCGGTTAACCAAATGCGTTAACCGGTTAACACTGTTTGAAAATCTCTTGGAAAACTGTTTTCCGTCTTGCGTTAACCGGTTAACCAAATGCGTTAACCGGTTAACACTGTTTGAAAAACTCAAAAAATTTATTTCGTATTGCGTTAACCGGTTAACACTGTTTGGAAAAGTGTTTGGAAAGCACAACTCTTGTGCAGTCACAACCCCAATCGCATAACTCTCTGACAACACAACCCTTGTGCCGTCACTAACCCTGATGCACCAATTTCAGACCGTCAAACACATCTTGATTGTTGATTCAGTATGATTGATCAACACGTCATTGCTTCACGATACTAATGTCGGATCAAGAAGCAAATGACCATTGATCTCTCAAAGGAAAACAACCATTGAGTGTTTGAATGAATGAAACGAGAACACTATATCATATATAATGTATTTTGCATCAGGATTACATATATCATATATATAACTTGATCGATCTCAATTTAATCTTTGATTCATTCTGTCTTTAATCATATTAATACAAAACAAAAACAGTTATCAGATTCATGGTTTCGTAAGTGGCTTTGATACCACTGAAGGAGAATTGCCATCCAAGGCGCAGCGGAATTTAAAAATTTCTCCATTTAGTGATCCTTACGAATGGGCATGATCAGTGATAGAATCATTAGCTCTTGTGGCGATCACGAACGTTGAACGATGACAACGTCTCTACTCAGTCCACACGAACGGATTCCTTCAATCTCAGTGCTAGCTGGTACGAATGAAGGCTTTGAGTGAGAGAGAGAGGGAAACGAAATTCCAAGTCTTCACTTGAGTGTTAGTCTGAGTGATAATGCTTCTACCCAAGGGGTCTATTTATAGAACCATTTGTGTGGGCTTCAAGCTAAAAAGCCCACTTAAATGCATTTTGGCCCTTATCTTATAATATGCCCAAAATCACTTAAGTATTTGGTACCTTACCATATTTCGTATTCCACTTAAGTGCATTGTACCTTACGGTGTTCCTTAGTTACTCTATCTCTTATCAATCCGTCCTTTATGTGTGACCCTGTAGGTTTTCGCGATGTTGGCAATTATGTTAAATCACGCATTTAACATAATAAACAGTGAGCGGTATCTAGCAACACATCACTGCTACCCAAGTCACGAAAATGTCATGTGATCTGACAAAACCTCCTGTGATAATAATTATGTGTATAATTACCCCTTTGCCCTTATGTCTATATTGAACACAAGGTATAGACCGTGTCATCCTTGTCCAGTTCAATATTGGGCCCATAGACATTTATCCTGTTACGCAGGATGGGCAAATTCCATCTAGGTCACTCATGTCCCTCAGCATGCTTTGTGGAGTACCCATCAACTGTCTTTATGGTCATCCAGTTACGGACAACGTTGGATCAGCAACAAAGCACTCGACTCTACATCTAGGGCCCATAGTGGTTTCAGGTCGAAGAGTGGTATACACTATTATCACCATGAGAATAACTTATGACACTTTGCATAACTTTCTATATAGTATTCTCATAGCGGGTCAATCCGGTATAAATATTACTCTTAATATTCATACCTATGTTTAAGACTTGATAACTCTTTATCCATGATCCATGAGATGTGATCATCAGTCTACAAATATAATAGTCTCAATGCTCTAATGTTATCCCACTTCACAATAAAGCTCGACTACGGATACTTTAAGAATAGTGTCCTTATGTTTAATGTGGTCTCATGATCAAGTCACACTTGATGCATTAAACGGACTAACTATTCTAGGGACTTTATTAAACAAACGTAATAAAGAAAAAGCCTTTTATTATTAATAAATAATTCGATACAAGTACCAAAAGTATTGGCCTCTAGGGCTTACACCAACACTTACTATATCATTTGCAAATATATGTATTTAAATAGCAATTGCAACAATTTGATATGACCAAAAATCTCTTTTTATTTATATAAATTGGAAGGATTATACTGAGTACAATTTCAGAAACCAAATGAAAAATACAAGAGAAAATGAGACTTGTCATCCTAAGGATCCCTAACAACAATGTCAGAAGATTTGGCTGTAGGCGCGTACTTCCTTCGAATGCGACGGATCTCGGTCTCAAAAGAAGCCTTCATCTGAGTCTTCTCGAGGACAAGCTGATCAACAATCTTCTTCCAAGCAACAGAATGCTGAGGCATGCTAGAAAATGAAACCTCTGGCTCTCTCTATCTCTTAGTCACTCGGTCTTCAAGTAGCTCAATAAGTGCATCTTTGTCCTTAGACTCCAACTATAACTCTTCATGCTTCTTGCTTAAAGCACGGAAACACTTTTCCCACATGTCCTTCTATTACTTCATCTTGATGAGCGTGTCTTCCAACTCCTCTACATCTTGGTTAGGGAGAGTGTAAGACCCTAATTTTTACCCTAAGATCCCTCATGGCATCATGTTATTGCACAAGTGCATTGCCTCAAGGATCATAGCATGTTTAGCTCCTTAACCCTAGGGTTGGAACTTGTTTGAGTGATTTGAGATCACCAAGCATGCTTGTATTGTATGTTATTGCTTTTCATATTTGATTGCTAACCAAAAGCACAAAAATATGTCACTAACTCTTTTTATTTTGAAGCTCAAGTGATCATGTGCTCCACAATGTTCCTAGGAAGCTCCTAAGCCCAATGCAATGGCTAGATGAAGATGAGAAAAAGCATGAAAATGGTCCACAAAGTTCCTAATCATCATATATGTCTCCCAAGTATCTCAATTTGCCAATTTTATCAAGATAACCCAAAGGGCCTGAAGATTTATTTCCCAAGGAAATCCTAATTTCACTGTGCTTTGACTGTGCCTTGCCCATGAAGCAATCTCAACCTCTGATCAAATTTGACCAAGGGAAATTTATGCATATATGATCCTATTTTATGCCCCTCAATCATTTATTCATCAAGATTGGAAGTTTGACCTTGAAAAGTTGACCAATCAAGTCATCTGACTAAGCTGAGGTTCAATGAGCTATAACTTTTGATGTGTTTGTCAAATGAAGATGACCCCAAAATAAAATATGTTCCTAAGAACAATTTGAACAACTTTAATGTTCATCTAAAATCCATTTGAAGCTTGGAAGGTCATCATTCATTTCAAAACATTATAGGTCATTTTGACTGAAACCCTAATTTTGGGTCAACTTGCCAAGGGCATAACTTTCTCAATTTTTATGATTTTGAGGTGGGACCAAAGGCATTGGAAATATTGAGATGTCTACTTAAAAGGTTATGTTGGACAAAATTTCATAATCGTAAAGTAAATACATGTGAAATTGAAAAACATTATAGGTCATCTTTGACCTAATTCATTGAATTTGAAAAAGTACCCAACTTCAAATGCCCATAACTTTGTCAAAGAAAATCCAAATGATTCAAACTTGAGATGAAATCCTTCTTCATTTATGTGCATTTTTGATATTTTATGTTAAAACTTGAGATGAAAGCCTTTTCCATTCCGTGTGCATGACCACATGCTTTCCATATGAGCTCAACAAGTCCCTTCAGCCATTCATGGGCCTCTCACACGTCCACAAAGGCCCATGCATTCAAAATTGCAACTCTCATGCACATGAGCAAAGTGTGATGATCAGATGCATTCACCTATAAATAAGGGCTTCCTCTCCTTCATTTCATAACCTTTTGGAGATCCCATATGCTGCTGAACTGAAACCACAACCCTCACCAAAGGAATCACTCACCATTTTCAATATTTTCGAGCTTGAAATTCAGCAACATTAGTTGAATTTGAAAGCTAGATTCCTTAGCCAATCATCTTCCCTATATTCAGAGATCAAAAAGGAGCAAAAAGCTTGAAGGATTCGTGGCCAGAACTCACCATTTTTGAAGGTATAAGCTCAAACTGTTTGGATCTGAAACTCACAATTCAATGTAGTATTCTTGTGTTTTTGTGGTTCTCTGAAGTCCTCATACTTGAGGAAAGCTTTTGGTGCATTTAATTTACCATTTCAAGATCAATCTGTGTGGACACCATGATTTTCTCCTTCATCTTTCTCTCAATATAGGAAGAATGAGAAGAATCTAATGGTACAATGATGATCTACATCACATGAGATTCATTTCCATGCCCTTGTTTTTCATTTTTGATGAGATTTATTTCCCTGCAATTCTGGCCGAATTCTGTTTAGTTGACCGGAGAAGATGGTGGTTTCCACCACCACCACCACGTGTGCTGATCATAGCCTTTGTATCTCTCCCTCACGATCTAATCTTGTGCATCCATTCTGATTACTTCTTTTAATGCATTGTGTTGCGCTGTTGACTTGAGTGCATCATGCACCATCAGATCCAGGCCGTGTAACATGCCACGTCAATTAATGAAATGGATCCGGTGGCTCAGCCTTTTTCGTTTTATTTCATTTTCTCTTTATTTTCTTTTAATTCATTCTATTTTAAATAATTCATAAAAAATTCATATGAGGTCAGAAAAATATGAGACCAACTCTAAAAAAATTCTTGAAAAATCTAGTTTCATCTTATGATTTTTAATTATTTTTGTGACCTCATTTGATATTTTTCATGAATTATTTGGTTTTTAATGATTTTAATTCATTTTAAAATACTTTCTGACTTTAGAAAAATACAAAAATATTTTCATAGCATTTATGGATCATGATAAGTCAATGAAAAGTAGTCTCAACAATTTCTTGTTTGTTT
Source organism: Lathyrus oleraceus (assembly GCF_024323335.1). Taxonomy (NCBI): domain Eukaryota; kingdom Viridiplantae; phylum Streptophyta; class Magnoliopsida; order Fabales; family Fabaceae; genus Lathyrus; species Lathyrus oleraceus. Next base: position 449,412,018 of record NC_066582.1, on the reverse strand, counting down.
TAAGATTATTTGAGATTTTAATTCATATTATGCTATTTTTAATTGTTTTTAATTGATTTTAATTACTTCCTGGCTTTTAAAATTTGTGAGAAAATTAGTCAAAGTCTGTTTGACTATGTTAAACCTATGAAAATTTAATTGGACTTATTGAAGTTGTTTTGAATTGAATTTGAGGTTCAACTTTGTTTGTTTATTTTTTACTTGTATTTTCTTTTAATTCAAAAATTACCAAAAAAATATTACTGACTTCTCGACTTGTTAAATTCATTTCTCTTCTGTTTGGTGTGGATCAAGGTTGAATTGATTCAACTTTGATCAAATTCATTGGATCTTGTGGTTTGAGAATCCTTAAGGATCATCACCTAGAGAGATGAATGAATTTGATCAAGAATGAGTTATCCCTTGATCAATTGGGATTGGTCGTTGTCTTCTTACCTCCCCTCCCTCTCATCTTCATCCTTTTCTTTTCCATCAATAGCCAATGAGTTAAAGTCTTGAGGTTGGTCTTGACAAATAGAAGTTTAATCTTCTTTGATCCAAACCAAACTCAACTTGATCCATGATCAAGTGAGTTATTTTGTGTCAAAGATAGGTTACTTCTTGGTCAAGCAAATAACCAAAAGTTAATACAAGGTCCTTCCCCTCTTGTTTGGCATGGCAAGTTTATGGAGCTTGGCTTACTAGTCATGACCTCTAACTTGTGTTCTTTGCTTATATTATTATTGACCGGCCTCAGATAGGTGTGGCTACTATATTAGTCCACTTACGATTGCTTAACATAGCGCTACATTGTCTTATGACAAGCTAACATAACTCTACTAACTACTAAGTTTAATTTGAGCTTTTAAATTCTTGTCATTTACTTTTTAATGTCATTTATTTCTTGCTCATTATTCATCTTGATTTTCATTTTGCTCACTTGAGCACATATTTTATATTTATGTCATTTTTCTTTTGCTCATTTGAGCCCATTATTGTATATAAATATATTGCTATTTTGTGTTGTTTTGTGTTTTGTTTTGATGTGAACCAAAATACAAAAGGAGAAAGGACTTAGAATTAGGATTCACCCATGCTTAAAGGAGTCCAAGAGCAACTAGGCCTCATGCCTTTAGAATGCAAAATATGTTGAAGAGCAACTAGGCCTCATGCCTTTAGAATGCTAAAATTCAAAAGTTGACCTCAAAGGACTTCTCCTCAAACTTATTCTTTTTCCATTCCCTTTATTATGTTGTGAGCTTTTTTAATGTGTGCTTTTGTGTGATAGGAATCTCATCTTAGGATTAGGAAAAGAGGACCATTGTTATGAGTAGCCAAGTTAAGAGCCAAGCCAAGTGGAGATCCTAGGAGCTTGAATTCAAATTATTGATTGCTGGCTTTGTGTGCCAAATCCAAAGGAAAGGAGCATCTTGAGTCATCTCTATGACTCTAAGAAAAGGAACTCCAAGGGTCATCTCTCCCCTCTTATCTTTGTATGCTTTAGAAATAACCATTCTCTCCTCTCCCCCCTCTAACCAAGCCAAAAATCATTTTTCAAAACTTTGACTTTATTTCAAATTAGAAACCTAGGCCTTAGGTCTTTGACTTTTCAAAACCATTTTCATAAATACTCATTGTAAATAAACTTTAATCCAACTTTGACCTCATTTTGTAAATAAATTTAACTTGTAAATATAACCCATTTCAAGTTGTTTTTGTGGTTCCAATGGCCACTTGTTAAACTCTTTTCAAAAACATCAGTCATAGGTTTGAGTTATCATAGTGGTCGATGTAAATCTCACCTCATCCTTAGTGTTGGATTATAAGCCTTCCATCCTTATTATAGGGTTAACCCCTCACTAGCATGTCGAAGCCTTCCTCTCATGGTGGATTGTTGGTTTAGGTTGAGTTTTCTCCCTTTGATAACAAAAGACCTTAAGGCTTTTGATTAAAATCAATTCACCAACCTTTGAAATTTTTACCATGAACTACAAAGGTTTTGATCCTCCTCTGTGATGGTACGTAGGCAATGGGTTCATCCATTCAAAAAATAAAATTTGTAAATATAATCTATTCTCTTCTCATCCCTCCAATCTTTTGCATAAATCTTTTTCACAAATACCAACCTACAACACATATTTGCAAAAAGGGTTCCCTTAGAGTACTAAGGATGTTTTGGGTGCGTAAAACCTTCCCATTTCATAACCAACCCCCTTACTTAGATCTCTGACATTTTTATTAGTTTTTTATTTGAAAAACTCCTTACTTGGCTTTTGTTCGCTTTTAGCCTTTCCTTTGGATAAATAAAAGTGCGGTGGCGACTCGAATTGTATGTTAACTTTTGGTTTAGTCAATAAACCTAAAGGTAACAAAAACCCCTCTACAGAGAGTTAATGGCTCAATCACCGTAGACGTAGGTCTTTCACAAGGATAAGGCATCTTCAACTCCAAAGCTCTTTTCTTCACCCAAAGAGTGTAAGCTTCCAAAGCTACACAATTGCACGGACCAAGCTCGGATCTTCCTTTCATATGCACATTATGCCAAGCATGCACAATCTTCTGCTTCAAATGTTGTGGATCTTTACCCTCTTGATAGAAAAGACCTTCTAACAAAGTGTTATTAGGCTTGTCTCTCAAGGGGAACCCAAGTTGACGACGAGCCAAAGCAGGGTTGTAGTTAATTCCTCCTTGTGTACCAATGAGAGGCACATTAGAGAATTCACCACAATTATCAATAATCTCCAAACTGCTCAAAGACGGATCATACCAAACTATATCATCATTAGTGAGAGACATAAGTCTCTGAGACCACCTTAGACATTATTTGTTCTCCACAAAAGCAGGTGTCTGAGGCAAGTGCGAAATAAACCACTTGTACAGAAGAGGAATGCAACAGACAATCGTTCCCCCACCCTTAGAATTCCTTAGATGCAAAGAGAAATACATATCACCCAATAGAGTAGGCACATGATTCCCAATCAAGAAAAGTCTAATGGCGTTAACATCAACAAAACCGTCAATGTTAGGGAACAAAGCTAATCCATAAATGAGCAACACAAAGATAGCTTCAAAAGCATCCACACTACCGGCTTGAGCAAAGGTAGTAGCTTCCTTGATGAGGAAATCAGATGGCAACCCAAATAACCCTCATTTGTTCACCCAATGAGCCTATATCTCAGACTTCTTCAAGTGAAGAGCTTCAGCAATAAGATTAGATCGGGGAATCTCCTCCAATCCACTAAAAGGCACTCTACTAGAAACAGGTATCCCCAAAAGATGAGAATACTCCTCCAAGGTAGGCACAAGCTGAAAATCTGGGAAAGTGAAACAACGGTAGAGAGGATCATAGAAATGCACTAGTACACTCAAGAGTCCTTCAACCACATCAGTAGACAAGATGGACAAAAGCTTCCCATGACGTTTTTTGAAGTCCAAGGGATCTAATACAAAAGATGCTAACTTCCTTAACTCTTTCAACTCTGGACATCTGAAACTGTACTTCTTAGTGTTCCTTCGTCCATAGTCCATGGTCTGAAAATATTTGCAAATAATACCTCAGTTCCTTGAAATTTTGGTGTGATGAATGTTATGATGTGCATGAATCCATGAATGCAACAATCACAAATAAGGGATCACACACAAGGCAAACAAAGGTCAAGGGATGAATCAAGTCATTGTCAAGATCAATCATCCATTTTGGTGGATTATGGTTTACACCTTATCAACACCCAAGTTCCATTGATATTGACAAAACTTGATGGGATCAACCAAGAATCAAGGGTTTATTGCAAGTCACGAGCATGGAGTCTGGGTAAGAACCATCCCGAAGGAGTGAACTAAGGATAAATAACTTGTAGATCATGTTCTAAAAAGTTCCCAGAGTCTTAATTGCATCTATCGGATATTACAAGTTAAGATGACTGGCTCATCGACCCATAATATTCTCAAGAGAAACTCGTCTAATGTAGTATCGCGTAACAACTGTTATCAAGTCTACACTTGAACAGTTTCCGCACTATGTCCTAAATAGGCCAAGAGGGGGTAAATGCTCTACGGTCCTCAGCTTCTCAGACCCAAATTAGAGATAGTAATGCCTAACCACAAATACTTGTGTGACATTTCCAAATCCAAAAGAGTCTCAACTGAGCGAATGGATCTCAAGCCAACTTGTTAAGGACTACTCCACACAAGTCGAACATGACTATACCATCCTCCTATCTTAATTGCACTCAAGTTCGGGTTAGCACTTATCTCACCACTCAGAGATCACCAAGCACAACAAGCAAATTATATCACACATTATAAACATCACATATATATAAATATATACACATAAAAAGTAGTCTAAACCCACTGGAGACTACTCCCTAGCAGAGTCGCCACTTAATTTCTGTAGCGGTAAATTCATGATCATCAAGGTATGGATAAGTTAGAAATCAAATAACAAGAGTCGCCACCGCGCTTTTATTGTTTCCAAGGGAAAAGGAAAAAAGTACGAACAAAACCCAACAAGTAAAAAGTTTTTAAATCAAAACTAATAAAAAGTCAGAGATTACAGGTAAGGGGGTTGGTTACACAGAGGGAAGGTGTTAGCACCCAAAATGTCCTAGGTGCTCCTAGGGAGCCCTTTTTGTGTGCATATGTATTTGGTACAAAGTGATGTTTACAAACAAATAGAATGGGGGGATGAGAAAAGAATTCATTAAGTATATTTTTGTGTTTGGAAAGACCTTCGATCTTGTGCCTACGTACCAACATAAGAATGAGGGATCAAAACCTCGTAGTTCGTGAGACAAATTTCAAAGTGGATGCATTGCTTTTAACAAAAATTAAGTTTGAAAGGCACAGAGGCCTAAAAATGGTTTGAATGAGTTAGTTCTTTTTGGCTTTTTGAAAGTTTAAGTCAAGTATAGTTAAGTCTATTTACAAGTTTGATTTAGAAAAGAAGTTTGAAAATGCAATGGCATAAGGCCAAAGTTTCTATCTTTTTGCAAAGATGGTCAAAGTTTAGAACAAAATAAGTTCAATCAAAGAAGATTTTGAAAAAGGGAGGAAGAGATTTTGAAATTAAAGAAATGGGGAGAATATGAAGGGACTAATCCTATGCATAAAATTAAAAGTTGAGAGTTGAAAAGATCTGACCAAATGGGTAGCAATCCAATAGACAAGAATGTCAATAAAAACCCAGAATTCCCTTGAACTTTTAGAATCAAGCAACACGCAAATGGACAATTATATTATCTTGAAGAGCAAGGCATCAAATAAAGATGGCCACATCCAAGCTTATCCATTCCATGATCTTCTTCAAGGTAGCCCATGTAACAAATGAATTCCACAAGTCACAGGTTCAAAATAACAGCTTCACAATGATCATGTTGCAGATGAACATAGAGAAATCTTGAATGATGTATCAGATGAAGTTTCAAATTGCAAGCACTTGGTTTCTTAATAAGTTTGCATTGGCCAAGTCCTTTAGCATAGGAATGTTGCCTAAATCCTAAGTCCATTTGTCCAAGATCAAGCCAACAGTCCACACAAAAGTTTTTTAGGGTTTTTGTTGTTATTATGTACATTAATGGTCAAAGACCACACAAACAAACAAAGTATACACAAGCAAAATATATCACACAATATTGTCCAAATGGACAAAGTGAAAATTGCATTAACATAAACAATTAGAATGATATGAACAATGGCAAATGTATAAAAGCTAGAATTAATTGACATTAAAGTAAAGGGCTTGAAATTAAAAGTTAGTAGTTAATAGGTTAGAAGTTAGTATTGTTTTGTTTTTGCTTTTCATTCTTAGACATTCTTTGGAGAACACTCAACCCACTTATCACAAGTATGGATCCTTGAACCAAGACATCTTCCAAAGGAAGGAAAAAAGACCAAGTTTCCACACAATACCAAGAAAGAGGGGAGACTTACAATCTCACTAACTAGAATGCTATGCCTTTTATGTCATAAATTTAGCGCTATGTTAAGCAATCGTAATTGGACTTATGTAGAAGTCACAACTATCTAAGGCCGGACAATAGAATTTTGGTGTTAATGCATGTTAGAGACATAGTATTATGAACTACGCTCATGAAACATACCACACACAAAAAGAATATGCAAAAGGAGTGGCCTAATGTCATCCATACTCATGTTAATTTTTCAATCAACTAGCTTTAGGACTTTGAGATACCATAGGCCAAATGAGATGAATGCATAAAGAAGGGGAATGGGATGAAGAGGGAGGGGAATAGATGAAATCTCAAATTGATCAAAGGAGGACTTTTACCAAATTAGTATCATTCATTCATTTTAGGAGATGGAATGTACATTCCATCAATCCCCTAAATCCAATTATATCAATTTGACAAAGTCAAATCAACCTTGACCAAGGCCCAACAACAAGAGTCAAACACCAACAAGTCATCACAATTGGTCAACAAAAATATTTGGCATTTGTTCCAATTAAAAATACTAAAATAATACATTTAAATTAAATATGGTTTGTCAAATTCCTAAAATCTCATCAAAACACCAAATAAATGGCCATGAGATTTATCATAGGTCAAACAAGGTCAAAGGACCTTGGAGAAAAAAATTCAGATTTTTTAAGGACTTAAAAGTATTTTTAAACAATTAAAAACAAATGAAAAATCAATTAAATCATGAAAAATATTAATAATGATCCAAAAATAATTTTAATTCAGAATATGAAAGAGGAAAATATTTGAAAATTTTTGGTGAAACTCTAATATTTTTTGGATCAATCTTAAAATTAATATGAATTAATGAAAATCAAAGGAATAAAAATTAAAATTAAAAAATATAAAAAACGTGGACCACTTGATCTGCCTCACTAATTGAGGTGGCATATCAAGTGGTGAGAAACGCGCGTTCCATGGTACACGCTAGTCAGCGCGCCACAGACTTGGTCATCACAAGCAATGTTCCTGATTAAAACAATTTGAACCAATCTGATGGTTCGGGACCGTGCCACATCATTGCTGGAGCAAAGTGCCGGTTGTCTTCTTCTCACCACATCATAAATAAAAAAGGAGGACATGATCTGAAAGGAAAAATGGTGTAGATCACGAATATCACCTCAATTTTAACTAACTCCTCACATATAGAAAGATATGAGGAGTTGAATTTTGAGGTATGCCAATTGAGTTGCTTCGATTTAACCTCTAAGCAACTCAATATTTTTGCCTACATTGGTAGGACTTCAAACAACCAAAGAATCAAGAGAATTGAGCAAGATTGAGAGAGAATCGAAGAGATGAAATTTTCTGGAAAATACCTTCAATGTAGGTTTGGATTCAACTTCTATTGCCTTGGCTCGTGCTTGATCTCACTCAGAATGTTTGCAGAAGTAGAATGAAATGCACAAAAAGTCTTGGATTATCCTCTCAAATGGAAGGGTTAGGGTTTAGGATCAAAGCTGGCGCATATGTGTCTTGAATTATGATGCTAGAGGTCTCTATTTATAGTTGTAGCTCATGATATTTGCACCTTCCAAATCACTTTCCAAAATTGGCAAATGATGATGCATGGGTGCATGGGCGTGTACAGGCCCATGAGATCATTGCTTGGTCCACAAATGAGTGTAAGCGAGTCTGAAATCAACTTGGATTGCAAGGCAAGTGTGTGTGAAGATTTGAAGTTTGATCTTTTCCAAATGATGATACCATGTTCATGCCATGCACAGCCCTAGCAATTCTTGTTCAAAATGGATGAACTTGAACTTTTTGGAAATTTTAGATCAAGAGGAACAACTTTCATGTTCAACACTTTTCCAATTGAAGCTTGTATAACGATGAATTTTGAGGTGGAAGTTTGGAAATTTCAACATGTTGAAATTTTTTCTAAGTATGAAGTCATATATCTCAATATTCCACCTTGCTTAACTTTTTATGTGAGCTTCAAATGAGAAAAATGTCTTCATCAAAGTTATAGCTCTTTCAAAGAACTTAAAAATGTTAACCAATTTCATGTAATTTGGATTTGAAATGATAGAGTTATGCATTTTTGAAGTTTGGAAAAATCACTTGTTCCATGGTATAGGTCAAAAGTGACCTATAATGTAGCCTCATAGCACATGCTCATAAAAGTTGAATTAGCTCTCACTCCAAACATCAAAGTTTAAGTATACATCTTGAATTTGATTGTGCAACTTGGAAATCTTTCATCTCATAAAAATTGAGCAAGTTATGGCCTTGGGAAGTTGACTTTCAAATTAGGGTTTAGACAAAATGGCCTATAATGTTTCAACATAGAAAATGATTTTCCAAGCCAAACTATCTCTAGGTATCAAGATGAAAGTTGTTTGGAATGTCATTTAGAGTAACTTTGATCTTGGAATCATTTTCATATGGTGAAAAGTGTAGGAGATAGGGTCTAGGGAGACCCAGTTTTGATCAGATGAATTCATCTGGCCAACCACCATCAACCAACTTGCTAATCTTTAATTCTCTTGACTTTCTAGGATCATGGTAGACCATATATGCATAAGATGATGAATTTTGAAGTGTCCCTTGAGAAATTTGATCAATTGGTGAGATAGCTTGTTGGAGAAGTTACTCAAGATACCCAGTCAAACTAAGGTTTCCAAGGCAAATCACCCTCAAACTCTTGAAGAAAACTTGATCAATATAACATGTAGAAATCATTGGGACTCATATATGATTCTCATAACCATTCTTGTATCAATTCATGGTTATGCTCTTTGTCATGAGGGTCTCAAACCCTGGATATTAACTTGATAGATCAATCGAGATCATGCCCTACCTACAAAAGAGGTAGGAAAATGCAAAGGCATATTTTGGTATTTTGGTTAGTAAAATGATAAAATATAAGTATGATACAATCACAAAGTGCTTGGTGATCTCTCTCAAAATAAACCCAATGAAAGAGGGGTAAGGAGGATGCCAAGGTATGATCCCAATGCTAATGCTTATGATGAAATTGCATGAGGGATCTTAGGGCCAAAATTGGGGTCTTACAAATATTATACAATGTGTGGTTGTTGTCGGTCTTATTTCATCATATTGAAAAAAACGGATTTAATCTGCGGGTTGAGCGTTAGTCATATGTCGTCATGCTGCCAGATTTTCATTTATATTAATTGTATTTTGCAGCGTTATGACTTTTGCATACGATATTTCATTTATTATCGATATGCACAACCCGGCTTTGAGCACATTACTTGTAGCTTTGTGTGCATTTCTTGACTTTTCTCTTATTTTAAATGACGTTTGTAAGGTTTACTTAATAACTATTTTGATACGGTTTTCTTTGCCATTGTGTGAATTAAGCCTCACTTTAAGATTTCATCTCTTGAAATTTCAAGTTTATTCCGTTCCATTTTGCAATGATATGTTTCATGTTAGCAATTGTTTTGATTCATGATAACTTACAACGATTCAACATCGTTGTGTTAAAATTGATTTTGAACTCAATTTCCATTTACCCTGCATGTCCTTGCGTTATGTGACAATGATTCACGTTTCCGGATCATGATCTTGATTCGTGCATGTTTCATTTTTGTTTCACTTCTTTCTATTTAATTAAGATAAACGTGTGTTGTGCGTATGACATGTGTGTTACTATCTCCTATCTTTTGGCTTACTCTTGGGCCTTCTTACAATGAGACTCTTTTGTGCACGGACACTCACTTGTTTGCATTTGTTTGATTAGGTTTTTCTTTAATTGCTTCACTATCCCATATCTCCATTCGACAAATGTACCCACATTCCAATGATTGTGTAATACTTTTATCACTTTTTTTTTTTTGGTTTATGTAGTTTACAACACAATAATAAATTCAACCTTTTTTTTTCTAAAAGAACAAAAGTAAAAACTCGATCCAACGTCAAGTACTTTTCTTGAAGACTAAACCATTCAACCATTTCAAACCATTCTTTTCAATCCATTTCTAGCGTTCCCAATTTCTCAAACTTTTCATTTTCGACCTTTTTTAATACTTTCAAACCGTTCTCACAAACCATTTTTGCAATCAGGAATCAAAAGTTCTCTCAAACCCTTTATTCATTAGATGACTAAAGTTTGACAAAAATAACTATAAATTTTATAAAGTTAATAAAGTTTTTTTTGATAATATTTACAAATAAACTTTTAATTTTGTTTAACACTGAGAATACACACCTTTAACAACTTAAAATTATATATACAAATTAAAGATAACAACTAAAAAGACATGAGAATCAAAATAAAACGAAAATCATTTTATAATTATTTAAATTTGCAAAGCTAATTACGAATATCATTCTTAATTTACAAGCATGTATTTTCATTTCAAATAAATTATATATTTTTATATGTGATTAATTCATATGATTGTCTTAATTATAATTTATAATAAATTACGGTAATATAAATTTAGTAATCATATTTTTCAAAATAATTTTTTAATATATTTAAACGAATAAACTAATTTACAATCGCGCATCGCGCGGGTCTTAATGGAGTTGTTAATTAAATTAAATGTTGATTTTAAATTGGATTTTGTATAAAATGTAGTTATTTAGTTTTTACTGGCTTAGGGAAGATGGACCAGCAAGAGGTCAACTTCTTATTATCCCCAGCAGAGTCGCCAGCTGTCGCATTACGCGAAAAACCGGCGGGAAACAAGAACAACAGAGCCGCCACCGTGCGTTATTTATCCCAAAAGAGGGAAAGGAAACGCTCAGAGTAAACCTGGAAAAGACGTGGTCTCGCGACCAAAGAGAATGGGATCGGGAGTCGGTTATGCAAAGGGAAGGTATTAGCACCCCTACGCATCCGTCGTACTCGACGGGATCCACGCACAATAGGAAGGGAAATGGTTGCTAAAACACTGTTCACAAACATCTATACAGGCTGAAAGAGACACAAGAAAACAGACAAGACTGACTCGGCAGGATATTGCATCCTGGGCCTACTTAGTCTATCAGGCATAGACATCAGAGTCGAAGTAGTTCGGACTGGGGAAACGACACATGCTCGCTAGGATATCGCATCCTATGCATACGTATCTCCTTGGACGAAGGAGAATCAGAGCATTCGTAGCTCGGCTAACACGCACACAAACAAACACAGGCAAAGGCAAACGTGGAGCCTGAATGCCAATCACTGGACTTACATCAGCATCCGAACCAAACAAAACCACACTGGAACCCGAACGCCACTCGATGGACTTACATCAGCTTCCAAGCACACAACAACACACACAGAGGGGTTGAAGACAAAAGGGTTGAAAAAGAAAAAGGGCGCCCGGAGAGATCAGCTCATCTCCTGCCTACGTACCTCATCTGGTATGAGGATCAGGGCGACGTAGTTCCCCTACGGAGGGACACAGGACCAGCCTAACCAGATAACAGAGGGAGACACAACTAGGGAGACTACGACTCGAGCCTAGATGTTATCATGCAAAATCATCCCTAAGTTAAGGTTTCTAGCTAACTTGCACAGGAAGCAAGCCTATCCTACACATGACTTGCACAGGAAGCAAGCCAAACTAAACCTAACTTGCACAGGAAGCAAGCTAAAGCAAACACACAAGCACAAGTAACACACACTATATGCAAGCAATGGGCTCAATCAAGGTTAGGTTTTAGTCGAGGGGTCATATCAACCTCAACAAACAAACCACTGGAACTGGGTAGTGTTAGCTCTTAACCTTGCCATTGAGGGGCTAAGGTGAAGCAGATGAAAGGTGAGTGAAGATAGGACTTCACAGCTCTTATCCCTGGCCTGGGAGAGCTTAAGACAAGAATGTGTGGGTTCAGAAAGGGGGAACCTTTCTACACATTTGATACTGACTCAACTGTACAACTGTACAAGATCTCGGGTTTGTATCTACAATGCATCAACACAGTGGTGTGAGCAAAGCAGATGACACACAGAATAGCAGGGGATAGATTGCATATCCCTTGGGTTTTGCCAATTGCCTCTTCACTTAGGAGGTCTTTGAATATATACAAGGACAAATGGTAAACAGTCACAAACATTGCCTCTTAAGGAGGACTTCAGACAGGTGCCTGGCCAAGTAACAGGCCAGGTCTTCCAGACTACATGAAGATAAGAAGTTATACCTCAATGCAAATTGCTATTAAGCAAAGCAAAGCAAAGTTCTCAAAGAACTATAAGCAACTAAAGGTACCTGAAACCAGTCAGACAACATCAGTATACAATTCAAAATTAAATCAAAATGAGATAGAGATCAACAGTCAACACAATCAGTTAAATGTGCAATGCACAAGGCTCAAAGCATGTGAGCCAAGCAACCTACAAAAAAAAAGTTATTCATGATAATCAATCAAGCTCAATCAATTTGTATTGATCTCTTTGGGTATTTGTGGCTTAACCTGAAACAACAAACTTAGACATGAGCAATATGACCACTAGGACAAGCCTAGGGTCAAAAAGAGATAAGAAAGTCAAAACAGCAAGTGACAAGTGTCCAAAATCAAGTTCAAACAATCAAGAAACAAACTCAATTGGTTTCATGTTCATATCAATCATCATCATCATTTCACAAGCAAATTAGGTCAAAGCAAGGCATATGGAACCTCAAAGAAGTCAACAGAATGACTCAACTCAAATCCAATCATAAACATTTCAAAAATTCTTCAAATAAATCATGATCAAACATCATTCAAAACATGATAGGCATACCAAATTTCAGCTCATTTGGATCAAAGGAAGTAGGGAAATTAAATTCAGAAAGGCAAGGCAAGTTCAAACATGCTCAAAGAAGTCAACCAAACATGCACCAACTTCAAAATCTCATAAATCAGTGACAACATATGAGAAATGAATGGGACTAAAACCATGATAAACCTTAAGATGTCTACTAATCACATGTCAAATTTCATGTCCATCCAATAATGTATGAGAATTTCACAAATCAAATGAGAACATGTGTCACAAAAAGTCAACATATGACCAAACAGGGGAGAAAATTATCAAACAAATAGGAAATGCCATCAATAATTCCAGAAAAATTCACATGTAAACTAGACATCCATAAGTACGTTCATGCAAAAATTCAAACTAAATTGAGTTCATTAAGCAATGGAATTAAAATCATGAATTTGGACATGCATAGTGTAACACAAATTGTCACACTCCTATTCAAAAAATCATAACTCCACAACCAGCAATGAGAAAATTCCAAACTCTACACCAAAATCACCATGAATATGTCTAGTTTAAGCACAAAAAATTTGGGAAGCATTGGATAATGTATCATCATTTCACAATTGATTTGGCAAGACATACATAAAATGGACACATATGACAAACCCTAACACAATTTAAAATCCCCACATGCAAAAAATCTGGAAAAATCATGATAAAAAATTAGAGATCATGCAGAGCATTTTGCAAAAAATCCCATGAATTTTGGATAAAAATTGAGTGTTCTATGATTTTTGTAAAATGGCCATGGCAAATGAAATAAAATTGCAAAAAAATGAATTAATTAAATAATAAAACGTGGAATGGCAAAACCGTAAATAAATGGTCCCTTAAGTGAAACGCAGCGTTTCACTTAAGGGAATGCTGCAATGTGATTGGTCACATGGTAATCAAACAGTGCCTTCATGCACAGAACAAACAAACACGAGCCAACAAGAAAATCTGGGTTCATGAGTTTCTAGGGTTTATGCTACAGTGACACCATCAACATGATGAAGAACAAAAATCCCAGAAAATGGAATTGAGCATAGCATTCGAACCAGCAAACATCACACAATCTAAATCCAAGTTTATTTTTCATTAATTCGAGCTAAACAGTAAGAAACAAACACAAACATATATGATAACCAAACTTTGAATCAACATTTCTTCCTTAATATCCAACCATTTTTCTTGGTTCAAAGCTCAAAACAATCATGGCAAAGAGATCTATAAGAAGCATATCATGATTTTGGGAATGGAGAGAGTCGATTTTTTTACCAGATTTGAAGAACTGTGATGATTTGGAGTTGTTTAGCTGTTATGAGTTAAAACAGACGAAGCTTGATGATGCAGTAGGTGAATGAAGATGAAACTTCGGTTCAGCTGCTCTTGAATCCGCTCCAAATAACATCTGCCATGGGAGAAGCTTTGATAGAACAGTGTGGAAGATGGCCCTACAGTCGTGTTCTTGTGCTTGCAAAAGCTTGACAAAGGTTGGTGGATGATGAACTAATGGATAGCAACACAAGTTCCTTTGAGATTTTCAGAAAAAATTCCAAGTGAGGAGAATGAGAGTTTTGAGAGAAAATGGTTTTTTATCTGGTTTTGCAAGGTGTGCTAGGGCTTCTGCAGCAGAAAAATGTAGTATATGTACTCTGTTTAGTGTTTGTAATCATGGTTAATTGAAGTGTAATTGGAAATGGCTTAATTAAGTGCGTTTTGACCAATTTGCTAAAATCCATTCAAGTTGCATGGGGGTGCATGTACATGCACGAATTTGGGCTTTGGGCAAACTCTAAATGTGATTTCAGGACACTTTCAATTGGTAGAAATTGTTGGAATTGGTTATTTTGAAAGGTCACTTTTTCTCCTCACTTAATTAATTCAAGTCACTTGGAAAAAGGCCATTTTGATTGGTGCATTTTTGGTGAATTGTGATGAAAGATTTGGATAGAGCACATCAAATATGACTTGTAGCAAAAAACCCCACCCAATTTGGCCAAATGGTTTGGAAGATATGCCACTTTGAAGTTCAAAAATTTTTGAGAATGATTTGATCATAACTTGCCAACCATAAGTGATAAAGGAGTGTTATTGGACTTTTTGGAAATGGGATGACAAGATCTTCAACTTTCATGTTGGGCAAAAATTCATTTGAAGCTTGTATGATGATGTAATTTTGAGGATCAAGACTTTCCATTTTTGGCAAATTCCAATTACAGGTCAACTTTCTATTTTTGGAAATTTCTTGTTTGACTTCAAATTCTTCAATGTGGACCTTTGAAATGTTGAATGAGACTTGTATGGACATGAATGAACCTTTTCAAACCATCTCCTACCTTGAAATTCATAAAATCAGGCACAGTTGACCATAGTTGACCATAGTTGACTTTCTAGGGTTTCTGGTAGACTGAACACTGACTGATGACTTCTGAGCAATCAAACCTTGACCAAAACACTTCAAAAGGACCCCTAGGTCATGTGAACATGTTGGACCAACCCTAGGGCCTTGTCTCATTGGAAATTGTACTTGCTTGCTTGATTGACTGATCTCCTGACCAGTTTGACCTAATCTGTCAGTTGAACTTGCACGTGGGCAAAGGGACAATGCAATGTTATGCAGTGGACTATGTTAATGCTATGACCTAATATGAGAATGTATGTACAAAAGGTAGGTGCAAATTTGAGGTGCTACACCATTGTGTGAATTAAGCCTCACTTTACGATTTCATCTGTTGAAATTTCAAGTTTATTCCGTTCCATTTTGCAATGATATGTTTCATGTTAGCAATTGTTTTGATTCATGATAACTTACAACGATTCAACGTTGCGTTAAAATTAAATTTGAACTCAATTTCCATTTACCCTGCATGTCCTTGTGTTACGTGACATTGTTTCACGTTTCCGCATCATGATTTTGATTCGTGCATGTTTCATTTTTGTTTCACTTCTTTCTATTTAATTAAAATAAACGTGTGTTGTGCATATGACATGTGTGTTACTATCTCCTATCTTTTGGTTTACTCTTGGGCCTTCTTACAATGAGACTCTTTTGGTGCACGGAAACTCACTTGTTTGCATTTGTTTGATTAGGTTTTTCTTTAATTGCTTCATTATCTCATATCTCCATTCGACAAATGTACCCACATTCTCATGATGTGTAATATTTTTATCACTTGATTTTTTTGTCTCTATGTAGTTTCCAACACAAGAATAAATTCAACCATTTTTTTTCAAAAAGAACAAAAGTAAAAACTCGATCCAACGTCAAGTACTTTTCTTAAAGACTAAACCATTCAACCATTTCAAACCATTCTTTTCAATCCACTTCTAGCGTTCCCGATTTCTCAAACTTTTCATTTTCGACCTTTTTTTAATACTTTCAAACCGTTCTCTCAAACCATTTTTGCAATTAGGAATCAAAAGTTCTCTCAAACCCTTTATTCATTAGATAACTAAAGTTTGACAAAAATAACTATAAATTTTATAAAGTTAAAAAAGCTTTATTTGAAAATATTTACAAATAAACTTTTAATTTTGTTTAACACTGAGAATACACACCTTTAACAACTTAAAATTATATATACAAATTAAAGATAACTACTAAAAACACATGAGAATCAAAATAAAATAAAAATCATTTTATATTTATTTAAATTTGCAAAGCTAATTACGAATATCATTCTTAATTTACAAGCATGTATTTTCATTTCAAATAAATTATATATTTTATATGTGATTAATTCATATCATTGTCTTAATTATAATTTACAATAAATTACGGTAATATAAATTTAGTAATCATATTTTTCAAAATATTTTTTAATATATTTAAAATTCAAAAAAACGAATAAACTAATTTACAATCGTGCATCGCGCGGGTCTTAATGGAGTTGTCAATTAAATTAAATATTGATTTTAAATTGGATTTTGTATAACAATGTAGTTATTTAGTTTTTACTGGCTTAATTAAATATGTGTTTATTTTGTTTTTCAAACAATTTTTTTTAGTGTTTTAGTCAAGTCCTTATACTCTATTTTGGTTTTTGGTGGCTAATGTGCACATTCGATCGGCTCGCATTTTGATCTAAATAACGTCACGTACATCGGTAAATATTATACAATGTGTTGTTTATGTCAGTTTTATTTCATCATATTGAAAAAAATGGATTTAATCCGCGGGTTGAGCATTAGTCATATGCCGTCATGCTGCCAGATTTTCATTTATATTAATTGTATTTCGTAGCGTTATGACTTTTGCATACGATATTTCATTTATGGTCGATACGCACAAACCGACTTTGAGCACATTACTTGTAGCTTTGTGTGCATTTCTTGACTTTTCTCTTATTTTAAATGACGTTTGTGAGGTTTACTTAATAACGATTTTGTTACGGTTTTCTTTGCCATTGTGTGAATTAAGCCTCACTCTACAATTTCATCTGTTGAAATTTCAAGTTTATTCCGTTCCATTTTGCAATGATATGTTTCATTTTAGCAATTGTATTGATTCATGATAACTTAAAACGATTCAACGTCGTTGCGTTAAATTTGAATTTGAACTCAATTTCCATTTACCCAAAATGTCCTTGCGTTACGTGATATTGATTCATGTTTCCGCATCATGATTTTGATTAGTGCATGTTTCATTTTTGTTTCACTTCTATCTATTTAATTAAGATAAATGTGTGTTGTGCATATGACGTGTGTGTTACTATCTCCTATCTTTTTGGCTTACTCTTGGGTCTTCTTACAATGAGACTCTTTTGGTGCACGGACACTCACTTGTTTGCATTTGTTTGATTAAGTTTTTCTTTAATTGCTTCATTATCCCATATCTCCATTCCAGAAATGTACCCACATTCCCATGATGTGTAATATTTTTATCACTTTATTCTTTTTTTTGTTTAGGTAGTTTGCAACACAAGAATAAATTCAACATTTTTTTTTCAAAAAGAACAAAAGTAAAAATTCTATCCAACGTCAAGTACTTTTCTAAAAGACTAAACCATTCAACCATTTCAAACCATTCTTTTCAATCCATTTCTAGCGTTCCCAATTTCTCAAACTTTTCATTTTCGACCTTTTTTAATACTTTCAAACCGTTCTCTCAAACCCTTTTTGCAATCAGGAATCAAAAGTTCTCTCAAACCCTTTATTCATTAGATAACTAAAATTTGACAAAAATAAATATGAATTTTATAAAGTTAAAAAAGATTTATTTGATAATATTTACAAATAAACTTTTAATTTTAGTTTAACACTGAGAATACACACCTTTAACAACTTAAAATTATATATACAAATTAAAGATAACTACTAAAAAGAAATGAGAATCAAAATAAAATAAAAATCATTTTATAGTTATTTAAATTTGCAAAGCTAATTACGAATATCATTCTTAATTTACAAGCATGTATTTTCATTTCAAATAAATTATATATTTTTATATGTGATTAATTCATATCATTGTTTTAATTATAATTTACAATAAATTACTGTGATATAAATTTAGTAATCATATTTTTCAAAATATTTTTTTAATATATTTGAAATTCAATAAAAACAAATAAACTAATTTACTATCGCGCATCGCGCGGGTCTTAATCTAGTTGTTAATTAAATTAAATGTTGATTTTTAATTGGATTTTATATAACAATTTAGTTATTTAGTTTTTACTGGCTTAATTAAATATGTGTTTATTTTGTTTTTCAAAAAAAAATTAGTGTTTTAGTCAAGTTCTCATACTCTATTTTGGATTTTGTTGGCTATCGTGCACATTCGGTCGGCTCGCATTTTGATCTAAATAATGTCACGTACATCGGTAAATATTATACAATGCATGGTTGTTGTCGGTTTTATTTCATCATATTGAAATAAACGGATTTAATCCACGAGTTGAGCGTTAGTCATATGCCGTCATGCTGTCAGATTTTGATTTATATTAATTGTATTTTGCCATGTTATGACTTTTGCATACGATATTTCATTTATTTTCGATACGCACAAACCGTCTTTGAGCACATTACTTGTAGCTTTGTGTGCGTTTCTTGACTTTTCTCTTATTTTAAATGATGTTTGTGAGGTTTAATGAATAACTATTTTGATAAGGTTTTCTTTGCCATTGTGTGAATTAAGCCTCACTTTACGATTTCATCTGTTGAAATTTCAAGTTTATTCCGTTCCATTTTGCAATGATATGTTTCATGTTAGCAATTGTTTTGATTCATGATAACTTACAACGATTCAACGTTGCGTTAAAATTGAATATGAACTCAATTTCCATTTACCCTGCATGTCCTTGTGTTACGTGACATTGTTTCACGTTTCCGCATCATGATTTTGATTCGTGCATGTTTCATTTTTGTTTCACTTCATTCTATTAAATTAAAATAAACGTGTGTTGTGCATATAACATGTGTGTTACTATCTCCTATCTTTTGGCTTACTCTTGGGCCTTCTTACAATGAGACTCTTTTGGTGCACGGACACTCACTTGTTTGCATTTGTTTGATTAGGTTTTTCTTTAATTGCTTCATTATCTCATATCTCCATTCGACAAATGTACCCACATTCTCATGATGTGTAATATTTTTATCACTTGATTTTTTTGTCTCTATGTAGTTTCCAACACAAGAATTAATTCAACCATTTTTTTTCAAAAAGAACAAAAGTAAAAACTCGATCCAACATCAAGTACTTTTCTTAAAGACTAAACCATTCAACCATTTCAAACCATTCTTTTCAATCCACTTCTAGCATTCCCGATTTCTCAAACTTTTCATTTTCGACCTTTTTTTAATACTTTCAAACCGTTCTCTCAAACCATTTTTGCAATTAGGAATCAAAAGTTCTCTCAAACCCTTTATTCATTAAATAACCAAAGTTTGACAAAAATAACTATAAATTTAATAAAGTTAAAAAAGCTTTATTTGATAATATTTACAAATAAAATTTTAATTTTGTTTAACACTGAGAATACACACCTTTAACAACTTAAAATTATATATACAAATTAAAGATAACTACTAAAAACACATGAGAATCAAAATAAAACAAAAATCATTTTATAGTTATTTAAATTTGCAGAGCTAATTACGAATATCATTCTTAATTTACAAGCATGTATTTTCATTTCAAATAAATTATATATCTTTATGTGATTAATTCATATCATTGTCTTAATTATAATTTACAATAAATTACGGTAAAATAAATTTAGTAATCATATTTTTCAAAATATTTTTTAAAATATTTAAAATTAAAAAAAAAAATGAATAAACTAATTTTCAATCGTGCATCGCGTGGGTCTTAATGGAGTTGTCAATTAAATTAAATGTTGATTTTAAATAGGATTTTGTGTAACAATGTTGTTATTTAGTTTTTACTGGCTTAATTAAATATGTGTTTATTTTGTTTTTCAAACAAATTTTTTTAGTGTTTTAGTCAAGTCCTTATACTCTATTTTGGTTTTTGGTGGCTAATGTGCACATTCGATCGGCTCGCATTTTGATCTAAATAACGTCACGTACATCGGTAAATATTATGCAATGTGTTGTTTATGTCGGTTTTATTTCATCATATTGAAAAAAATGGATTTAATCCGCGGGTTGAGCATTAGTCATATGCCGTCATGCTGCCAGATTTTCATTTATATTAATTGTATTTCGTAGCGTTATGACTTTTGCATACGATATTTCATTCATGGTCGATACGCACAAACCGGCTTTGAGCACATTACTTGTAGCTTTGTGTGCATTTCTTGACTTTTCTCTTATTTTAAATGACGTTTGTGAGGTTTACTTAATAACGATTTTGTTACGGTTTTCTTTGCCATTGTGTGAATTAAGCCTCACTCTACAATTTCATCTGTTGAAATTTCAAGTTTATTCCGTTCCATTTTGCAATGATATGTTTCATGTTAGCAATTGTATTGATTCATGATAACTTAAAACGATTCAACGTCGTTGCGTTAAAATTGAATTTGAACTCAATTTCCATTTACCCAGAATGTCCTTGCGTTACGTGATATTGATTCACGTTTCCGCATCATGATTTTGATTCGTGCATGTTTCATTTTTGTTTCACTTCTATCTATTTAATTAAGATAAACGTGTGTTGTGCATATGACGTGTGTGTTACTATCTCCTATCTTTTGACTTACTCTTGGGCCTTTTACAATAAGACTCTTTTGGTGCACGGACACTCACTTGTTTGCATTTGTTTGATTAGGTTTTTCTTTAATTGCTTCATTATCTCATATCTCCATTCGACAAATGTACCCACATTCCCATGATGTGTAATATTTTTATCACTTTATTCTTTTTTTTTGTTTAGGTAGTTTGCGACAGAAGAATAAATTCAACCTTTTTTTTTCAAAAAGAACAAAAGTAAAAACTCGATCCAACGTCAAGTACTTTTCTTAAAGACTAAACCATTCAACCATTTCAAACCATTCTTTTCAATCCATTTCTAGCGTTCCCAATTTCTCAAACTTTTCATTTTCGACCTTTTTTAATACTTTCAAACCGTTCTCTCAAACCCTTTTTGCAATCAGGAATCAAAAGTTCTCTCAAACCCTTTATTCATTAGACAACTAAAGTTTGACAAAAATAAATATAAATTTTATAAAGTTAATAAAGTTTTATTTGATAATATTTACAAATAAACTTTTTATTTTGTTTAACACTGAGAATACACACCTTTAACAACTTAAAATTATATATACAAATTAAAGATAACTACTAAAAAGACATGAGAATCAAAATAAAATAAAAATCATTTTATAGTTATTTAAATTTGCAAAGCAAATTACGAATATTATTCTTAATTTACAAGCATGTATTTTCATTTCAAATAAATTATATATTTTTATATGTGATTAATTCATATCATTGTTTTAATTATAATTTACAATAAATTACTGTAATATAAATTTAGTAATCATATTTTTCAAAATATTTTTTTAATATATTTAAAATTCAATAAAAACGAATAAACTAATTTACTATCGCGCATCGCGCGGGTCTTAATCTAGTTGTTAATTAAATTAAATGTTGATTTTTAATTGGATTTTGTATAGCAATGTAGTTATTTAGTTTTTACTGGCTTAATTAAATATGTGGTTATTTTGTTTTTCAAAAAAAAATAGTGTTTTAGTCAAGTCCTCATACTCTATTTTGGATTTTGGTGGCTATTGTGCATATTCGGTCGGCTCGCATTTTGATCTAAACAATGTCACGTACATCGGTAAATATTATACAATGCATGGTTGTTGTCGGTTTTATTTCATCATATTGAAATAAACGGAGTTAATCCACAAGTTGAGCGTTAGTCATATGCCGTCATGCTGTCAGATTTTGATTTATATTAATTGTATTTTGCCATGTTATGACTTTTGCGTACGATATTTCATTTATTTTCGATACGCACAAACCGTCTTTGAGCACATTACTTGTAGCTTTGTGTGCGTTTCTTGACTTTTCTCTTATTTTAAATTATGTTTGTGAGGTTTACTGAATAACTATTTTGATAAGGTTTTCTTTGCCATTGTGTGAATTAAGCCTCACTTTACGATTTCATCTGTTGAAATTTCAAGTTTATTCCGTTCCATTTTGCAATGATATGTTTCATGTTAGCAATTGTTTTGATTCATGATAACTTACAACGATTCAACGTTGCGTAAAATTGAATATGAACTCAATTTCCATTTACCCTGGATGTCCTTGTGTTACGTGACATTGTTTCACGTTTCCGCATCATGATTTTGATTCGTGCATGTTTCATTTTTGTTTCACTTCTTTCTATTTATTTAAAATAAACGTGTGTTGTGCATATGACATGTGTGTTACTATCTCCTATCTTTTGGCTTACTCTTGGGCCTTCTTACAATGAGACTCTTTTAGTGCACGGACACTCACATGTTTGAATTTATTTGATTAGGTTTTTCTTTAATTGCTTCACTATCCCATATCTCCATTCGACAAATGTACCCACATTCTCATGATGTGTAATATTTTTATCACTCGATTTTTTTTGTTTTGTCTATGTAGTTTCCAACACAAGAATAAATTCAACCTGTTTTTTTTCAAAAAGAACAAAAGTAAAAACTCGATCCAACGTCAAGTACTTTTCTTAAAGACTAAACCATTGTTTTCAATCCATTTCTAGCGTTCCCAATTTCTCAAACTTTTCATTTTCGACCTTTTTTAATACTTTCAAACCGTTCTCTCAAACCCTTTTTGCAATCAGGAATCAAAAGTTCTCTCAAACCCTTTATTCATTAGATAACTAAAGTTTGACAAAAATAACTATAAATTTTATAAAGTTAAAAAAGCTTTATTTGATAATATTTACAAATAAACTTTTAATTTTGTTTAACACTGAGAATACACACATTTAACAACTTAAAATTATATATACAAATTAAAGACAACTACTAAAAAGACATGAGAATCAAAATAAAACAAAAATCATTTTATAGTTATTTAAATTTGCAAAGCTAATTACAAATATCATTCTTAATTTACAAGCATGTATTTTCATTTCAAATAAATTATATATTTTTATATGTGATTAATTCATATCATTGTCTTAATTATAATTTAAAATAAATTACGGTAATATAAATTTAGTAATCATTATTTTCAAAATATTTTTTAATATATTTAAAATTCAAAAAAAACGAATAAACTAATTTACAATCGTGCATCGCGCGGGTCTTAATGGAGTTGTCAATTAAATTAAATGTTGATTTTAAATTGGATTTTGTATAACAATGTAGTTATTTAGTTTTTACTGGCTTAATTAAATATGTGTTTATTTTGTTTTTCAAACAATTTTTTTTAGTGTTTTAGTCAAGTCCTTATACTCTGTTTTGGTTTTTAGTGACTAATGTGCACATTCGATCGGCTCGCATTTTGGTCTAAATAACGTCACGTACATCGGTAAATATTATACAATGTGTTGTTTATGTCGGTTTTATTTCATCATATTGAAAAAAATGGATTTAATCCGCGGGTTGAGCATTAGTCATATGTCGTCATGCTGCCAGATTTTCATTTATATTAATTGTATTTCGTAGCGTTATGACTTTTGCATACGATATTTCATTTATGGTTGATACGCACAAACCGGATTTGAGCACATTACTTGTAGCTTTGTGTGCATTTCTTGACTTTTCTCTTATTTTAAATGACGTTTGTGAGGTTTACTTAATAACGATTTTGTTACGGTTTTCTTTGCCATTGTGTGAATTAAGCCTCACTCTACAATTTCATCTGTTGAAATTTCAAGTTTATTCCATTCCATTTTGCAATGATATGTTTCATGGTAGCAATTGTTTTGATTCATGATAGCTTAAAACGATTCAACGTCGTTGCGTTAAAATTGAATTTGAACTCAATTTCCATTTACCCTACATGTCCTTGCGTTACGTGACATTGATTCACGTTTCCGCATCATGATTTTGATTCGTGCATGTTTCATTTTTGTTTCACTTCTATCTATTTAATTAAGATAAACGTGTGTTGTGCATATGACGTGTGTGTTACTATCTCCTATCTTTTGGCTTACTCTTTGGCCTTCTTACAATGAGACTATTTTGGTGCACAGACACTCACTTGTTTGCTTTTGTTTGATTAGGTTTTTCTTTAATTGCTTCATTATCCCTTATCTCCATTCGACAAATGTACCCCCATTCCCATGATGTGTAATATTTTTATCACTTTTTTTTGTTTTGTTTATGTAGTTTCCAACACAAGAATAAATTCAACCTTTTTTTTCAAAAAGAACAAAAGTAAAAACTCAATCCAACGTCAAGTACTTTTCTTAAAGACTAAACCATTCATCCATTTCAAACCCTTATTTTCAATTCATTTCTAGCGTTCCCAATTTCTCAAACTTTTCATTTTTGACCTTTTTTAAAACTTTCAAACCGTTCTCTCAAACCATTTTTGCAATCAGGAATCAAAAGTTCTCTCAAACCCTTTATTCATTAGACAACTAAAGTTTGACAAAAATAAATATAAATTTTATAAAGTTAATAAAGTTTTATTTGATAATATTTACAAATAAACTTTTTATTTTGTTTAACACTGAGAATACACACCTTTAACAACTTAAAATTATATATACAAATTAAAGATAACTACTAAAAAGACATGAGAATCAAAATAAAACAAAAATCATTTTATAGTTATTTAAATTTGCAAAGCTAATTACGAATATTATTCTTAATTTACAAGCATGTATTTTCATTTCAAATAAATTATATATTTTTATATGTGATTAATTCATATCATTGTTTTAATTATAATTTACAATAAATTACTGTAATATAAATTTAGTAATCATATTTTTCAAAATATCTTTTTAATATATTTAAAATTCAATAAAAACGAACAAACTAATTTATAATCGCACATCGTGCGGGTCTTAATCTAGTTGATAATTAAATTAAATGTTGATTTTAAATTGGATTTTGTATAACAATGTAGTTATTTAGTTTTTACTGGTTTAATTAAATATGTGTTTATTTTGTTTTTTGAAAAAAAAAATTTAGTGTTTTAGTCAAGTTCTCATACTCTATTTTGGATTTTGGTGGCTATTGTGCACATTTGGTCGGCTCGCATTTTGATCTAAATAACGTCACGTACATCAGTAAATATTATACAATGTGTGGTTGTTGTCGGTTTTATTTCAGCATATTGAAAAAAATGGATTTAATCCGCGGCTTGATTGTTAGCCATATGCCGGTATGCTGCCAGATCTTCATTTATATTAATTGTATTTCGCAGCGTTATGACTTTTGCATACGATATTTCATTTATTTTCGATACGCACAAACCGGCTTTGAGCAAATTACTTGTAGCTTTGTGTGCATTTCTTGACTTTTCTCTTATTTTAAATGACGTTGGTGAGGTTTACTTAATAACTATTTTGATACGGTTTTCTTTGCCATTGTGTGATTTAAGCCTCACTTTACAATTTCATCTGTTGAAATTTCAAGTTTATTCCGTTCCATTTTGCAATGATATGTTTCATGTTAGCAAATGTTTTGATTCATGATAACTTACAACAATTCAACATCGTTATGTTAAAATTGAATTTGAACTCAATTTCCATTTACCCTATATGTCCTTGCATTATGTTACATTGATTCACGTTTTCGCATCATGATCTTGATTCATGCATGTTTCATTTTTGTTTCACTTCTTTCTATTTAATTAAGATAAACTTGTGTTGTGCATATGAAGTGTGTGTTACTATCTCCTATCTTCTGGCTTACTCTTGGGCCTTCTTACAATGACACTCTTTTGGTGCACGGACACTTACTTGTTTGCATTTGTTTCATTAGATTTTTCTTTAATTGCATCATTATCCCATATCTCCATTCAACAAATGTACCCCATTCCCATGATGTGTAATATTTTTATCACTTTATTATTTTTTTTGTTTATGTAGTTTCCAACACAATAATAAATTCAACTTTTTTTAAAAAAAGAACAAAACTAAAAACTCGATCCAACGTCAAGTACTTTTCTTAAAGACTAAAAACAAATAAACTAATTTACAATCGCGCATCGCGCGGGTCTTAATGGAGTTTTCAATTAAATTAAATGTTGATTTTAAATTGGATTTTGTATAACAATGTAGTTATTTAGTTTTTACTGGCTTGATTAAATATGTGTTTATTTTGTTTTTCAAACAATTTTTTTTAGTGTTTTAGTCAAGTCCTTATACTCTATTTTGGTTTTTGGTGGCTAATGTGCACATTCGATCGGCTCGCATTTTGATCTAAATAACGTCACGTACGTCGGTAAATATTATACAATGTGTTGTTGTTGTCGGTTTTATTTCATCATATTGAAAAAAATGGATTTATTCCGCGGGTTGAGCATTCGTCATATGCTGTCATGCTGCCAATTTTTCATTTATATTAATTGTATTTCGTAGCGTTATGACTTTTGCATACGATATTTCATTTATGGTCGATACGCACAAAACGGTTTTGAGCACATTACTTGTAGCTTTGTGTGCATTTCTTGACTTTTCTCTTATTTTAAATGACGTTTGTGAGGTTTACTTAATAACGATTTTGTTACGGTTTTCTTTGCCATTGTGTGAATTAAGCCTCACTCTACAATTTCATCTGTTGAAATTTCAAGTTTATTCCGTTCCATTTTGCAATGATATGTTTCATGTTAGCAATTGTTTTGATTCATGATAACTTAAAACGATTCAACGTCGTTGCGTTAAAATTGAATTTGAACTCAATTTACATTTACCCTACATGTCCTTGCGTTACGTGACATTGATTCACGTTTCCGCAACATGATCTTGATTCATGCATGTTTCATTTTTGTTTCACTTCTTTCTATTTAATTAAGATAAACCTGTGTTGTGCATATGAAGTGTGTGTTACTATCTCCTATCTTTTGGCTTACTCTTGGGCCTTCTTACAATGAGACTCTTTTGGTGCACGGACACTCACTTGTTTGCATTTGTTTGATTAGGTTTTTCTTTAATTGCGTCATTATCCCTTATCTCCATTCGACAAATGTACCCCCATTCCCATGATGTGTAATATTTTTATCACTTTATTTTTTTTTGTTTATGTAGTTTCCAACACAATAATAAATTCAACCTTTTTTTTTCAAAAAGAACAAAAGTAAAAACTCGATCCAACGTCAAGTACTTTTCTTAAAGACTAAAAACGAATAAACTAATTTACAATCACGCATCGCGCGGGTCTTAATGAAGTTGTTAATTAAATTAAATGTTGATTTTAAATTGGATTTTGTATAACAATATAGTTATTTAGTTTTTACTGGCTTAATTAAATATGTGTTTATTTTGTTTTTCAAACAATTTTTTTTAGTGTTTTAGTCAAGTCCTTGTACTCTATTTTGGTTTTTGGTGGCTAATGTGCACATTCGATCGGCTCGCATTTTGATCTAAATAACGTCATGTACATCGGTAAGTATAATACAATGTGTGGTTGTTGTCGGTTTTATTTCGTCATATTGAAAAAAAGGGATTTAATCCACGGGTTGAGCGTTAGTCATATGCCGTCATGCTGCCAAATTTTCATTTATATTAATTGTATTTTGCAGCGTTATGACTTTTGCATACGATATTTCATTTATTGTCGATATGCAAAAACCAGCTTTTACCACATTACTTGTAGCTTTGTGTGCATTTCTTGACTTTTCTCTTATTTTAAATGACGTTTGTGAGGTTTACTTAATAACGATTTTGATACGGTTTTCTTTGCCATTGTGTGAATTAAGCCTCACTTTACAATTTCATCTGTTGAAATTTCAAGTTTATTCCTTTCCACTTTGCAATAATATGTTTCATGTTAGCAATTGTTTTGATTCATGATAACATACAATGATTCAACGTCGTTGCGTTAAAATTGAATTTGAACTCAATTTACATTTACCTTGCATGTCCTTGTGTTATGTGACATTGATTCACGTTTCCGCATCATGATCTTGATTCGTGCATGTTTCATTTTTGTTTCACTTCTTTCTATTTAATTAAGATAAACGTCTGTTGTGCATATGACGTGTGTGTTACTATCTGCTATCTTTTGGCTTACTCTTGGGCCTTCTTACAATGAGACTCTTTTGGTACACTGACACTCACTTGTTTACATTTGTTTGATTAGGTTTTTCTTTAATTGCTTCATTATCCCATATCTCCATTCGACAAATGTACCCCAATTCCTATGACGTGTAATATTTTTATCACTTTATTTTTTATTGTTTTGTTTAGGTAGTTTCCAACACAAGAATAAATTCAACATTTTCTTTCAAAGAACAAAAGTAAAAACTTGATCCAATGTCAAATACTTTTCTTAAAGACTAAACCATTCAACCATTTCAAACCATTCTTTTCAATCCATTTCTAGCATTCCCAATTTCTCAAACTTTTCATTTTTGACCTTTTTTAAAACTTTCAAACCATTCTTGCAATCAGGAATCAAAAGTTTGATCCAACGTCAAGTCATTTTCTCAATCAAAAATCAGAAATACTTAACCATTCTTCAACACTTTTCAATAAAAGAGATGGAATGAACGAGGTGTATTCCACGAGCTCCTGAGAGTTAGGATTCAAGATGTAGTTCTCGTTAATCCAAACACTCATCATCCCCAAATTAATTCCACAACGCTTAATAAACCTCGACTAGCTTCGAGTGCACTTTCTCAAGCCAAACTTCAAAACATCTAAAATATCAAAACTCTTTTGCAAATAAGATGAAAAAGGAGCGGGTTGTAGTCCAAGAAATCCCGAGAGTTAGGAACCAAGATGTAGTTCTCGCCCTTCTGAACTCTCTCATCATCCAAAAATACATTCAACCAATCAAACTCTTTTCTCGCTGTCGCACGATTGATTTTCAAACCCTTTTCGCAAACCAAAGGTAATTTGTCTTGAGACGATGCAAAACAATGTTTCGTCCATATGAACGTGTGAGTAAGCTTGCGATGTTGCCCACGAATATTGATTTGTAAATCCATTCAGTCGTGATGCAAACTTTCCCTTCTCTACTTGTTTTAGGTAGCTAACAATGTTTTCTTCGATTGACACAAAGTAACTTTCACTAAAATCGACCAACAAACAAATATTTTCTACCCAGAACTACGTAAGTCTTGAGTTCTCTATTGCGTCCGGAGATACGTAGGAGCAGAATTTGTAAATCTTGCCATGCACATTAATAAAAAAAATCCAAAAAAATTTCTCTCTTATTTTGTTCCTATTCTTTCTTTCCCTCTTAATAACTCGAGAAGCTTAACATTTCTACGTTAACACTAACGCATATAATTAACCTAATGGTTCCCATTGAGTACAACGGATGTGTGGGGTGTAAATACCTTCCCCTTGCGTAATTGACTCCCGAACCCTGATTTGGTTGCGACAAACAATATCATTGTTGTTCTTTCTTGGGTTTTATCGATATTTCTTATTTCCTTTTTAGGAATAAATAAAGTTCGGTGGCGACTTTGTTCAGTCCATTGATCGCTCTATTCGCAAGTGCACGAATCGCGTCAGAGTAATATAAAAGAATATCGATCCCACAGAGACCAAATCGTCAATCTATCGATTACTATCGTTACGATGTTTATCTAAGGCGGTATAAAAGAGATATGGATGTCGCAAAATAACAGTAAATAAAGAAAATAATAAATACAGTGCAGATAAAGACAGGTTTGAATGTATTTCACGTCAGTTAAACGATGTTTCGATTGTCTAAATAGAACTACTTATGGGTGTCGCATTACGCGAAAAACCGGCGGGAAAAGAAGAAACAACAGAGCCGCCACCGTGCGTTATTTATCCCAAAAGAGGGAAAGGAAACGCTCAGAGTAAACCTGGAAAAGACGTGGTCTCGCGACCAAAGAGAATGGGATCGGGAGTCGGTTATGCGAAGGGAAGGTATTAGCACCCCTACGCATCCGTCGTACTCGACGGGATCCACGCACAATAGGAAGGAAAATGGTTGCTAAACACTGCTCAAAATAATCATCCACACAGGCTGAAAGAGACACAAGAAAACAGACAAGACTGACTCGGCAGGACATCGCATCCTGGGCCTACTTAGTCTATCAAGCATAGACATCAGAGTCAAAGTAGTTCGGACTGGGGAAACGACACATGCTCGCTAGGATGTCGCATCCTATGCATACGTATCTCCTTTGGACAAAGGAGAATCAGAGCATTCGTAGCTCGGCTAACACGCACACAAGCAAACACGGGAAAAGGCAAACGTGGAGCCTGAATGCCAATCACTGGACTTACATCAACATCCGAACCAAAAACGCACTCAAAAGGGCAAACATGGAGCCCGACAACCAATTGATGGAATTATGTCAGCATCCGAACCCAAAACACACTCAAAAGGGCAAACATGGGGCCCGACAACCAATTGATGGAATTATGTCAGCATCCGAACCCAAAACACACAACAGCATGCAACAAGAAGAAGGGTCTCGATTGCAACTAGGGCAAGAGAAGGGGAAGGTCTCAATCGCAACGAGGGCGAGAGAAAAGCATTAGTGTTAGTGGTTAGTCAAACTCGGCAAGACATCGCGTCTCGTGCCTACGTATCTCACCTGAACATGAGAATCAGAGTTGCCGTAGTTCGGCTAAACTATTCCTGTTGGTTTGTGTTTTTTAAGTGGATAACGTCACTACGCAATCTACCGGATGCTCGACCTTTGGAGACTTACTCACCTGTAGTAGAAGGAGTTGACGTATCCTTAAGAGGGGATAATGTTTGTTTGTGTTTTAGGAAAGCTCAAGCAAGAAAGGAAGTCCTATACGAAGGAACCGTGCTACCTTAATTGACATGCAAACGAGACTACGCGGAGTCTAGCAAACCTAGGGGATACAATCACACCACACAAACAAATACAGCATGAAATAAACACACCAACAAGGGGCTCAAACATCAGGGTTAGGCTTTAGTCGAGGGGTCATATCAACCTCAACAAACAAGCCTCTGTATCGGGGTCAGGTTAGCTCTTAACCTTGCCATTGAGGGGCTAAGGTGAAGCTAGATGAAAGGTGATGAGGGGTGTGCCTCATTGCTTCTATCTCAAGTCAGAGAGAGCATCAGACAAGGGAGCGTGGGTCCAGAATGGGGGGGCCCTTCTACGCTCAGGACATAGACTCGACTGTACAATGTACAAGATCTTGGGCTTGGATCTCAATGCTACAACCATGTAATGGGAGCAAGGAGAAGACTCACTGAATAGTGGGGGATAGATTGCTTATCCCTACCTTCCACCAATTGCCTTATTTAAAGGACTTTCACCTGCTTGGGACAAATATAAACATACACAAGCATTGCCTCTTAAGGAGGACTTCAGACAGTTTTGCCCGGCTCGGTAACAGCCGGGTCTCCAGACTACATGAAGAAGAAGGTTCTATACCTCAATGCCAATTGCTTATAAGCAAAGCAATGCAAGTTCTTAAGAGAACTGAGCGACTAAAGGGTACCTGGAAACAATCCAACATAATCAGCATCCCATTCATAATCAGATAACAGCATAAGAATCAATTAACAAAGTACAATTATACGAATAATGATGTGCATAGCACAAGGCTCACATGAACCAAACATCCTACAAAACAAATACATTAGTCATATGTGTCAAGTAACACAATCCATAATGTGGAGCAAATTCCTTAATCATTAACTCCTTAACCTGAAAAGGCACAATCACATTCAAATGTAAGTAACATGACCACTAGGACTAGCCTAGGGTCAAAAAGATGGAAAAATCCTAAAACAGCAACCAATTCATGATCAAAGTCAAATTATATCAAATGCAAAGGGATCCCAAGTGGTCCCATATCCAAACTATGCACACATTTTAATTTATGCAACATATAAGGCAAAAGGTGCAAATATGAGTCACATACAAGCAACCAGCAAGATCACATCCAAATAAATGCCAAAAAGGATCCAAAAAATCCACAAAAATTACATTCTAACCAGAAGACATTCAACAAGCCACATGTCAATTTTCAAGCAATTTGGATAAAAGGAACAGTGGGAATTAATTAGACATGTCAAAGCATGTAAAAACAACATCAAAAGAGGTCTACAAATGTATGCTAACTTCAATCAAATGGTAAACAGTGACATTACATGGGAAATTAGTAGGACCAAAGCCAAATGAAAGCTACACATGTCAGGAACTATTCTACCAAATTTTATGGTCATATCATTCATCATGCTCATTCTATGCACAAAATAAGGCAAACTAGTTCAAAGGAAGCACTAAGCCTACAAACAGAATTATTGCATTCAAATCCACATCAACACAATCCCAAAAATTCTCAAATAATTTACACCTAAACAGGGGGTATTCAAGGTCTACCATGTCAAATTTGAGCTTAATTGGGCAAATGGAACTATATCAATGAAAATCAACAAAAACAGACACAATCACATGCTTCAATTCACAACATTAATACATGCTTCCACTTCAAAAATTCATAACTCAATGAAAACAAAAAAGAAATGGATGAGACCAAAACAGGGAGGTCCTAACATGTGTCTACTACATTCATATCAAATTTCATGATCATACAATACCATATGAGCATTTCCCAATCATTCTACTAACCTATGTCACATGAGCTTGCAAATTCAACCACCAGAAAGGAAAATTCACAATCAATTCGAAAATGCAGTGTAAAATTCCACAAAAATTCTCATAGCTTCCTAACATGTTAACTAAGCATCATGCAAAATTTCAATCAATTTCAACAAGTATAAGCCAATCAAAAAAATCCAGCAAGTCGACATAATGAGGTGTGACACAAATTGTCACACCTAAGTTCCAGAATTTGCTGCTCATTGACCAGGTATCAAAAATGCATGAAATTTACATAGAAACGAGCATCAATCAGTCAAGAATCATCACAAAAATTTTCAAGAATTTATTTTACATCATGTGCATTTCCCAATTAAAATGGTGCAAGGTGTCAAAATGTAACACATGTGAAAGAAGCTTAGGTCAAATGCAAAATATTCCAAGCATAACTTTGACCAATAGGTCAAAAATCATCTACAGTCAAACACCAAGTCAACAAAATTATCCTCATATTTTTGTGATTTTTTTATAATTTTATATGATTTTTTGAACATGCTAGGGATTATTTAACATTTTTTAGATTTTTATTGAAATTAACTAATTTGAATCAGAATGGCAATTTGGTAATTATTAGGGCGGGGGCGGGAAACGCCTAAATTGAATTTTCAAATTGGATTTAGGATCTAACACGCGAATATCATCATCTTCGTTCACAGATTTTCCAGAATTTTCAACAATGGCTCAAGAACACGCTCCAACCAAATCTTCACCAAAATTAACAAAATTATAACCGTTGGAATCGTATGAACGCGTAGAACACAAATCCTAACTCTAATCAAACTAAAACTTCCTAAATCTCAAGAATCATATGAGTTAGGGTTTTACGTCGAACCTTCGAGTTAAGATATCTAAGCCTACGCTCAATCATTTACAATTCCGAAACCATCCTGATAACCTACGCGACATGCTCTTTCTCACGCACACAATAATTCATTGAAAGGTTGAGATCGAATTTCAAGCTAACCTGTTATGGCAGCAATGATTCTGGACGGATCCGCGTGCGAAATGGCAAAACAGCGACGGTACCAGCTATAGTAAAGATGACGTGATGCTCTGTTTCGCTCAATTGTGCTTCTAGCTCTCGAATGCATCAATCACCATGGATGGAGCTCTTTGCAACAGTGGATTTTGGCGCGGCTATGGATGTTACCAGCTGCAAACAGATGAAGTAATAGACAATTAGAGATCAATGCCAAAAGAAGAATCCAAATTGATCAAGGTTTTGTGGAGTTTGGAGGATTTTTGTTCTTATGAGTTCTTGGAGATTCTTGGAGAAGATTTGTGATTTTGATCTGAAATTTGTGTAATGGAAGATTCTGTTACGTTTAGAAGATGATTAAGCTTATATATCATGCCACTAATCCATGATTAAACAAGTAATTAACCCAAATTGGCATTGTAAGCAAATGTGCAATTTTCCTCAAAATGGCCAAAAATGCCCTTTCTTCAAAACAGTCCAAATAGCATCCCAATTTTGGTTCCAACATGTCCAAAATACCATATGCAATGTGTAGAAACAATTCTCACTTCAATTGGATGCCTATTCTTGAATTTCACTATGTGGTAGAAAAGAGTCCAATTTTGCATTTCCACTTTTCAAGTCAAAACTCAAAATATGAGGCCTAGCCATGAAATGAGGATTCAAACATATTCCAAATGCCATTCCTGAGGTGTTACAAAAAGTCCCATCTCAAAATTCCAAATATTTTGACATTTGGACAATTTTGCCCCTGGTCCAATTCAGCTGTCCAGTTGAAAAGTGACTTTTTGCCTTGGCCATTTTTGGAAAAATCCAATGATGCACCCTTGAAGTACATGTCAAATGGAGTTTGTGCATATAAAGAACTTGCAATTTGGACAAAGTATGTGGTAGTTATGGCCTCCTGATTGCGGGTCTTTTCTGAAATTCACTGAGCCATATCTTGCAAACCGTACATTGGATTTTCAAGTTCTTGGACTTTTTGGAAAGGTGAGAGCAAGATCTACAACTGTCATGTTGAACAATTTTTCATTTGAAGCTTCCTTGGACTTCTGTTTTTGAGGTCAAAAACTTTCCATTTTGGGCAGCTGAGATTACAGGTCATCTGCTATTTTTGGAAATTTTCTGTCCGGCCTCCAAATCTTCAACCTTGGTCTTTGGCATGTCAAATGAGACTTATATGGACATGAATGAGGCCTTTCAAACCATTTCCCACCTTCCAATCCATAAAATCGGGCACAGTTGACCACAGTTGACCACAGTTGACTTTCTAGGGTCTGGTGACTTCTGAGCATCCAATCTTTGGCCAAACCACTTCAAAATGATCCTTGGACCATATGAGCTTGAAAAATCAACCCTGGGGCTTTGTCTCAATGCAAATGGCACTTGCTTGCTTGATTGATTGATGCTCCTGATCAGTTGGTCCTGATTCATCAACTGAGCTTGCACTTGGGCAAATGGACAATGCAATGTTATGCAATGGACATTGTTAATGCTATGACCTAATATGAAATGAATGTACAAAATGGTAGGGTGCAAATTTGAGGTGCTACAGCTGCCCCTATTCAATCAACTGGGAACCCGAATGGATGAGAGCAACGGCTGTCAGACTTTCAGGGTAAACAGGGATTGAATACCAAGAACCGTAGAAATTTGCACTGCTGGGAAATTTTTCTTGTTTTTCTTTCTTTTTCTGTTTTCAGGGTACAACCACATCCAGACATCGACACACGATGAATGGGATCAGAAATCATCTCAACTAGATGCCAACGGACAACTAGGAAACACTCAACGTTTACCAAAACCAACGGAGAGGTAACTCAACTCTACTGGGGATAACCAGGAAAGGATACAACCATACGTCAGCGGACGTAATGGGGAAAAACTCAACGTTTACCAAAACCAACGGAGAGGTAACCAGACATCATAGGATGAAAGGCGGGGAGATACAACCATACGTCAGCGGACGAAATGGGGAAAAACTCAACGTTTACCAAGACCAATGGAGAGGTAACCAGACATCATAGGATGAATGGGAAGAGATATACAACCATACGTCAGCGGACGTAATGGGGAAAAACTCAACGTTTACCAAGACCAACGGAGAGGTAAATCCACATGGGGACAAGTACAACTAGACGTCATAGGACGAATAGGGAAAAACTCGACGTTTACCAAGACCAACGGAGAGGTAACCAGACATCATAGGATGAATGGGAAGACTCGACCAGACGTCATAGGACGAAAGGGAGAACTCGACCAGACGTCATAGGACGAAAGGGAGACTCAACGTTTATCGACACCAACGGAGAAGGAGAAAACTCAGCCAAGACGTCATAGGACGAAAGGGAGACTCAACGTTTATCGACACCAACGGAGAAGGAGAAAACTCAGCCAAGACGTCATAGGACGAAAGGGAGACTCAACGTTTATCGACACCAACGGAGAAGGAGAAAACTCAGCCAAGACGTCATAGGACGAAAGGGAGACTCAACGTTTATCGACACCAACGGAGAAGGAGGAAACTCAGCCAGACGTCATAGGACGAAAGGGAGACTCAACGTTTATCGACACCAACGGAGAAGGAGAAAACTCAGCCAAGACGTCATAGGACGAAAGGGAGAAGGAGAAAACTCAGCCAGACGTCATAGGACGAAAGGGAGAAGGAGAAAGCCACTTCACGAGGGAAAGGCACCACAACCGGAAACCGAATAGGACGTCTACTGGGAATTCTGGTTGGGAAATCAACCAGACATTAATGAATGAATGGGAATAGGGTACACAATCAAACGTCATCGGACGAATGAGAAAAACACAACGTTTATCGAAACCAACGGGGAGGTAGATCCACTTGGGGAAAGGTACAACTAGACGTCATAGGACGAATAGGAAAAACTCGACGTTTATCGACACCAACGGAGAGGAGGAATATTCTGAGGGGAATCATCTGGTATTACCAAATGATCTGTGGGGAATAAGCAACTATACGTCATAGGACGCATAGGAAAAACTCGACGTTTATCGACACCAACGGAGAGGAGAAATCTTCTGGGGACGACCCTGTGGGGAAAGATATCAACTATACGCCAACGGACGCATAGGAAAAACTCGACGTTTATCGACACCAACGGAGAGGAGGAAACTTCACTAGGGAAGAGGAGGACGCAACCAAATCATCAACGGATGATAGGGAAAAACTCGACGTTTATCGACACCAACGGAGAGGAGGAAACTCTTCTAGGGAGAGTGAGAACACAACCAAATTATCATCGAATAATTGGGAAAAACTCGACATTTATCGACACCAACGGAGAGGAGGAACTTCACTAGGGAAGGGACGACGTTATGAACATCGAAAGATGATGTTTACAGACACCAAAGAATACCAGACACTACGCATGACTGGGAAAGCACCGAAAGATGGTGTTTACCGACACCAAAGAAACAACACACGCGGGTGCTGACGGGATACTGACATCTACAAGATGACAGGGCAAGGCCTGACACTCGCAGGGGGTCTCATTGGGGAGAAACATGCTTTCCTTTCACCAACGATGAGGAAATAAACCTCTGTGGGGGTTAACCCTGAACGCCATCAGGAGCAACTGTAGCAAATGTGCTGTACAGGTTGAACAAACATCCGCCTCTGCCGGGGATACTGTCTGATTGGTTTCGAACACATGAATGCATATGTTTGAATTTTTCTATGGCGTAATGCTCCACCTTGAATGGAAATGCTACGCTTTTGAGGATGCAATGATTACTACATGCAAAATGCAAATGAACCCTGGCTACGGAGCCAAAGGATCAGGTACTCCAACTCTGCGGGGAGACTTTGACTGAGGAATACTCTGCGGGGAGAGCCTTCATC
Source organism: Lathyrus oleraceus (assembly GCF_024323335.1). Classification (NCBI taxonomy): domain Eukaryota; kingdom Viridiplantae; phylum Streptophyta; class Magnoliopsida; order Fabales; family Fabaceae; genus Lathyrus; species Lathyrus oleraceus. The sequence continues at coordinate 449,374,333 of NC_066582.1, read as the reverse complement.
TAGGAATGCTTTGCGGAGAAAGCACCGACTTCTCACTCACGTTGGAGAAACAAAACTGCTGCCGGGAACAGGATAGACCTCGCTGGGGACATCCTTCGCAGGATCCAATCCACTCGGGGACTCCGCTTGGGAAGCACTCAATACTCCGCTGGGGAAGTAGACACTAAGCAGCTCTTCAGGGATGATACTCATTGAGGAGTAACAAGATCACCTTACTGGAGAATGATATAGCACTTCACTGGGGAAGACTTAACCAAACCTCAGGTAGGACAACTCTGCTTCGGGGAATAACTTCTACTCCACTGGGGACGACCCACACAAACCACAGGAAGACTAAACTCAGCTGGGGACGCCAATACCGATCTGTCACGGAAACTTGTCCACTCCACTGGTGGGATGAACTCTGCTGGAGAAATATTTCTGTGAAACCCGCTCCACTCGGGGAACTTGCTGAGGAAAACCCACACCACTCTGCTGAGGAGAACAACTCTGGTGGGGATGATAACACATCATATCATACTGGGGATAGACCTCCACAACCCTGCTGGGGAGAAGCACTCACGGCCGTGCTGGGGATAACAATATCACAAACCCAACTGCTGGGGGACAACATTCTCGTGACAAACTCCGCTGGAGGAACTCCTGGGGAAAACGTCTGCCAGGCACTCAGTGGGGAGCTCAGCTGGGGAAACCCGTCAACACAAGCCTGCTGGGGATAGGCAGTCCTTGATCTGCTGAGGAGAGAAGGCACTATCCATAGACACCTCTGCATGGGAATAAAGCTCTGACAGCTCTCAACTTGCTTGGGGAAGAAATACCTGCTGGGAAAATGCTCACAGATGACGACCTGCAAGAAAATTCAACACAATGCCCCAGGGGTACATGGGCAAGATATGCTCAAGTGTCCTCAACATTCAAAATGATTTTCAAATGTTTTATCCTTCTGCAAGTTATTGTTAAGCCTTCATGTTTTATTATATGCAATGTTTATCAAAAATTCGGACGTTTTCGCAAACAAAACAGTAAAATAAAAACAAGAGAGCTATTTATCTGAATAACGACTTTTATTGATTAAAAATGTGCCTGAAAAGGCAAATACATTGGGAAGCAATTCCTAGAAAGAGGTAATTGCGCACAAAAGGAAAACAAACTATCCTAATGGCAATGTGAATACGGCATCCACTATTCCCCAATTCTGTTATAACCCATAGATTATCAGTTTTCCTCCCAACTCCTTGCTTTCTGAGAAGAATGACTGGACCGATCACATCTTTTGAGATGGCAGCTGACGAAGCGCAGTGAAGTACAGATAACTCAGACTGTGGTCTTCGCTTTAATCCCTCTTTTGGCTGGATCGCCCTTTCGGGTTTTCAATCCACCGGGATACCCATTTTTGCCTAAGCCGCCCATTGTGGGTTTTCGACTTACCGGGTGTACAAATTCTTTTCATTTATATCCCTAATTTTTGCCCGAACCTTTCTTTCTGTTTTTTGGTTCGCCGGGATGCCCATTTTTGCCTGGACTCTTTTGTTCTTTTTGTCCAGCGGGTCAATTTATGCGAAGTATTTTTTGACTACATCTGAGTTAACAGGGGACGGGAAATCTTCACCATCCATTGTTGTAAGCATCAAGGCTCCATCGGAGAAGACCTTTTTCACAACATATGGACCTTCATAATTAGGAGTCCACTTGCCCCTATTATCTGTACCGGGAGGAAGGATCCTCTTCAAAACCAGATCACCAGTTTGAAATGTCCGAGGACGCACTTTCTGATCAAAGGCTCGCTTCATCCTTCTCTGATATAACTGCCCATGGCACACAGCTGCTAGCCGTCTTTCTTCGATAAGGCTTAACTCATTAAACCTTGTACGAATCCACTCGGCTTCGTCCAGCTTGACGTCCAATAACACCCTCAGAGAAGGGATCTCCACTTCAACTGGTAGGACTGCTTCCATACCATACACAAGGGAGTACGGGGTTGCCCCGGTCGACGTACGCACTGAGGTACGGTACCCATGCAAAGCGAAAGGTAGCATCTCATGCCAATCCTTGTACGTGACGACCATCTTCTGCACAATCTTCTTGATATTCTTGTTTGCCGCCTCTACAGCACCATTCATCTTTGGTCTGTAGGGAGAAGAATTGTGATGTTCGATCTTGAAATCTCTGCAAAGCTCTTTCATCATCTTGTTGTTGAGATTTGAACCATTGTCAGTAATGATTCTCTCGGGAACTCCGTAACGACAGATGATCTCTTTCTTGATGAACCGGGCAACCACTTGTTTGGTAACATTGGCATAGGAAGCTGCCTCCACCCATTTGGTGAAGTAATCAATCGCAACCAAGATGAAGCGATGTCCATTCGAAGCAGTAGGCTCAATCTTCCCAATCATGTCAATGCCCCACATGGCAAACGGCCAAGGCGAGTTCATGACATTCAACGGGCTTGGTGGTACATGCACCTTATCAGCATATATCTGGCACTTATGGCATTTCCGAGCGTACTTGAAGCAATCGGATTCCATAGTCATCCAGTAATAGCCGGCTCTCAACAATTTCTTTGACATTGCATGACCACCAGCATGGGTACCAAACGAACCCTCGTGCACTTCTTGCATCAACATGTCTGCTTCGTGTCTATCCACGCACCTGAGCAAGACCATGTCAAAGTTCCGCTTGTACAGCACATCATCCTGATTCAAATAAAAGCTTCCAGCTAGCCTTCTCAGGGTTTTCTTGTCATTCTTCGATGCACCTTCAGGATACTCTTGAGTCTTGAGGAAGTTCTTGATGTCATAATACCACGGTTTCTCATCAATAGCATTAACAGACTCGGCTGCAAACACATACGCAGGCCTCTCGAGTCGATTCACCGCAATATGTGGCACATGATTCCACCAATGAACTTTTATCATGGAAGATAAAGTAGCCAAAGCGTCAGCCATCTGATTCTCGTCCCGGGGGACATGATACAATTTCACCTTCTTGAAGAACGTCAGTATTCTTCTGGTGTAATCTCTATACGGAATCAAATGCGGCTGGTTCGTATTCCAATCTCCGTTGACCTGATTGATCACTAGAGCTGAATCTCCAAATATGTCAAGAGTTTTGATCCTCTGATCAATGGCTTCTTCTATCCCCATGATACAAGCCTCATACTCAGCTTCGTTGTTGGTGACATCGAACGTCAATCTGGCAGAAAAAGGCATATGAGCACCTTTGGGATTGATCAGCACTGCACCAACACCATTACCATTCACATTGACAGCCCCGTCAAACATCAGGGTCCACTTGTCGTCCGGATCTGGTCCTTCCTCGACAAGAGGCTCGTCACAGTCTTTCATCTTAAGATACATGATGTCCTCATCAGGGAATTCAAACATCATAGGTTGATAGTCGTCGATCGGTTGTTCGGCGAGATAGTCTGACAAAACACTACCTTTGATAGCCTTCTGAGACGTGTACTGGATATCATACTCAGTTAAGATCATCTGCCAACGGGCAACACGTCCGGTGAGAGCCGGCTTCTCAAAGATGTATTTGACTGGATCCATCTTAGAAATCAACAAGGTAGTATGGTTCAGCATATACTGCCTCAGTCGGCGAGCAGCCCAGGCCAAAGCACAGCAAGTTTTCTCAAGCTGTGAATATTTGATTTCACAGTCGGTAAACTTTTTGCTAAGGTAGTATATGGCATGCTCTTTTCGACCAGACTCGTCATGCTGCCCCAATACACACCCCATCGAAGTCTCTGTGACTGAAAGGTACATGATCAGTGGTCTCCCTGGAACTGGAGGGATCAGGATTGGGGGTTTCTGTAGATACTCTTTAATCTTGTCAAAAGCTTTCTGGCAATCATCATTCCACTTGATCGCCTGATTCTTTCTAAGCAATTTGAATATAGGTTCACACGTGGCAGTTAGGTGAGATACGAACCTTGCAATGTAGTTCAATCTCCCTAAGAACCCACGAACCTGCTTTTCTGTTCTCGGTTCAGGCATCTCCTGAATAGCTTTGACTTTAGCTGGATCAACCTCAATCCCTTTCTCACTGACGATGAAGCCTAACAGCTTCCCTGATCTTACACCAAACGTACACTTGTTTGGATTCAGCCTCAGTTTGAACTTGACCAACCTGTCAAACAACTTCTGCAGATTTACCAGGTGCTCCTCTTCGGTCTGCGACTTCGCAATCATATCATCCACGTACACTTCAATCTCTTTGTGCATCATGTCATGAAAGAGAGTCGTCATTGCCCTCTGATAGGTAGCACCGGCATTCTTCAGCCCAAATGGCATCACCTTATAGCAGAACGTGCCCCAAGGTGTAATGAATGTCGTCTTTTCCATGTCCTCTGGCGCCATCTTAATCTGATTATAGCCCGAGAAACCGTCCATGAAAGAGAATACCGAGGATTGAGCCGTATTATCAACCAATACATCGATGTGAGGTAATGGGAAATCATCTTTCGGACTCGCCCTATTCAAATCCCGGTAATCGACACACATCCTGACTTTGCCATCCTTCTTCGGCACCGGAACGATGTTGGCTACCCACGGAGGGTAAGTTGTCACCGACAAGAACCCAGCATCGAACTGCTTCTGAACCTCTTCCTTGATTTTCACTGCCATATCAGGACTCGTTCTACGAAGCTTCTGCTTGACCGAAGGACAATCATCTTTGAGAGGTAGTCTATGAACCACAATATCAGTATTCAGCCCTGGCATATCTTGATAAGACCAGGCGAATATCTCCATGTACTCTCTCAGCATCTCAATCAACCTGTTCTTGACCTCAGGTTTCAAAGCAGCCCCAATTTTGATCTCCCTTCTGGCGTCCTCAGTACCAAGATTCACAATCTCCAATTCCTCCTGATGAGGTTGGATGACCCTTTCCTCCTGCTTCAACAATCTAGCCAATTCTTTCGGGAGTTCACTGTCTTCATCACTCTCCTCTTCGGCTTGGTAGATGGGATTGTCGAAATCATACTGAGCCATAACAGATTTGTTCATAGCGGATGCCATAAGATCATTTCTGCATGTTGATGCTTTATTTTAGAAAAAGAGTTCAAGAAAGTCACAAAAACAAAAACATTGCCATTTTTATTTTTTTGAAAAATGAAAAACAAAATAGAAAGACAGGGATCACAAAATTGTTTGCAAAACGTCCTTTATTAGTGATAAACAATGAAAACATGTGGCCCTACAATGAACCACTACGTCTTGGGCAGAACGTAGGGTTATGTGCAGAATGAAAAAACAAAAGAAAATTACTCTGTCTGAAGAGTAACTTGGACTATATCCTCTGTCGTCCAGTTGTTGATCACTTCCCCTGGCGCACTTGGGCGGACCCAGCAGTCGAGATCACAATCGCTGTCGACATCTTCACCCTCAGTAGCAAAGACATCACCATGATTCATCAGCCCAGCGCTGGTGAAGGTACTCGGACCTGTTGCCCCCTGCTCTGCTCGTAGAGGCTCATAACCGATGCCAAACTTATCTTCTTTGACAGGCAAGTCCACCATCTTGCCCCAGCCTTCGGCCTTACCCGAGTCCACAACCTCCTTAGCTTGCTTGTAGGAAGTGATAGAGGCACCTGGCTTCTTCTGCTCAGCGTAGGCCACCTTCTCAATAGCCACCGTCTCGAACGCCTGGCACAATGTTTCGTGGATCTCGCCATCCACCTCAACATATTTGAATGAGGACAGATGACTCACCAGAATGTCCTCTTCGCCACACACGGTCACAATCTGACCGTTCCAGACGTATTTGAGCTTCTGGTGGAGAGTCGACGAGACCGCTCCTGCTGCATGTATCCATGGACGTCCCAGAAGACAACTGTAAGCAGGCTGGATGTCCATGACATAGAAGACAATGTCAAACTCCTCCGGACCTATCCTTATAGGCAAAGTGATTTCACCAAAGACAGAACGCTTGGATCCATCAAATGCACGAACCACTAGGTCACTTGGCGTCAGTACAACCCCTTCAACCGGTATCTTCTTCAGGATTTGCTTCGGCAGCACGTTCAACGAAGAACCGGTGTCCACTAGGACATGAGACAGCACAGCCCCCTTGCACTCCATGGTGATGTGCAAGGCCTTGTTGTGATTCCGCCCCTCAGGTGTCAAATCAAGATCTGTGAACCCTACACCGTGTCGGGTAGTCACGTTAGCAATTACACCTTCAAGCTGATTGACAGAAATCTCCTGAGGTACATACGCCATATTTAACATCTTCAGCAAGGCGTCTCTATGTGCCTCAGAACACAACAGCAGAGAAAGAATGGAGATTTTGGAGGGAGTTTGATTGAGCTGATCTACAATCTTGTAGTCACTCTTCTTTATTATCCTCATGAATTCCTCCACGTCCTTTTCAAACGAGCCACCAGGCACATTCGCTTGAGCAGGAACTTCATCAACAACGGCCTGTTTGCCCTTAGCTTTAGCAGATGCCTCAGCATTGGCATCCCTCAACTGTTGAGGCGCAAACAGCCGACCACTACGGGTAAAGCCTCCGGGTCCACCCACATTGTCCACAGCAGGACTCACAACGACCGGAGCTTTACTAGCAGGTGCAAAAATCGTCACGGGCGCTTGATTTGAAGGCTTGACCCTGTTCTCAGCCCTCCTGTTGCTTCGGTAGGCATTGTCATACCTCCAAGGCACAGCATTATTATTCTCGGCCCTTCTAACCGGAGCGACGATTGTTGTCGGAATATTGGTGGAAACTGGTGTGGAGATGGTAACTGGATTACCACTGGTTGTAGGCGCACGCCCTTCAGCTGGCTTGAAGAAAATAGTGACAGTAGACACTGCCCCTTGATCTTTGTCATCGGCCCTACCAAACTGAACACGACCCTGATCCATCAAACCCTGGATACTAGCCCTCAGTAATTCACACCCATCCTCTGACTCTTCACAGCCCAAACAGTCTCTATCACAGCCCGGATGAACTCCACTATTCAGCAGACGGTCTTTAATTACCAACAGAGAGGTCTGAATCTCATCCACACTGATTACCAGATCTTCAGATTCAACCCCTTCAATACAGTTTACCCTATGAGTACCATGCGCAGGCATAGGGTTATTCACAACATTCGGCACAGGGGAGAAATTGATCGTCTTAGAATCGATCAGGTCTTGGACTTTATGCTGGAAAGCCCGACACTTCTCTATATTATGCCCGGGTGCCCCTGAATGGAAATCGCACCGGACATTTGCATCGTACCCAGGTGGCAAGACAGTTGGTGGAGCCATAGTTCTCAACTCCACGAAACCCAATCTGAGCAACTCAGGTAGAAGCTCAGCATATGACATGGGCAACGGGTCAAACCTTCTGTCAGGCTGCAGCCTCTGCCTTGGCTGATAGGGACGTTGTTGCTGTTGTTGTTGTTGTCTTGGTTGTTGCGGAGGTTGGCGTTGTTGTGGTGCAGGAATGGTCACTGCAGCAACCTGCCTGTATTGATGCTGATTTCTGTTCGGCCCTCGGCGATGCTGAACAGCACTGGTTTCACCTTCTCTACGGCGAGGTGCCCCAGAGAAAGGTTTCTTTGATGAAGAGGAACCCGCATCATTGATCTTCCCGGCCTTGATCAAGCTCTCGGTCCTTTCACCACAAATTACCACATCAGAGAAGCTTCCGAATGGGCAACTCCCCATTCGGTCCATGAACACTCCCTGCAGTGTGCCAATGAACATATCAGTCAACTCCCTCTCCAGCATAGGGGGTTGAACTCTGGCAGCAAGCTCACGCCACCTCTGGGCGTATTCTTTGAAGCTTTCATTATTCTTCTGGCACAGACTCTGCAGCTGAGTCCTGCTCGGTGCCATATCCATATTGTGTTTATATTGTCTGAGAAAAGCTTCTCCCAGATCCCTCCAGCATCGGATAGAGTCTCGTTTGAGTTCCATGTACCAATCCAGAGATGCCCCGGATAGGCTATCTTGAAAGAAGTACATCCACATCTTCTCGTCATCTGTATATGCCGAGATCTTCCGATAGTAGGCCTGCACATGAGTGCGAGGGCAAGAAGTACCGTTGTACTTGTCAAAGGTGGGCGCTTTGAATTTGTGGGGAATCCTCAGACCTTCGACCAACCCCATATTCGTGACATCGAACCCAAGAGAGTTCTGGCATTCCATCGCCCGAATCTTTTCAGCCAGGGCATCGACCTTACGATCTCTATCTTCCATTCTAGCAACATCACCATCGTCCTCTCCCATTATTGTGAACATGTCCTCTTGTCTATCAACAAAAGGAGCTGGATGACGCGCCGGAGCCCTGGTAGCTCTGGCATTAACCTCTGCAGCAAGAGGCTGACCATCAACCCTTATACCCCTGAGTTCTTCTCCAGTGGCGTAACCATAGCCGGGAGCAGCAGCAACGTTGACATTCTCGTAACCAGGTGGAGCAATAGGTGAACCATGGTTAGACGCCTGAATAACCGTTTCCTGTCTCTGAACCAAAGCACGGAGCTCCTCCTGACCCTGAGCAACCCCTTGCATCATCGTCAAAAATTGGGCCATGTTCGCCCTCATCTCAGCCATCTCAGCCTGAACCTGATCCATGCTTCTTCGCTGATTGAGTCTTGTAGAATACCGGTGAGGTCGCTGATCAGCTATCCTGCCTGACACAGGAACCAGAGTGAGAAGTCGGCTTCAGAACACCTGTTATGCGAATGTTATGTGTATGATGCTAATGCATATGATGCACATGATAATGATCATTTCTCAGGCCTTCAAAGAGTCTGATTCATCTTCGAAAAAAGCAATCTGCAGCAACGGCACAGTATACCAGAGCAATGAGTACCGAGTGAAACCAACAATTTCATCTGTAAATGAGCACCTGGATCTATCAGTGAACAGACTCCGGAATGTACCTGAGAAATGATATGCATGCAGAGATCATTTTTTTTTCTTTTTTTTTTTCAAATTTTTTATTGATTCTTTTTTTTTTTTGTTGATTGCGTTTCTTTTGAAAAATAAACATGCTATGATGCACATGATGCAGACACGACTGGCAAGCTGTGCATATCTGGACACAGGACCGCAGCTTCGGCTCGAACTCTGATCACAACCCTCTGAAACCCCAAAGTCAACTGGTCAACTGCCATCTGAACCCAATCTGAGGAACCGAGTCACCAACGGAGCAACCTTAAATTCAGCCCAGGGGTTCGAAATAAACGGAACCCTCTGATCAATACCGGGGTCAAACCTCCGGCGTCCCGAAATAACGATCCATAAATCCGACTTATAAATATGACTCTGATCAACGGAACCAAAAGTCACCATCAAAGTCACCATCAGAACATGCATCTGTAAGAATCACCCTCCCCTCACAGGTAAATTCTAATCAGGTCATCCTAAGGCGGATAATAGTCTCGACAATCGGGCAGAGATACTCAATGGGTTTGCCCTTTCGGGTGTGCCATTGTAGCTCTCCTGAGATCGTCTAGACCAAAGATCCGGGAAATGATCGGTCACCAGAGTCAACAGCCCAAAAGAGATAACCCAACCAAAGTGGAAAATCCCACTGGAAGAGCATTTCTCAGATGAACCTCGTCCGGCTTGTGGTATGTCACGTCGCAACATCATGCCCAACCGACATGTGAGCGACGCGAGACCACGCTAATCCTAGGTGTATACTCGGGCCTGGGTTTTAGCCCCACTCAGAACACCCACCCCAAACAGAGGAACCACCTGCACAGAGAACAGCTCAATGATAGTATGATGCATGCAAACATAAATGCAAACAATAAATGCAAACAATAAATGAAATGAATGCAATAAATAACAGCAAAAAGCAACCAAGGCCCTAACCTAGAGAGCGCTAGGAGAGACTCGCTTAGGGAAGATGGACCAGCACAGGTCAACTTCTTAATAGTCCCCAGCAGAGTCGCCAGCTGTCGCATTACGCGAAAAACCGGCGGGAAAAGAAGAAACAACAGAGCCGCCACCGTGCGTTATTTATCCCAAAAGAGGGAAAGGAAACGCTCAGAGTAAACCTGGAAAAGACGTGGTCTCGCGACCAAAGAGAATGGGATCGGGAGTCGGTTATGCGAAGGGAAGGTATTAGCACCCCTACGCATCCGTCGTACTCGACGGGATCCACGCACAATAGGAAGGAAAATGGTTGCTAAACACTGCTCAAAATAATCATCCACACAGGCTGAAAGAGACACAAGAAAACAGACAAGACTGACTCGGCAGGACATCGCATCCTGGGCCTACTTAGTCTATCAAGCATAGACATCAGAGTCAAAGTAGTTCGGACTGGGGAAACGACACATGCTCGCTAGGATGTCGCATCCTATGCATACGTATCTCCTTTGGACAAAGGAGAATCAGAGCATTCGTAGCTCGGCTAACACGCACACAAGCAAACACGGGAAAAGGCAAACGTGGAGCCTGAATGCCAATCACTGGACTTACATCAACATCCGAACCAAAAACGCACTCAAAAGGGCAAACATGGAGCCCGACAACCAATTGATGGAATTATGTCAGCATCCGAACCCAAAACACACTCAAAAGGGCAAACATGGGGCCCGACAACCAATTGATGGAATTATGTCAGCATCCGAACCCAAAACACACAACAGCATGCAACAAGAAGAAGGGTCTCGATTGCAACTAGGGCAAGAGAAGGGGAAGGTCTCAATCGCAACGAGGGCGAGAGAAAAGCATTAGTGTTAGTGGTTAGTCAAACTCGGCAAGACATCGCGTCTCGTGCCTACGTATCTCACCTGAACATGAGAATCAGAGTTGCCGTAGTTCGGCTAAACTATTCCTGTTGGTTTGTGTTTTTTAAGTGGATAACGTCACTACGCAATCTACCGGATGCTCGACCTTTGGAGACTTACTCACCTGTAGTAGAAGGAGTTGACGTATCCTTAAGAGGGGATAATGTTTGTTTGTGTTTTAGGAAAGCTCAAGCAAGAAAGGAAGTCCTATACGAAGGAACCGTGCTACCTTAATTGACATGCAAACGAGACTACGCGGAGTCTAGCAAACCTAGGGGATACAATCACACCACACAAACAAATACAGCATGAAATAAACACACCAACAAGGGGCTCAAACATCAGGGTTAGGCTTTAGTCGAGGGGTCATATCAACCTCAACAAACAAGCCTCTGTATCGGGGTCAGGTTAGCTCTTAACCTTGCCATTGAGGGGCTAAGGTGAAGCTAGATGAAAGGTGATGAGGGGTGTGCCTCATTGCTTCTATCTCAAGTCAGAGAGAGCATCAGACAAGGGAGCGTGGGTCCAGAATGGGGGGGCCCTTCTACGCTCAGGACATAGACTCGACTGTACAATGTACAAGATCTTGGGCTTGGATCTCAATGCTACAACCATGTAATGGGAGCAAGGAGAAGACTCACTGAATAGTGGGGGATAGATTGCTTATCCCTACCTTCCACCAATTGCCTTATTTAAAGGACTTTCACCTGCTTGGGACAAATATAAACATACACAAGCATTGCCTCTTAAGGAGGACTTCAGACAGTTTTGCCCGGCTCGGTAACAGCCGGGTCTCCAGACTACATGAAGAAGAAGGTTCTATACCTCAATGCCAATTGCTTATAAGCAAAGCAATGCAAGTTCTTAAGAGAACTGAGCGACTAAAGGGTACCTGGAAACAATCCAACATAATCAGCATCCCATTCATAATCAGATAACAGCATAAGAATCAATTAACAAAGTACAATTATACGAATAATGATGTGCATAGCACAAGGCTCACATGAACCAAACATCCTACAAAACAAATACATTAGTCATATGTGTCAAGTAACACAATCCATAATGTGGAGCAAATTCCTTAATCATTAACTCCTTAACCTGAAAAGGCACAATCACATTCAAATGTAAGTAACATGACCACTAGGACTAGCCTAGGGTCAAAAAGATGGAAAAATCCTAAAACAGCAACCAATTCATGATCAAAGTCAAATTATATCAAATGCAAAGGGATCCCAAGTGGTCCCATATCCAAACTATGCACACATTTTAATTTATGCAACATATAAGGCAAAAGGTGCAAATATGAGTCACATACAAGCAACCAGCAAGATCACATCCAAATAAATGCCAAAAAGGATCCAAAAAATCCACAAAAATTACATTCTAACCAGAAGACATTCAACAAGCCACATGTCAATTTTCAAGCAATTTGGATAAAAGGAACAGTGGGAATTAATTAGACATGTCAAAGCATGTAAAAACAACATCAAAAGAGGTCTACAAATGTATGCTAACTTCAATCAAATGGTAAACAGTGACATTACATGGGAAATTAGTAGGACCAAAGCCAAATGAAAGCTACACATGTCAGGAACTATTCTACCAAATTTTATGGTCATATCATTCATCATGCTCATTCTATGCACAAAATAAGGCAAACTAGTTCAAAGGAAGCACTAAGCCTACAAACAGAATTATTGCATTCAAATCCACATCAACACAATCCCAAAAATTCTCAAATAATTTACACCTAAACAGGGGGTATTCAAGGTCTACCATGTCAAATTTGAGCTTAATTGGGCAAATGGAACTATATCAATGAAAATCAACAAAAACAGACACAATCACATGCTTCAATTCACAACATTAATACATGCTTCCACTTCAAAAATTCATAACTCAATGAAAACAAAAAAGAAATGGATGAGACCAAAACAGGGAGGTCCTAACATGTGTCTACTACATTCATATCAAATTTCATGATCATACAATACCATATGAGCATTTCCCAATCATTCTACTAACCTATGTCACATGAGCTTGCAAATTCAACCACCAGAAAGGAAAATTCACAATCAATTCGAAAATGCAGTGTAAAATTCCACAAAAATTCTCATAGCTTCCTAACATGTTAACTAAGCATCATGCAAAATTTCAATCAATTTCAACAAGTATAAGCCAATCAAAAAAATCCAGCAAGTTGACATAATGAGGTGTGACACAAATTGTCACACCTAAGTTCCAGAATTTGCTGCTCATTGACCAGGTATCAAAAATGCATGAAATTTACATAGAAACGAGCATCAATCAGTCAAGAATCATCACAAAAATTTTCAAGAATTTATTTTACATCATGTGCATTTCCCAATTAAAATGGTGCAAGGTGTCAAAATGTAACACATGTGAAAGAAGCCTAGGTCAAATGCAAAATATTCCAAGCATAACTTTGACCAATAGGTCAAAAATCATCTACAGTCAAACACCAAGTCAACAAAATTATCCTCATATTTTTGTGATTTTTTTATAATTTTATATGATTTTTTGAACATGCTAGGGATTATTTAACATTTTTTAGATTTTTATTGAAATTAACTAATTTGAATCAGAATGGCAATTTGGTAATTATTAGGGCGGGGGCGGGAAACGCCTAAATTGAATTTTCAAATTGGATTTAGGATCTAACACGCGAATATCATCATCTTCGTTCACAGATTTTCCAGAATTTTCAACAATGGCTCAAGAACACGCTCCAACCAAATCTTCACCAAAATTAACAAAATTATAACCGTTGGAATCGTATGAACGCGTAGAACACAAATCCTAACTCTAATCAAACTAAAACTTCCTAAATCTCAAGAATCATATGAGTTAGGGTTTTACGTCGAACCTTCGAGTTAAGATATCTAAGCCTACGCTCAATCATTTACAATTCCGAAACCATCCTGATAACCTACGCGACATGCTCTTTCTCACGCACACAATAATTCATTGAAAGGTTGAGATCGAATTTCAAGCTAACCTGTTATGGCAGCAATGATTCTGGACGGATCCGCGTGCGAAATGGCAAAACAGCGACGGTACCAGCTATAGTAAAGATGACGTGATGCTCTGTTTCGCTCAATTGTGCTTCTAGCTCTCGAATGCATCAATCACCATGGATGGAGCTCTTTGCAACAGTGGATTTTGGCGCGGCTATGGATGTTACCAGCTGCAAACAGATGAAGTAATAGACAATTAGAGATCAATGCCAAAAGAAGAATCCAAATTGATCAAGGTTTTGTGGAGTTTGGAGGATTTTTGTTCTTATGAGTTCTTGGAGATTCTTGGAGAAGATTTGTGATTTTGATCTGAAATTTGTGTAATGGAAGATTCTGTTACGTTTAGAAGATGATTAAGCTTATATATCATGCCACTAATCCATGATTAAACAAGTAATTAACCCAAATTGGCATTGTAAGCAAATGTGCAATTTTCCTCAAAATGGCCAAAAATGCCCTTTCTTCAAAACAGTCCAAATAGCATCCCAATTTTGGTTCCAACATGTCCAAAATACCATATGCAATGTGTAGAAACAATTCTCACTTCAATTGGATGCCTATTCTTGAATTTCACTATGTGGTAGAAAAGAGTCCAATTTTGCATTTCCACTTTTCAAGTCAAAACTCAAAATATGAGGCCTAGCCATGAAATGAGGATTCAAACATATTCCAAATGCCATTCCTGAGGTGTTACAAAAAGTCCCATCTCAAAATTCCAAATATTTTGACATTTGGACAATTTTGCCCCTGGTCCAATTCAGCTGTCCAGTTGAAAAGTGACTTTTTGCCTTGGCCATTTTTGGAAAAATCCAATGATGCACCCTTGAAGTACATGTCAAATGGAGTTTGTGCATATAAAGAACTTGCAATTTGGACAAAGTATGTGGTAGTTATGGCCTCCTGATTGCGGGTCTTTTCTGAAATTCACTGAGCCATATCTTGCAAACCGTACATTGGATTTTCAAGTTCTTGGACTTTTTGGAAAGGTGAGAGCAAGATCTACAACTGTCATGTTGAACAATTTTTCATTTGAAGCTTCCTTGGACTTCTGTTTTTGAGGTCAAAAACTTTCCATTTTGGGCAGCTGAGATTACAGGTCATCTGCTATTTTTGGAAATTTTCTGTCCGGCCTCCAAATCTTCAACCTTGGTCTTTGGCATGTCAAATGAGACTTATATGGACATGAATGAGGCCTTTCAAACCATTTCCCACCTTCCAATCCATAAAATCGGGCACAGTTGACCACAGTTGACCACAGTTGACTTTCTAGGGTCTGGTGACTTCTGAGCATCCAATCTTTGGCCAAACCACTTCAAAATGATCCTTGGACCATATGAGCTTGAAAAATCAACCCTGGGGCTTTGTCTCAATGCAAATGGCACTTGCTTGCTTGATTGATTGATGCTCCTGATCAGTTGGTCCTGATTCATCAACTGAGCTTGCACTTGGGCAAATGGACAATGCAATGTTATGCAATGGACATTGTTAATGCTATGACCTAATATGAAATGAATGTACAAAATGGTAGGGTGCAAATTTGAGGTGCTACAATGGGGCAATATTTTCTACTCTTGAAAAGAATCCATTTAACAGGAACTGTCGCTTTCGCGTATTCAAAACCGAGTTTACCCTTAAATTAAGGCTTTTTATTGTCACTTATAAAAGGTGCGCAGAACGCTAAAGTAGTAAACTTATTTTTAAGAAATAAGACTCGTAAACTTAGTTGAAAAGTGATTTTGATTTGGAAAGTTTACCCAAGGAGTTTCCTGATTTTAAATCTATCAACGCGTCCGAAAATAGTTTCAAAAATCGTTTTTCCTTAAAGTGATAAAAATTCCTAGTTAACTAAGTTAGGGTGCTTTCGCACTCCTTGAGTAGTTAAAACTAACCAAGTTTGTTTTAGAAAACTCGAATTAAAACTCAAAACAGCCTTTAAAGCATTTCTACAAATTCAATATGTGAAACATCTCTTTAACCGCGATCCTTACATTCTGACCTTTGAAAGATTTAGCCAGACATGGTAATACAAACAAATACAACGATATTGATCATGATGAAAAGTTGTTTTAGAATGTAAGGCGTAAAGAACAAGTAAAGCGTGTAAAATAATTAAAACGAGCAATAAAGATAATGGCGAGAAATTTAAATAAAGTAAAGACAATGACAGGAATTAAATAAAGTAAAGCATGGCAAGAAATTAAATAAAGTAAAGCATAGCAAGAAATTAAATAAAGTAAAGCATGACAAGTAAAATAAATAAAAGCGATTAAATTAGAACCTGCTCCAAACGGAGGCTTTAAATCTGGTACAAGGAAAATAAACCTTTGAATTTGAAGATAAAGACGACAGCAAAATCAAAGTGATCCAACTCAATTACACTATGGTGCGATAACCCCTCGATGTGACGGATTACCGCTTTTACAGATGATAATATAGTCTTAGTGTTGTAAACTAAGTTGGATGATTTGGAAATGAACTAGAACGACCTATTTATAGAGGAATTCAGCAGCTTGCAAAGACCATGATGCCCTTCAACTTCTCCTTAGTGAGAACGTGAAATGCAAAGGTGGCGCCCGCCACCCCTTCATGGCGCCCGCCATGTGTGTGAATGGGAAAGTTCACGGGATCGTGGCGGTTACCTCCTGGTTGAGGGCTGATGTCTCATGGCTTCTCCTATAGCGGCCGCCATGCATAATGCCATGTGTACAATATTTGCCGAAAAACCCTAATTTTTGGTCTTTTTGCTTGGTTTCTTCTAAAAAGGTCCTGAAAGAGCTAAATATCTGAAAACAACATAAAAGAGAGCATAACACAAGCAAAATGGTAATAAAGACCTAATAAACATGTGAAATCCGAGTCAAAAATGCGGTGTGATTCAGTGTGATCAAATTCTCCCACACTTAAACCTTTGCTTGTCCTCAAGCAAAACTATTTATAGCTCATTCAAGAAAAACAGTATCAACCAGAGTTAATTCAAGGCAAAAAGGCTTATCAGTTCATTCAAGGAATGTATCAATAGGTACTAACGAATAGAACTAAGGATATTGTAGTGACATTTCCCGTAAATGCGGTCATAGGCTTTGTTCCTATACAAATCAATCCACATCACCCCCACCATACCCAGGCCTTTTATTTATCTTATTCAAGTCCTTTTCATTCAGGTGTAATCACATTAAGCCTGTTATCTGCACATACTCATAGTAAGGTGACCGGTTAGTGATTATGATCTTAAGCATGGGGCTCTGGTACATAAGTTGGTGTAACCCCTTTATTTAACAATTTGTAGTTATGGGGGATTGGATCGTAATTCACCCTACCAAGTTCAGCACCAGATACCTCTGAACCAACTAACAATAGGCATATTATTATATATTTTTATTTTTATTTTTCTTCTGCATGTTTCGCAAATGTCTTTATTTTGCTGGGTTAAATGACCATGTCAGAGTCACCTAGCCCGGACTTTCATACAACTAGAGAATAAAGCAGGAATTTTTGTGATCATTCACTTATTTTCATCGGTCCCCTACGTAGAGCATGCTTAAGCCGGAGCTGACTGCAAGGATAAACTACTTAAGGACTTATTTGGAACAAAAATTAGGGCCACAACATATGGGGTATCGGGATTGACTCTTATAATCATGAAGCCTACGGTGTTAAGACAATATCAATTTTAAGAAAAAGTTTTCCCAAGTCTTTTACATCCCGTCATAAACCTGTCTTATAGCCTGAATATTCAATATGCACTGTTGTCTTTGCTCACAATTTTTTTTTTTGGTAAGGTTAAAGAAATGGGAGAAATACGAATACATTACACAGATGACTCGTCAAACACATGTTATTTTATTGAAAAGAAAAGGCAAACAACTAAAACGCACAAAACATACTAAAAATAAAGGAAAGCGATAAAAAGCGATAAAAATCTCCTCCCACACTTAAATCGAACATTGTCCTCAATGTTTCGATATGAGATAGAGTAGGAGTAACCTAGAAGAGAGAGAGAGAGAGAGAGAGAGAGAGAGAGAGAGAACTATGGGTGATCACTGGTACCGTCACCTTCACAGTCAAATAATTCCACTTCTTGGATGTTCTTCAAAGGCATTTTCTTGTGCCTTGAGATGTTTCCAACGCGCTGGCACCGGTCACATTGGACAATATAAGTATGGACATCACGCCATAGTGTTGGCCAATAAAGACCAGCTTGAAGGATCTTAGCGTATGTCTTGGATGTGCTTGAATGTCCACCATAGGGTGAAGAGTGACAATGCCCTATGATATTTCTAACTTCTTCTTTCGGGACGCAACCTCGAAAGATGTTATTTGTTCCTCTTTTAAAAAGGAGTGGTTCGTCCCAATAGAAATGTCTTATATCTTTAAAGAACTTCTTCTTTTGTTGATAATTGAGGTCAGGTGGTATGATATCAGCAGCTAGATAATTCACAAAATCAACGTACCATGGTACTCTGCTAATTTATGAAATTGTCCCAAAGTTGTCTCTATCAGGTTCAAGGGGAACAATATCTAACTTAGCTATCAATCTGTCATAGGTGAAATCATCATTTATAGGTAAATGGTCTGGCTTCAAATGCTCTAGTCTGGAAAGATGGTCAGCAACTACGTTTTATGTTCCTTTTTTGTCTCGAATATCTAAGTCAAACTCTTGTAGCAAAAGGATTCATCTGATTAATCTAGGTTTCGCATCCTTTTTGCTTAGAAGGTAACGGATAGCTGCATGGTCTGTATAGACTATAATCTTAGATCCGACAAGATAAGACCTAAATTTATCAATTGCAAAAACCACAGCTAGGAGTTCCTTCTCTGTTGTTGTATAATTTAGTTGAGCAGCATCTAGGGTTCTACTAACGTAATATATTACATGTAATTTATTATCTTTTCTTTGCCCTAAAACAGCTCCTATAGCGAAATCGCTAGCATCACACATTATTTCAAAGGGTTGAGTCCAATCCGGAGTTTGTAAAATGGTTGCTGAAATTAGTGCTTGTTTTAAACGATTAAAGGCTTCGATACATTTTTCATTGAAAATGAATTCAACGTCTTTCATCAGAAGGTCGGTCAGGGGTTTTGTTATTTTAGAGAAATCTTTGATGAAACGTCGGTAGAAACCGGCGTGTCCAAGAAAACTACGAACTTCTCTAACTGTCTTAGGAAGGTTAAGGTTTTCTATAACTTCTATCTTTGCTTTTTCGACCTCAATGCCTCTTTCAGATATTATATGTCCTAACATTATGCCTTCTCTAACCATAAAGTGGCACTTCTCCCAATTTAACACAAGGTTAACTTCTACGCATCTCTTTAGGATTTTCTCAAGATTAATGAGGCAATTCTCAAAGTCGAACCCACATACCTAGAAATCGTCCATAAATACTTCCATAATTCCGTCGAGATAATCTGTGAAGATTGACATCATACAACGTTGGAAAGTAGCTGGCATACTACAGAGTCCAAACGGCATTCGTCTGTAAGCAACGTTCCATAAGAACAGGTGAAGGTTGTTTTCTCATGATCCTAGGGGTGTATGGGTGTCATACCCCAAAATTTGCCCTCCTTTTCGATTTTTTTTCTGACTGTAATTTGATATCCGTCTAACCTCATTCATACTTGTTCATGTGCATTCATTCATTTGCTGACAGGCGTCACGGATTCGGGGTTCAGGGTTGATAAAATCGGAGTCGGATTGAAGTTTATGGTATTGCACGTTGTAGCACCTCAAATTTGCACCTATCATTGTACATACATTCTCATATTAGGTCATAGCATTAACATGGTCCACTGCATAGCATTGCATTGTCCCTTTTGCCTCAAGTGCAAGCCAGTCAGAAGAATTAGGTCAAACTGATCAGGAGATCAGTCAGTCAATCAAGCAAGTACAATTTTTCATTGAGCCAAGGCCCTAGGGTTGGCCCAACATGTTCACATGACCTAGGGGTCCTCTTGAAGTGTTTTGGTCAAAGATTGGATGTTCAGAAGTAATCAGTCAATGCATAGTTTACCAGAAACCCTAAAAAGTCAACCTTGGTCAACTGGGCTTGATTTTATGGATTTCAAGGTGGGAATTGGTTTGAGAGGGATTATTCATGTCCATATAGGCCTCATATAACATGTCAAACATCATCATGGAAGAATTTGAAGCCAAACAAGAAATTTCCAAAAAATAGAAAGTTGACCTGTAATTGGAATTTGCCAAAAATGGAAACTTCTTGATCCTAAACTTACATCATGATACAAGCTTCAAATGAATTTTTTTCCCAACATGAAAGTTGAAGATCTTGTTCTCCCATTTCCAAAAAGTCCAAGAACACTCAATTCCCATGTATGGTTGGCAAGTTATGATCAAATCATTTTCAGAAAATTTTGAACTTCAAAAGGCCATATCTCTCAAACCATTTGGCCAAATTGGGTGGGGTTTTTTGCAACAAGTCACATTTGATCCCCTCTTTCCAAATATGTAACCATCATTCACCAAAACATCACCAATCAAAATGGAATTTTTGAACTTACATGAATTAATTTCAAGTGAGCGTGAAATTTGACTTTTTGAAATAACCATTTTTAATCATTTTGGCCATTTGGAATAGTTCAGAAATTGCATTTGAAACTTGTTTGAAGGCCCAATTCGAGCTGCAGCCTCTTGCACCATGCACCTCACCACTTAAGTGAAATTGGCCATTTAGCAAAAGCATGCCATTTAACAAAATTTGAATTACCACTTGGACTAATCATGCTTAGCAACATAAACAGCATATATATTCAACAATTTCTCTCTGACAGAACCCTAGCAGCCACTCTAAACAAACAGAAAAACCTCTTTCTCTCAAAATTCATTTTCCTTCATTTTGAACTTGCTGTCAAAAATCTTCAAGGATTCGAGCTAGGGCTTAGTGCCTTCATCACTCATCACCATCTTGAGATCATTGCCAGTGATATTCTTCAGCTGTAATGCCATTTGCACGACTGTTTCTCCAAGAACACATTAATGGCAGATCTTGATTTGAGCAAAACCAAACGTTCCTGAGCTTAAAGTCTTCAACCATCCATCAATACAAGCTTGAAGCAACAACTGTTTTGGCCATTTGCAACCAAATCATCACTGCATCTCAACTGTTTTGCAGATTTGGTGAGTTTTCGATTTTCATTATTTGCAAAAATATGATATGCTTTAGCTAGGTCTTGTTATGCTGGTCATTTTGAAACTTAAATCATTGAAAATGGTTGGCTATTCTGAAAGTTATGCTGATTTAAAGATTGACGTTGAAATATGTTTTTGCATGATTCATGTTGATTAGCTCGATTCATTGGAAATTGTGGTTGGATTTGTGTTGTTCATGTTTAGATGTGTCGATTGGTATGTTTAATTTCATTTTCTGGGCAAGTTGAAATTGCATGAGTTGGATGAGGAAGAAGAATGTCGTACTGTACACAAGAACCCTAGCCATTTCCAGATTTTCGCGTTTCAGTATTCTTGAAATGTTGCTTTGCATGGATGTCCTGTTTCATTAACATGTAGCCAGTACCAGTGTGACACGTCTCTACACCATGCGCACCGTTTCATTAAGTTTTCACTATATTTACTGAACTGCCACTCCGTGTCCAATTAAACTATTAAATCATGTTTATTTCATTTTTTCTTCAATAATTATTTCACTTTGATGCTCATCTTCCAAAAATCATAGCATCTTCATCTTTGATCCAAAATTCATGGGATTTTTTGCATCATGTTCATCATAATCTCTAGTTTATTATCATATTTTTTCCTGATTTTTTGGATAAGTGGATTTTAATTGGTATTAGGGTTTTGTTCATGTGCTCATATTTTGTACCTTTTGCCAAAACATTTGTGAAATGATGATGCATTATCCAATGACCTTGAAATTTTGTGTGCATAAACTAGACACATCCATGGTGATTTTGGTATAGAGTTTATGAATTTATCATCTCTGGTCATTGAGTTATGATTTTTTGAAGTAGGGTGTGACAATTTGTGTCACACCATTGATGTGCAATTTGATGATTTTCAATACCATGCCTCTTGACCTCAAATTGGATTGAATTTTTGCATGAAAGTACTTAAGTATGTCTAGATTACATGTGATTTTTCTTGGGGTTATTTGTGGCATTTCCTAATTGTTTGAGATTTTTCTCCCCTGTTTGGTCTTATGTTGACTTTTTGTGACACATGTTCCCATTTCATTTGTGAAATTCTCATACTTTATTAGATGGACATGAAATTTGATATGTGATTAGTAGACATCTTAAGCTTTGCCATGGTTTTAGTCCCATTCATTTATCATATGCTATCACTGATTTATGATTTTTTCAAGTTGATGCATGTTTGGTTGACTTCTTTGAGCATGCTTAGAATTGCCTTGCCTTTCTGATTTTCATTGACCAACTTCCCATGATCCAATTGAGCTGAAATTTGGTGTGCTTACCATGCTATGTGTCGCATCACGCGAAAAAACCGGCGGGAAAAGAAGAAACAACAGAGCCGCCACCGTGCGTTATTTATCCCAAAAGAGGGAAAGGAAACGCTCAGAGTAAACCTGGGAAAGAACATGGTCTCGCGACCAAAGAGAATGGGTTCGGGAGTCGGTTATGCGAAGGGAAGGTATTAGCACCCCTGCGCATCCGTAGTACTCTACGGGATCCACGCACAAAAGGAAGGAAATTGGTTGCTAAAACACTGCTCAAACTCACACACACTGGCTGAAAGAGACAAAAGAAACTGACTGAAACTGACTCGGCAGGATGTCGCATCCTGGGCCTACTTAGTCTATCAGGCATAGACATCAGAGTCGAAGTAGTTCGGACTGGGGAGACAACACATGCTCGCTAGGATATCGCATCCTATGCATACGTATCTTCTCGGACGAGAGAAGAATCAGAGCATTCGTAGCTCGGCTAACACGCACACAAACAAAACACAGGCAAAGGCAAACGTGGAGCCTGAATGCCAATTGCTGGACTTACATCAGCATCCGAACCAAAACACACGCACACTGGAACCCAAATGCCACTCGATGGACTTACATCAGCTTCCAAGCACACAACAACACAACAAGTTAATAGGGAGTCGGGGACTCGAGCCTATAACTGTCAAGCACGCACACAAAAGAAAAGAAAAGGCGCCCGGAGAGATCAGCTCAATCTCCTGCCTACATACTTCATCTGGTATGAAGATCAGGGCGATGTAGTTCCCCTACAGAGGGATAAAGGACTAGCCTAACCAGATAACAGAGGGGGACACAACTAGGGAGACTACGACTCGAGCCTAGATGTTGTCATGCAAAATCAACCCTAAGTTAAGGTTTCTAGCTAACTTGCACAGGGAGCAAGCCTATCCTAAACATGACTTGCACAGGAAGCAAGCCACACACACACACTTAACTTGCACAGGAAGCAAGTCAAACAAAACCTAACTTGCACAGGAAGCAAGTCTAAACTAACCCTAACTTGCACAGGAAGCAAGTCAAACAATCCTAACTTGCACAGGAAGCAAGTCAAACAATCCTAACTTGCATAGGAAGCAAGTCAAACAATCCTAACTTGCACAGGAAGCAAGTCAAACATACAAACACAGATAGCACACACTATACACAAGCAAGGGGCTCAAACAAGGGTTAGGTTTTAGTCGAGGGGTCATGTCAACCTCAACAAACAAACCTCTGGAACTGGGTGAATGTGCTCTTAACCTTGCCATTGAGGGGCTAAGGTGAAGCAGATGAAAGGTGAGTGAAGATAAGACTTCACAGCTCTTATCCCTGGCCTGGGAGAGCTCAAGACAAGAATGTGTGGGTTCAGAAAGTGGGAACCCTTCTACACATTTGATACTGACTCAACTGTGCAATTGCACAAGATCTTGGGTTTTTATCTGTAATGCATCAACACAGTGGTGTGAGCAAAACAGATGACACACTGAATAGCAGGGGATAGGTTGCATATCCCTTGGGTTCTGCCAATTGCCTCTTCACTTAGGAGGTCTTTGACTCTGTGCAAGGACAAAAGTAAACATCCACAAACATTGCCTCTTAAGGAGGACTTCAGACAGCTGCCTGGCCAAGTAACAGGCCAGGTCTTCCAGACTACATGAAGTTAGGAAGTTGTACCTCAATGCAAATTGCTTATACAAGCAAAGCAAAGCAAAAGTTCACAAGGAACTGAGCAACTAAAAGCACCTGAAATGGTCAAGCAGATGTTAGTATGCAACTTCAAACAAAGCAAAAGGAAGCAGAAGTCAACAGTCAGTCAGAAGCAAATGAATGTGCAAGGCACAAGACTTAAGGCATGTGAGCCAAGCCACCTACAAAACAAACAAATTAGTCAATGATATCCAAGCAAACTCAATCAAGAAGAATTGGTCTCATTGGTCATTTGGTGCTCAACCTGAAAACATAAGCTCAAAGGTGAGTAACAGGACCACTAGGACAAGCCTAGGGTCAAAAAGGAATGAAAAAGTCAAAACAGCAAAGGGCAAGCATCCCAAATCATGTTCAAACAATTAAGAAACACAACCAATTGGGTTCACATTCATATCAATCATCATCATCATTTCATGAACAAATTAGGTCAAAACATGGCATTTAGAAGCTCATAGAAGTCAACAGCAAGACTTGCATCAAAAGCAAACTAAAACATTTCCAAAAATCACCAAATAAATCATGAGCAATCACAACCCACAGCATGGTAAGCATGTCAAATTTCATCTCATTTGGACAAATGGAAGGCAGTCAATGAAAATCAGAAAGGCAAAGCAATTTTGAACATGCTCAAAGAAGTCAACCAAACATGCATCAACTTAGAAAAATCATAAGTCAGAGATGGTGTATGATAAATGAATGGGACTAAAACCATGGCAAAGATGAGGATGTCTAGTTATCTCATGTAAAATTTCATGTCCATCTAATAAAGTATGAGAATTTCACAAATGAAATGGCAACATGCATCACATGAGGTCAATATTTTGGCCAAACAGGGGAGAAAATCTCAAACAATTAGGAAATGCCTCAAATAATTCCAGGAAAATTCACATGTAAACTAGACATACAAGAGTACATTCATGCAAAAATTCAAACCAATTTGAGTTCAAGAAGCATGGTAATGAAAATCATGAAGTTGGGCATCAATGGTGTGACACAAATTGTCACACCCTAATTCAAAAAATCATAACTCACAAACCAGCAATGATAACTTCACAAACTCTACACCAAAATCACCATGAATTTGTCTAGTTTAAGCACAAAAAGTTTGGGGGCCATTGGATAAAGTATCACCATTTCACAAATGTTTTGGCAAAGTGTACAAAATATGAGCACATGTCACAAACCCTAATACCAATTAAAATCCATTGATCACAAAATTCTGGAAAAATTATGACAAAATAATAGAGATCATGATAAAGATAATGCAAAATTTCCCACTAAAATTGGATTAAAAACAAAGGAGTTATGAATTTTACAAAATGATGTATCAAATTGAAATAAACATTGAAAAATAATATAAGTTAATGGATCACATGCCACTGGTGTCTCTATGAAACGGTGCGTTTCGTCTGGAGACCTTCGCTAAGCGAGCCGGAAGCTTCGCTAGGCGAGCACTCATCTTCTTCGCCCTCGCTAGGCGAACAGATCATCCGCTAGGCGAATGCGCGATTTCTTCACGAAGAAGACGACAGAACAGCAAACACAAAACACACT
Organism: Lathyrus oleraceus; assembly: GCF_024323335.1. Classification (NCBI taxonomy): domain Eukaryota; kingdom Viridiplantae; phylum Streptophyta; class Magnoliopsida; order Fabales; family Fabaceae; genus Lathyrus; species Lathyrus oleraceus. Next base: position 449,348,841 of record NC_066582.1, on the reverse strand, counting down.
CACAAACAAATTTTCACGAAATCATGCAAACCATATACCAATCGAAACGTCTCACCATGTAGATCATTAAAACAGCAAGCATTCATTCTAAATCGGGCTATCATGGATGAATCATGTGAAAACATAAATGGACATCAAACTTTAAAACAGCATAACTCCACAAATACTCAACCATTTTTATGGATTCAAGGCTCAGAATGACCAGCAAAGCAAGCTCTATCATAAGCATAGCATAGTTTAAAGAAACAAGGAGGTCGAAATTTTACCAAGTTGGAAGAGTAGTGTCGAAACAGTTGTTATTTGGCCATGTTAAAGTGAAACAGATGCTCCTTAAGCTCCCTAAGGTTGAATGATGAAGTTAGCTTTGTTCGAAACAGCTTGGAATGGCTTCAACCTTGGACTGCCATTGATGATGCTTGAAAAACCAGTCCAGCAAAACGGCCTTACAGTTGGAGAATGATGGTTGAAACAGGTTCACAATGTTGTATGGATGTTGTTTTAGGCAAGGCAATGTCAAGCTCTTTGAGTTTCTTTGACAGATTTTGAAAATGGCCAAAGATGAAGTTTTGAGAGAATGAGAGAACAAGAGTTTTTCTGCTGCAAAGTGGTGGCTGCTACTAGGGTTTTTAAGTGACAGAAAAATGATGAATATATCTGTTGTTTAAGAGTACAAATCTAAGTCCATGAAAATGTGGGATAGAGTTGGTAAAAAAGTGTACTTTTGGCCAATTTTCAAGCAAGTAGGTGATGGGTGTGTGTACTACATGAGAATGGGCTTGGTTCATGTCACAAATGCATTTTCAGAACATGTTTGATTGGTAGAATTGGTTAGAAATGATTATTTGGAAAATTCAATTTTTCACCTCACTTAAAAATAATCCATGTAGGTTCAAAAATGCCATTTTGATTGGTGAAGTTTTGGTACATGAAATTTATATTTTTGGAAAGAGGAGGTCAAATGTGACTTGTAGAAAAAAACCCCACCAAATTTGGCCAAATGGTTTGAGAGATATGGCCTTTTGAAGTTCAAGAATTTTTGAAAATGAATTGATCATAACTTGCCAACCATACATGGGAATTGAGTGTTCTTGGACTTTTTGGAAATGGGAGAACAAGATCTTCAACTTTCATGTTGGGCATAAATTCATTTGAAGCTTGTATCATGATGTAAGTTTGAGGATCAAGACTTTCCATTTTGGGCAGGTTTCAATTACAGGTCCAGTTTCCATTTTTGGAAACTTCTGATTTTACTTCAAATTCTTCAATGATGTTGTTTGACATGATATATGAGGTCTATTTGGACATGAATGAGACCTCTCAAACCAATTCCCATCATCAAATCACTGATTAAATGGACAGTTGACCAACAGTTGACTTTTAGGGTTTCTGACTGACTGTGCATTGACTGATGACTTCTGAACATCCAATCCTTGACCAAAACACTTCAAATGGATCCCCAAGTCATGTGAACATGTTGGACCAACCCTAGGGCCTTGGCTCCTTGAGAATTGTGCTTGCTTGCTTGACTGACTGATCTCCTGATCAGTTTGACCTAATTTCTTGATTGGCTTGCACTTGAGGCAAATGGGACAATGCAATGCTATGCAGTGGACCATGTTATGCTATGACCTAATATGAGAATGTATGTACAATGATAGGTGCAAATTTGAGGTGTTACAGCTGCCCCTATTCAATCAGCTGGGAACCCGAATGGATGATAGCAACGGCTGTCAGACTTTCAGGGTGAACAGGGATTGAATACCAAGAACCGTAGAAATTTGCACTCTGCCGGATATGATACAAGAAGAACCACGTCATTTACTGATGACGCCTGCCATTGACAATTTCAGAAAAGCAAAAACATTTACCGATGGTTAGAAACTAGCAACTTGATATTTACCGATATCGACTTCAGCAAGACCATTTACCGATGGCTGTTGGGAAATAACTCTGATGTAAAAGGAAGCAAAACCATTTACCGATGGTGGCTTCAAAGAAACTTGACATTTACCGATATCAACTTCAACTCGACCATTTACCGATGGCTACTACAATTGGGGATCTGATATTTACCGATATCGAAGAAAACGGGGCCATTTACCGATGGCGGATAAAGCTGGGTATTCAATATTTACCGATATCGAAGCATACGGGGCCATTTACCGATGGCGTCTCCACTTGGGGAGGAACAAAATCTTTGTAGTGTAATCAGACAAGACGTTTACCGACGACTTCTAGGGATCTTGGTTTTATCAACAAGGAAACAAAGCATGACCAGACATTTACCGATGACTGGGATGAGACTCGACGTTTACCGACATCGAAAGATGATGTTTACCGACATCAAAACAAACGACCAGACATTTACCGATGACCGGGGAACTCTTCACTAAGGGAAAAAACAAATATTTGCAACTGGAAACCAGATAGGACATTTACCGATGACTCTACTGGGGATCTCTAGCTGGGGATTATCAGACATTTACCGATGACTGCAGAAAAGACTCGATGTTTACAGACACCGAAACAATGGTGTTTACCGACACCAAAAATGACCAGACATTTACCGATGACTGGGGAGAATACCCGATGTTTACAGACACCGAAACAATGGTGTTTACCGACACCAAAAAATGATGACCAGACATTTACTGATGACTGGGGAGAATACCTGATGTTTACAGACACCGAAACAATGGTGTTTACCGACACCAAAAATGGCCAGTCATTTACCGATGACTGGGTGCGACTCGATGTTTACCGACACCGAAACAATGGTGTTTACCGACACCAAAAATGATGACCAGACATTTACTGATGACTGGGGGAATATCCGATGTTTACAGACACCGAAACAATGGTGTTTACCGACACCAAAAATGATGACCAGACATTTACTGATGACTGGAGAGAAAACCCGATGTTTACAGACACCGAAACAATGGTGTTTACCGACACCAAATAAAGAAACACACGCGGGTGCTAGTATGACACTTACCGGTATCACAAGAACGACATCTTAGATATGTCAAGGCAAGGTTGACCACTTGCTGGGGGTCTCACTGGGGAGAAACATGCTTTCTGTCACCAACGGGTGAGGTAATAAACCTTTGTGGGGATATCAATCCTGAATGCTGTCAAGAGCAACTGTAGCAGACTTGCTGTGCTGTTGTTGAATGAAATGATCCGCCTCTGCCGGGGATACAGTCTGGTGAGGTTAACACATGAATGCATATGTTTGAATTTTTCTATGGCGTAATGCTCCATATTGAATGGAAATGCTACGCAGTTTGAGGATGCAATGATTACTACATGCAAAATGCAAAATGATGAAAAATTCCGGCTGGTGAGCCAAAACTGATTGGGTATTCCAACCCTGCGGGGAGACTCTGCAAGAAGAGCAACGACTTCTCACTCATGTTGGAGAATAGCACTGCTGCTGGGGGAAGGTAAACTCCGCTGGGGATATCCTTCAGTCCACAAATAGGATAAATGCTGGAGATAAATTTCAATGAACCTGCCTCACTCGGGGAGGAAATCGGCAAATACAGGCCTGCTGGGGATAGGCAATCCTTAGATCTGTTGGGGAATAGAAGGCACTATCCACAGACGTCTTCGCAGGGGAACATAGCTCTGATAGCTTCCAAACTTGCTTGGGGAAAATATCTGCTGAGGAAACGTCCTCACAGATGCCAATCTGAAAAACAGCACAACAAAATGCCCCCAGGGGATACATGGACAAGATACGCTCAAGTGTCCTCAACATTCAAAATGATTTTCAAATGTTTTGTCATCCTGCAAGCTATTGTTTAGCCTTCATGTTTTTATATGCAATGCTTATCAAAAATTCGGACATTTTGCAAACAAAACAGTAAAAATAAAAAACAAAAGAGCTATTTATCTGAATAACGGCTTTTTTGATTGAAAATGTGCCTGAAAAGGCAAATACATAGGAGAGCAATTCCTAGAAAGAGGTAATTGCGCACAAAAGGAAAAATCTATCCTAATGGCAATGTGAACACGGCATCCACTATTTCCCAATTCTGTTATAACTCACAGATCATCAGTTTTCCTCCCAACTCCTTGCTTTCTGAGAAGAATGACTGGACGGATCACATCTTTCGAGATGGCAGACGACAAAGCTTGATGAAGTACAGATAACTCAGACTGTAGTCTTCGCTTTAATCCCTAACTTTTGCCTGGATCGCCCTTTCGGGTTTTCAATCCACCGGGATACCCATTTTTGCCTAAGCCGCCCTTGCGGGTTTTCGACTTACTGGGTGTACAAATTCTTTTCATTTTATCCCTAATTTTTGCCCGAACCTTTTCTTTCTGTTTTTTGGTTCGCCGGGATGCCCATTTTTGCCTGGACTCTTTTTTTCTTTTGTCCAGCGGGTCAATTTATGCGAAGTATTTTTTGACTACATCTGAGTTAACAGGAGACGGAAAATCTTCACCATCCATAGTTGTAAGCATCAAGGCTCCGCCGGAGAAGACCTTCTTCACAACATACGGACCTTCATAATTAGGAGTCCACTTGCCCCTGTTATCTGCACCGGGAGGGAGGATCCTCTTCAAAACTAGATCACCGATCTGATAGCTTCGAGGACGCACTTTCTGATCAAAGGCTCGCTTCATCCTTCTCTGATACAACTGTCCGTGACATACAGCTGCTAGCCGTCTTTCTTCGATAAGGCTCAACTCGTTAAACCTTGTTCGAATCCACTCGGCCTCGTCCAGCTTGACATCCAATAAAACTCTCAGAGAAGGAATCTCCACTTCAACAGGTAGGACAGCTTCCATACCATACACAAGGGAGTAAGGGGTTGCCCCGGTCGACGTACGTACTGAGGTACGGTACCCATGCAAAGCGAAAGGCAGCATCTCATGCCAATCCTTGTACGTAACGACCATCTTCTGCACAATCTTCTTGATATTCTTGTTCGCCGCTTCTACAGCACCATTCATCTTCGGTCTGTAAGGAGAAGAATTGTGATGTTCAATCTTGAAATCTTTACAAAGCTCTTTCATCATCTTGTTATTGAGATTCGAACCATTGTCAGTGATGATTCTCTCAGGAACTCCATAACGACATATGATTTCCTTCTTGATGAACCGGGTAACCACTTGTTTGGTAACGTTAGCATAGGAAGCTGCTTCCACCCACTTGGTGAAATAGTCAATCGCTACCAAGATGAAGCGATGTCCATTCGAAGCAGTAGGCTCAATCTTCCCAATCATATCAATGCCCCACATGGCAAACGGCCAAGGCGAATTCATGACATTCAGAGGGCTTGGTGGTACATGCACCTTATCAGCATAGATTTGACACTTATGGCACTTCCGAGCATACTTGAAACAATCGGATTCCATAGTCATCCAGTAATAACCCGCTCTCAACAATTTCTTAGCCATTGCATGTCCGCCGGCATGAGTACCGAAGGAACCTTCATGAACTTCCTGCATTAACATGTCTGCCTCGGGTCTGTCCACGCATCTGAGCAAGACCATGTCAAAGTTTCTCTTATACAACACATCATCCTGATTCAAATAGAAGCTTCCAGCTAGCCTTCTCAGGGTTTTCTTGTCATTCTTCGACGCACCTTCAGGATACTCCTGAGTCTTGAGGAAATTCTTGATGTCATAATACCACGGCTTCTCATCAATCACAACAGACTCGGCTGCAAACACATACGCAGGCCTCTCAAGTCGATTCACCGCAACATGTGGCACATGATTCCACCAATGAACTTTGATCATAGACGACAAAGTAGCCAAGGCATCAGCCATTTGATTCTCATCCCGGGGGACATGATACAACTTCACCTTCTTGAAGAACGTCAGTATTCTTCTGGTGTAATCTCTATACGGAATCAAATGCGGCTGATTCGTATTCCAATCTCCATTGACTTGATTGACCACTAGAGCTGAATCTCCAAAAATGTCAAGAGTTTTGATCCTCAGATCAATGGCTTCTTCTATCCCCATGATACAAGCCTCATACTCAGCTTCGTTGTTGGTGACGTCAAACGTCAATCTGGCAGAAAAAGGTATATGAGCACCTTTGGGATTGATCAATACTGCCCCAACACCGTTACCATTCATATTCACAGCCCCATCAAACATCAGTGTCCATTTGTCATCCGGATCCGGTCCTTCCTCGACAAGAGGCTCTTCGCAATCTTTCATTTTAAGATACATGATGTCTTCATCAGGGAATTCAAACATCATAGGCTGATAATCTTCAATCGGTTGCTCGGCGAGGTAGTCTGACAGAATACTACCTTTGATGGCCTTCTGTGACGTGTACTGAATATCATATTCTGTTAAAATCATCTGCCAACGAGCAACGCGTCCGGTGAGAGCCGGTTTCTCAAAGATGTACTTCACTGGATCCATCTTAGAAATCAATAAGGTAGTATGGTTCAACATATACTGCCTCAGTCGGCGAGCAGCCCAGGCCAAAGCACAACAAGTTTTCTCGAGCAGTGAATATCTTGTTTCACAGTCGGTAAACTTTTTGCTAAGGTAGTATATGGCATGCTCTTTTCGACCAGACTCGTCATGCTGTCCCAATACACACCCCATCGAGTTCTCAGTCACTGACAGGTACATTATCAGAGGTCTCCCTGGAACTGGAGGTATAAGGATTGGAGGTTCCTGTAAATACTCTTTTATCTTGTCAAAAGCTCTTTGACAGTCATCATTCCACTTGATCGCTTGATTCTTTCTTAGCAATTTGAAAATTGGTTCACATGTGGCAGTTAGGTGAGGTATGAACCTTGCAATGTAGTTCAATCTCCCTAAAAACCCACGGACTTGCTTCTCCGTTTTCGGTTCAGGCATCTCTTGAATAGCTTTGACTTTCGCTGGATCAACCTCAATCCCTTTCTCACTGACAATGAAGCCTAAAAGCTTCCCTGATCTCACCCCAAACGTACACTTGTTCGGATTCAACCTCAGCTTGAACTTTCTCAACCGGTCAAACAGCTTCTGCAAATTAACCAGGTGCTCCTCTTCTGTCTGCGACTTCGCAATCATATCATCTACGTACACTTCAATTTCTTTGTGCATCATGTCATGAAAAAGAGTCGTCATTGCCCTCTGATAGGTAGCACCAGCATTCTTTAGCCCAAATGGCATCACCTTATAGCAGAACGTGCCCCAAGGTGTAATGAATGTCGTCTTTTCCATGTCCTCTGGCGCCATCTTGATCTGGTTATATCCGGAGAAACCATCCATGAAAGAGAATACCGAGGATTGAGCCGTATTATCAACCAATACATCAATGTGAGGTAATGGGAAATCATCTTTCGGACTCGCTCTATTCAAATCCCGGTAATCGACACACATTCTGACTTTACCATCCTTCTTCGGCACAGGAACGATGTTGGCCACCCATGGGGGATAACTTGTAACAGCCAAAAAACCCGCATCCCACTGCTTCTGAACCTCTTCCTTGATCTTAGTTGCCATGTCAGGACTCGTTCTACGAAGCTTCTGCTTGACCGAAGGACATCCTTCTCTAAGAGGTAATCGATGCACCACAATGTCTGTATCTAACCCAGGCATATCTTGATATGACCAGGCGAATATCTCCACATATTCTCTCAGCATTTCAATCAGCCTCCTCTTGACAGAATCCTCTAAAGCAGCCCCAATCTTGATTTCTCTTTTGGCGTCCTCAGTACCCAGATTAACAATTTCCAACTCTTCCTGATGAGGTTGGATGACCCTTTCCTCCTGCTTCAATAATCTGACCAATTCTGCAGGAAGTTCACAGTCTTCCTCACTCCCCTCTTCAGCTTGGTAGATGGGATTGTCAAAATCATACTGAGCCATAACAGAACTATTCATAGTGAATGCCATAAGATCGCTTCTGCATGTTTAATGCTTTGTTTTAGAAAAAGAGTTCAATAAAGTCACAAAAACAAAAACATTGCCATTTTTATTGTTTTTTTTTTTGAAAAAAGATGAAAACAAAAAATAGAAAGATAGGGATCGCAAAGTTTGATTTCAAAAAATGTCCTTCATTAATGATAATCATTAAAACATGATGAGGCCCTACAATGAATCACTACGCCTTGGGCAGAACGTAGGATTTTCATGCAAAATGACAAAACAACAGAAAATTACTCTGTCAGAAGAGTAACTTGAACCACTTCTTCAGCCGTCCAGTTGTTGATAGACCCCCCTGGTGCACACGAGCGAACCCAGTTGTCCAGATCACCATCACTGTCACAGTCTTCACTACCGGTTGCAGAGACGTCGCCATGATTCATCAGCCCAGCGCTGGTAAAGGTACTCGGACCCGCTTGACCATTCTGCTCTGCTTGGAGAGGCTCATAACCAACGCCAAATTTGTCTTCTTTAACAGGCAAGTACACCATCTTGCCCCAGCCTTCAGCTTTGCCAGAATCAACAACCTCCTTAGCCTGCTTGTAAGAAGTAATTGAAGCACCTGGCTTCCTCTGCTCAGCGTACGCCACTTTCTCAAGAGCCACAGTCTCAAACGCCTGGCATAAGGTTTCGTGGATCTCGCCATCCACCTCAACATATTTGAACGAGGATAGATGACTCACCAGAATCTCTTCTTCACCGCACACTGTCACAATCTGACCGTTCCAGACATACTTGAGCTTTTGATGGAGAGTCGACGAGACTGCCCCTGCTGCATGAATCCATGGACGCCCCAATAGACAACTGTAGGCAGGCTGGATGTCCATAACATAGAAAATGACATCGAATACCTCCGGACCTATCTTCACAGGCAAGGTAACTTCCCCACACACAGAACGTTTGGATCCGTCGAAAGCACGAACGATCAGGTCACTGGGAGTAAGCACAAACCCTTCCATATCAATCTTCTTCAGAATCTGCTTAGGCAGCACATTCAGCGACGACCCGGTGTCTACCAATACGTGAGACAACACTGCCCCTTTGCACTCCATGGTGATGTGCAAGGCTTTGTTATGGTTCCGCCCTTCAGGCGGTAATTCCAGGTTGGTGAATCCTACACCATGCCTGGTGCTCACATTGGCCATCACACCCTCCAGTTGATTGACAGAAATCTCCTGAGGTACGTAAGCCAGATTCAACATCTTCAGCAAGGCATTACGGTGTGCCTCAGAGCACAACAATAGTGAAAGTATAGAAATCTTGGACGGAGTTTGATTCAACTGATCTACAATCTTGTAGTCACTCTTCTTGATCATCTTCATAAACTCCTCCACGTCCTTCTCAAATGTCCCCTCGGGCGCTTCCTTCTGGACAGGTTCTTCCTCAACCACAGCTTGCTTACCCTTTGCTTTGGCGAGAGCCTCAGCATTATTGTCCCTCAAAGACTGCGGTGCGAACAGACGACCGCTTCTGGTAAAACCTCCTGGACCCCCTACATTATCCACAGCCGGACCAACAGTTGCAGGAACTCTATTCGGTAAACCAATTGTCACTAGAGCTTGATTCACTGGTCTCGTCTGACTTTCAGCCCTTCTGTAACTGCGGTGAGCATTATCATACTTCCACGGCACGGCTCTACTATTCTCAACAGCCCTTCTTCCAGACGCAACGATAGTAGTTGGAGCACTGATGGTTACAGGCACGGAAATGGTGATTGGGGTACCATTTGTTGCAGGTGCACTAACGACCCTTTGTCCACGTCCTTCAGACGGTTTAAAGTAAATGGTGATAGTTGACACTGTTCCACGATCTTTTACAGCCCTACTGAATTGCAAACAACCCTCATCCATCATACCCTGGATACCGGCCCTTAACTGGTTGCAACCATTCTCAGATTCTGCACAGCCCAAACAATCCTCATCACAGCCCGAGTAGACACCCCCATTCAGCAGACGGTCCTTCACAACTAGCAGAGAAGTCTGAACATCATCAACATTAATAACCAGATCTTCAGCTTCTTTCCCCTCAATATTGTTCACTCTATGCCCACCATGCTGAGGCATAGGGTTGTTTACGACGTTAGGCACTGGAGCGAAGTTGATTGCTTTGGCATCGATCAAATCTTGGACCTTGTGCTGGAGAGCCCGACACTTCTCAGTATGATGCCCTGGTGCCCCAGAGTGAAAGTCACAACGGACGCTGGCGTCGTACCCAGGAGGCAATACTGTAGGCGGAGCCATTGTACGCAACTCAACCAAACCCAACCTGAGTAGTTCGGGCAGCAGTTCGGCGTACGACATGGGTAGCGGATCAAAACGTCGATCAGGCATCCTTTGTCTGAGCTGATACGGACGTTGCTGTTGTTGTTGTTGTTGTTGTTGCGGTTGTTGAACTCCTTGTTGTTGTTGTTGACGAGGTTGAGGTGCCGGAATGGTCACTGCAGCAGCTTGACGGTATTCAATTCTGTTCTGATCTCTGCGGTGTTGAACAGCATTAGTTCACCCTCTCTTCGACGAGGTGCCCCAGCAAATGGCTTCTTAGAAGAAGAGGAACCAACATCTTGGATCTTCCCAGTTTTAATCAAACTCTCAGTCCTCTCTCCACAAATGACAACATCAGAAAAACTACCGAATGGGCAGCTCCCCATCCGGCCCATAAACACACCCTGAAGAGTACCGATAAACATATATGTCAACTCCCTCTCCAGCATAGGGGGTTGAACTCTAGCAGCCAGTTCACGCCACCTCTGGGCGTACTCCTTGAAGCTCTCATTGGATTTCTGACAAAGACTCTGCAGCTGAGTCCGGCTCGGTGCCATGTCCATGTTGTGTTTGTATTGCCTCAAGAAGGCCTCACCCAGATCCCTCCAGCAGCGGATAGAATCTCTCTTCAATTCCATGTACCAGTCCAAAGAAGCCCCAGATAGACTATCTTGGAAAAAATACATCCACATCTTTTCATCATCGGTATACGCAGAGATTTTTCGATAATAAGCCTGCACATGGGTGCGAGGGCAAGAAGTACCGTTGTATTTATCGAAGGACGGTGCTTTGAACTTGTAAGGGATTCTCAAACCTTCCACCAACCCCATATTGGTAACATCAAAACCGAGAGAATTCTGACATTCCATAGCTCTAATCTTCTCAGCAAGGGCATCAACTTTACGATCCCTCTCGTCAACCCTTCCCAGAACATCTTCGTCTTCACTGAGCAGAGTGAACATATCCTCTTGTCTGTCAACAATCGGAGCAGGATTACGGGTCGGGGCACGGACTGCTCTGGCATTAGCGGCATCTGGAGCAATAGGTTGACCGTTGATTCGAATTCCCCCCAACTCATCACCTACAGCATAGTTGTTGATGGGTACGGCAGCAGCAACATTATTATCATTGACCGGGCCTCCCTCTGGCGGAGCATGGTTGACCGGTGGAATTGCAGCCTCTTGTCTCTGAACCATGGCTCGAAGTTCTTCTTGACCTTGCGCAACCCCTTGCATCATATTCATAAACTGGGCCATGTTAGCCTTCATCTCAGCCAACTCAGCTTGAACCTGATCCATACTTCTCTGTTGATTCAGTCTTGTTGAGTAGCGGTGCGGACGTTGATCAGCTATCCTGCCTGAACAGGAACCAAGAGTGAGAAGTCACGACCAAGAACACCTGTTATGCAAAATGATATGAGTATGGTACTAATGATGCGTATGATGCACATGATATGTTCATTTCTCAGGCATTCAAAAAGCCTGATTCATCCTCAAAAGATGGCAACTTGCAGCAACAAGAGAACAAACAGAATACAAGGAAAATGAGAACAACAGGGAAATACTGACAACCTTATCTACACATAAGGGTAAAAAAGGTCAATACAACCAAGTCAACAAAATATTCGGATAAGCAGAGTACAAAGAAATGAATCCCATCCAACAAGCCTGGAGGTGATTCTCAACAAAAAGATCCAAAGACGGAGTACAAGCAAACGAATCCCATCCAACAAGCCTGGTGGTGATTCTCAACAAAAAGATCCAAAGACGGAGTACAAGCAAACGAATCCCATCCAACAAGCCTGGTGGTGATTCTCAACAAAAAGATCCAAAGACGGAGTACAAGCAAACGAATCCCATCCAACAAGCCTGGTGGTGATTCTCAACAAAATACAACCAAAGATACAGACTAAGACAGGCGGTCTTCCGGAATGAGGGTCTTCAGGTAATGACACTGGTCTATCAACAGTGAGCATTCTGAACATTCTGGTAGAGGGGTAATCTTCTCTTTCAGTTGTCGTCTAAGCTCTACCACTTCTCCTCCAAGGTGGTTCTCTGATGCCTGTCTCAAGTCTACTTCCTTCTTCAACTGGATGTCTTTATCTCTGAGTTGCTTCTCCAAGTCTCTGATCTTCTTCTGATAGCTGGCTTCTGCTCTCTGCAGCCTCAAACACTCCCGGTGTTCTGCATCTAACATGCTCTCCATCTCCTCGTAGGATCTCTTCTTGCTTCTCAGTCTGCTAGCATCTTCTTCTCGCACTCCTCGGAGTTGATGAGCCAAGTTCAACCTATCAGCTTTGGCTTTGTACAGCTCCATCTGGGTATCTTGCTCCTTCCCTCTCAAACGGCGATTCTCCATCAGGGCTTGCTTGTAGTGCTCCGCAGGCACACTCTCAGCAAGGATCAAAGGTGGTTGCTCCTGCAACGGCTCCATCCTATCGTAGGGTAAAAACAAAGTTTCTACTCTCTCCTTGACCCAATCAGTGTAATCGGGCATAGCAACGGCAAACTTCTTCCCTAAGACAGATCCATCCTTCACACCAATAGACTTCCAAGCTCTCCCTATCTGCTCCAATCTAGCCGGGTCACTCTGCTTCTCAAAATACACACTTTCAGCCACCTCAGCCTCAAGCGGTCTTCCCTTCATCACAAACCCCAACTGGCGAAGAGAAAGAACCGGGTTGTAATTGATGCAACCCTTAGTCCCTACGAGTGGCACATTACGGAATCCTCCACAGCTCATAATGACGTTACGCACATCCATCCGGTAAGATTGCCATCTGATATCATAGGAGGTAAGAGACATAACCCTCTGAGTCCACTTATGCGCGCTCTGAGCATTAACAAAAGGTCCACTGACTGGCAGAAGAGACAAGAACCATCTGAGCAAAAGCGGGAGACAACACCTGATAGCTCCACCCTTACCATGCCTACTGTGAATAGCATAGTAAGTGTCAGCTAATAGAGTAGGAACTGGATTTCCTCCAATGAAAATACTGACTGCAGCATAGTCAATAAAATTTGGCATACTCGGAAACAGGACGATCCCATAGATCATGACGGCCAACTGAGCATGAAAGGCTTCCCAACTTCCCTTCTCTGCTTCTTCTCTAGCTACCCTCAACAGAAACTTCAAAGGCAATCCTACAACATCCCCACTGGACTTCCAACTATCACTGACTTCCTTGATACCCAAATGGAGAGCTCTGGCAACAACTCTGAAATCAACCTCCTTGGGCACATCCAAGAAAGGAACCTGATACCGGACCGGGACACTCAGCAGAATGGAGTACTCCTCAAGAGTAGGCGCCAACTGATAATCTTGAAAGGTGAAACAATGAAGCTCTGGGTCGTAGAACTGTAGAAGAGTCTGCAACGGCACCGGATCGACTACCATCTTCAACAGTGTCAGAATATCTCCATACTGGTCAACAAACCCCTTCTGGTCACCACTGGTCATAAGGTTGCTCAACTCAATCAGAGACGTCAAAGGTTCACGGTGAAAGCTGTAGGAACAAGTCTTCCGCTTCAACTCTGGGACTGTTGCCATCTCTATCAGTGAACAAGCTCTGGAATGTACCTGAGAAATGATATGCATGCAGGGATTAGTTTTTTTTCTTTCCTTTTCTTTCTCCCTTTTTCTTTTTTTTTTGTATTTTTTTTATTGCGTTTCTTTTGAAAAATAAATATGCTATGATGCAAATGATGCAGACTCGACTGGTTGGTTGTGTCTCTCGGAACACAGGATCAAAGCTTCGGCTTGAACTCGGAACCACAAATTCATCTGAAACCCAAAGTCATCTGAGACCCAAAAATTCTGAACCAATAGTCACCAACAGGATCACAAGTCACCAACAAGTCACCAACAAGTCACCAACTGTATCTGTAATAATGATCATTCCCTCCCCACTCACGGGTGTCGTCTAGGCCAGGGTAAGGTCGAGAGAAATGCAGCATAAATAACCTTTCGCAGAATATCATCATATACACACCCGAAGTATGTAACGATAATATCCCACCAGGGTCTGAACTGCTCGTGATATCAATGTTCCGCTAAGTGGCGCAATACCACCCGCTTCCCATGAATCACTCTATTCCTAAGTATCCTAGATTTCACTCATGGCCTGGGTATTGGGCCTTTTACCTCATGTAACTCCCACCCCAACAGAGAGAAACAGACAACCAGCCAGATGAACAGATGAGTAAATGCAAGCATTAATGCAAACAATAAATGCAAACGATAAATGCACATATATACAAATGAATGCAATAAATACAACAGCAAACTGCAACCAAACCCTAACCTAGAGAGCGCTAGGAGAGACTCGCTTAGGGAAGATGGACCAGCATAGGTCAACTTCTCTTAGTCCCCAGCAGAGTCGCCAGCTGTCGCATCACGCGAAAAAACCGGCGGGAAAAGAAGAAACAACAGAGCCGCCACCGTGCGTTATTTATCCCAAAAGAGGGAAAGGAAACGCTCAGAGTAAACCTGGGAAAGAACATGGTCTCGCGACCAAAGAGAATGGGTTCGGGAGTCGGTTATGCGAAGGGAAGGTATTAGCACCCCTGCGCATCCGTAGTACTCTACGGGATCCACGCACAAAAGGAAGGAAATTGGTTGCTAAAACACTGCTCAAACTCACACACACTGGCTGAAAGAGACAAAAGAAACTGACTAAAACTGACTCGGCAGGATGTCGCATCCTGGGCCTACTTAGTCTATCAGGCATAGACATCAGAGTCGAAGTAGTTCGGACTGGAGAGACAACACATGCTCGCTAGGATATCGCATCCTATGCATACGTATCTTCTCGGACGAGAGAAGAATCAGAGCATTCGTAGCTCGGCTAACACGCACACAAACAAAACACAGGCAAAGGCAAACGTGGAGCCTGAATGCCAATTGCTGGACTTACATCAGCATCCGAACCAAAACACACGCACACTGGAACCCAAATGCCACTCGATGGACTTACATCAGCTTCCAAGCACACAACAACACAACAAGTTAATAGGGAGTCGGGGACTCGAGCCTATAACTGTCAAGCACGCACACAAAAGAAAAGAAAAGGCGCCCGGAGAGATCAGCTCAATCTCCTGCCTACATACTTCATCTGGTATGAAGATCAGGGCGATGTAGTTCCCCTACAGAGGGATAAAGGACTAGCCTAACCAGATAACAGAGGGGGACACAACTAGGGAGACTACGACTCGAGCCTAGATGTTGTCATGCAAAATCAACCCTAAGTTAAGGTTTCTAGCTAACTTGCACAGGGAGCAAGCCTATCCTAAACATGACTTGCACAGGAAGCAAGCCACACACACACACTTAACTTGCACAGGAAGCAAGTCAAACAAAACCTAACTTGCACAGGAAGCAAGTCTAAACTAACCCTAACTTGCACAGGAAGCAAGTCAAACAATCCTAACTTGCACAGGAAGCAAGTCAAACAATCCTAACTTGCACAGGAAGCAAGTCAAACAATCCTAACTTGCACAGGAAGCAAGTCAAACATACAAACACAGATAGCACACACTATACACAAGCAAGGGGATCAAACAAGGGTTAGGTTTTAGTCGAGGGGTCATGTCAACCTCAACAAACAAACCTCTGGAACTGGGTGAATGTGCTCTTAACCTTGCCATTGAGGGGCTAAGGTGAAGCAGATGAAAGGTGAGTGAAGATAAGACTTCACAGCTCTTATCCCTGGCCTGGGAGAGCTCAAGACAAGAATGTGTGGGTTCAGAAAGTGGGAACCCTTCTACACATTTGATACTGACTCAACTGTGCAATTGCACAAGATCTTGGGTTTTTATCTGTAATGCATCAACACAGTGGTGTGAGCAAAACAGATGACACACTGAATAGCAGGGGATAGGTTGCATATCCCTTGGGTTCTGCCAATTGCCTCTTCACTTAGGAGGTCTTTGACTCTGTGCAAGGACAAAAGTAAACATCCACAAACATTGCCTCTTAAGGAGGACTTCAGACAGCTGCCTGGCCAAGTAACAGGCCAGGTCTTCCAGACTACATGAAGTTAGGAAGTTGTACCTCAATGCAAATTGCTTATACAAGCAAAGCAAAGCAAAAGTTCACAAGGAACTGAGCAACTAAAAGCACCTGAAATGGTCAAGCAGATGTTAGTATGCAACTTCAAACAAAGCAAAAGGAAGCAGAAGTCAACAGTCAGTCAGAAGCAAATGAATGTGCAAGGCACAAGACTTAAGGCATGTGAGCCAAGCCACCTACAAAACAAACAAATTAGTCAATGATATCCAAGCAAACTCAATCAAGAAGAATTGGTCTCATTGGTCATTTGGTGCTCAACCTGAAAACATAAGCTCAAAGGTGAGTAACAGGACCACTAGGACAAGCCTAGGGTCAAAAAGGAATGAAAAAGTCAAAACAGCAAAGGGCAAGCATCCCAAATCATGTTCAAACAATTAAGAAACACAACCAATTGGGTTCACATTCATATCAATCATCATCATCATTTCATGAACAAATTAGGTCAAAACATGGCATTTAGAAGCTCATAGAAGTCAACAGCAAGACTTGCATCAAAAGCAAACTAAAACATTTCCAAAAATCACCAAATAAATCATGAGCAATTACAACCCACAGCATGGTAAGCATGTCAAATTTCATCTCATTTGGACAAATGGAAGGCAGTCAATGAAAATCAGAAAGGCAAAGCAATTTTGAACATGCTCAAAGAAGTCAACCAAACATGCATCAACTTAGAAAAATCATAAGTCAGAGATGGTGTATGATAAATGAATGGGACTAAAACCATGGCAAAGATGAGGATGTCTAGTTATCTCATGTAAAATTTCATGTCCATCTAATAAAGTATGAGAATTTCACAAATGAAATGGCAACATGCATCACATGAGGTCAATATTTTGGCCAAACAGGGGAGAAAATCTCAAACAATTAGGAAATGCCTCAAATAATTCCAGGAAAATTCACATGTAAACTAGACATACAAGAGTACATTCATGCAAAAATTCAAACCAATTTGAGTTCAAGAAGCATGGTAATGAAAATCATGAAGTTGGGCATCAATGGTGTGACACAAATTGTCACACCCTAATTCAAAAAATCATAACTCACAAACCAGCAATGATAACTTCACAAACTCTACACCAAAATCACCATGAATTTGTCTAGTTTAAGCACAAAAAGTTTGGGGGCCATTGGATAAAGTATCACCATTTCACAAATGTTTTGGCAAAGTGTACAAAATATGAGCACATGTCACAAACCCTAATACCAATTAAAATCCATTGATCACAAAATTCTGGAAAAATTATGACAAAATAATAGAGATCATGATAAAGATAATGCAAAATTTCCCACTAAAATTGGATTAAAAACAAAGGAGTTATGAATTTTACAAAATGATGTATCAAATTGAAATAAACATTGAAAAATAATATAAGTTAATGGATCACATGCCACTGGTGTCTCTATGAAACGGTGCGTTTCGTCTGGAGACCTTCGCTAAGCGAGCCGGAAGCTTCGCTAGGCGAGCACTCATCTTCTTCGCCCTCGCTAGGCGAACAGATCATCCGCTAGGCGAATGCGCGATTTCTTCACGAAGAAGACGACAGAACAGCAAACACAAAACACACTCACAAACAAATTTTCACGAAATCATGCAAACCATATACCAATCGAAACGTCTCACCATGTAGATCATTAAAACAGCAAGCATTCATTCTAAATCGGGCTATCATGGATGAATCATGTGAAAACATAAATGGACATCAAACTTTAAAACAGCATAACTCCACAAATACTCAACCATTTTTATGGATTCAAGGCTCAGAATGACCAGCAAAGCAAGCTCTATCATAAGCATAGCATAGTTTAAAGAAACAAGGAGGTCGAAATTTTACCAAGTTGGAAGAGTAGTGTCGAAACAGTTGTTATTTGGCCATGTTAAAGTGAAACAGATGCTCCTTAAGCTCCCTAAGGTTGAATGATGAAGTTAGCTTTGTTCGAAACAGCTTGGAATGGCTTCAACCTTGGACTGCCATTGATGATGCTTGAAAAACCAGTCCAGCAAAACGGCCTTACAGTTGGAGAATGATGGTTGAAACAGGTTCACAATGTTGTATGGATGTTGTTTTAGGCAAGGCAATGTCAAGCTCTTTGAGTTTCTTTGACAGATTTTGAAAATGGCCAAAGATGAAGTTTTGAGAGAATGAGAGAACAAGAGTTTTTCTGCTGCAAAGTGGTGGCTGCTACTAGGGTTTTTAAGTGACAGAAAAATGATGAATATATCTGTTGTTTAAGAGTACAAATCTAAGTCCATGAAAATGTGGGATAGAGTTGGTAAAAAAGTGTACTTTTGGCCAATTTTCAAGCAAGTAGGTGATGGGTGTGTGTACTACATGAGAATGGGCTTGGTTCATGTCACAAATGCATTTTCAGAACATGTTTGATTGGTAGAATTGGTTAGAAATGATTATTTGGAAAATTCAATTTTTCACCTCACTTAAAAATAATCCATGTAGGTTCAAAAATGCCATTTTGATTGGTGAAGTTTTGGTACATGAAATTTATATTTTTGGAAAGAGGAGGTCAAATGTGACTTGTAGAAAAAAACCCCACCAAATTTGGCCAAATGGTTTGAGAGATATGGCCTTTTGAAGTTCAAGAATTTTTGAAAATGAATTGATCATAACTTGCCAACCATACATGGGAATTGAGTGTTCTTGGACTTTTTGGAAATGGGAGAACAAGATCTTCAACTTTCATGTTGGGCATAAATTCATTTGAAGCTTGTATCATGATGTAAGTTTGAGGATCAAGACTTTCCATTTTGGGCAGGTTTCAATTACAGGTCCAGTTTCCATTTTTGGAAACTTCTGATTTTACTTCAAATTCTTCAATGATGTTGTTTGACATGATATATGAGGTCTATTTGGACATGAATGAGACCTCTCAAACCAATTCCCATCATCAAATCACTGATTAAATGGACAGTTGACCAACAGTTGACTTTTAGGGTTTCTGACTGACTGTGCATTGACTGATGACTTCTGAACATCCAATCCTTGACCAAAACACTTCAAATGGATCCCCAAGTCATGTGAACATGTTGGACCAACCCTAGGGCCTTGGCTCCTTGAGAATTGTGCTTGCTTGCTTGACTGACTGATCTCCTGATCAGTTTGACCTAATTTCTTGATTGGCTTGCACTTGAGGCAAATGGGACAATGCAATGCTATGCAGTGGACCATGTTATGCTATGACCTAATATGAGAATGTATGTACAATGATAGGTGCAAATTTGAGGTGTTACACTATGGATTATGTTTGACCATGATTTATTTGAGAATTTTTGGAATTGTTTATGATTGGTTTTGAACTGAGTCTTGCTGTTGACTTCTATGAGCTTCCATATGCCATGCTTTGACTTCTTTTGCTTATAAAATGATGATGATGAATGATATGATTGTGGAACCAATTGGGTTTGTTTCTTGATTGTTTGAACTTGATTTTGGATGCTTGCCACTTGCTGTTTTGATTTTCTCATCCCCTTTTGACCCTAGGCTTGTCCTAGTGGTCCTGTTACTCATGTTTGAGCTCATTTTTTCAGGTTAAGCAACAATTACTCAAAGAAACCAATGCAAATTGATTGAGTGTATTTGTTTATCATGACTAACATGCTTGTTTTGTAGGTTGCTTGGCTCACATGCCTTGTGTCTTGTGCTTTGCACATTTATCAATTGTGTTGACTGTTAACCCTTTGTTCCATTCTGATTTAACTTTGACTTGTATACTAACTGTGCTTGACTGATTTCAGGTACTTTAGTTGCTTTTAGTTCCTTGTGAACTTTGCTTTGCTTTGCTTAAGAGCAATTTGCATTGAGGTATAACTTCTTTACTTCATGTAGTCTGGAAGACCTGGCCTGTTACTTGGCCAGGCAACTGTCTGAAGTCCTCCTTAAGAGGCAATGTTTGTGACTGTTTACATTTGTCCTTGTATAGAGTCAAATACCTCCTAAGTGAAGAGGCAATTGGCAGAATCCAAGGGATATGCAATCTATCCCCTGCTATTCTGTGTGTCATCTGCTTTGCTCACACCACTGTGTTGATGCATTGCAGATACAAACCCAAGATCTTGTACAATTGTACAGTTGAGTCAGTTTCAAATGTGTAGAAGGGTTCCCACTTTCTGAACCCACACATTCTTGTCTTAAGCTCTCCCAGGCCAGGGATAAGAGCTGTGAAGTCTTATCTTCACTCACCTTTCATCTGCTTCACCTTAGCCCCTCAATGGCAAGGTTAAGAGCTAACACTACCCAGTTCCAGTGGTTTGTTTGTTGAGGTTGATATGACCCCTCGACTAAAACCTAGCCTTGATGTTTGAGCCCCTTGTTGGTGTGTTTATTTCATGCTGTATGTGCTTGTGTGGTGTGATTGTATCCCCTAGGTTTGCTAGACTCCGCGTAGTCTCGTTTGCATGTCAATTAAGGTAGCACGGTTCCTTCGTATAGGACTTCCTTTCTTGCTTGAGTTTTCCTAAAACACAAACAAACATTATCCCCTCTTAAGGATACGTTATCTCCTTCTACTACAGGTGAGTAAGTCTCCAAAGGTCGAGCATCAGGTAGATTGCGCAGTGACGTTGTCCACTTAAAAAACACAAACCAACGGGAATAGTTTAGCCGAACTACGGCAACTCTGATTCTCGTGTCCAGATGAGATACGTAGGCACGAGATGCGATGTCTTGCCGAGTTTGACTAACAACTAACACTAATTCTCTTCACTCGCCCTCGTTGCGATTGAGACCTCCCCTTTCTCTTGCCCTAGTTGCAATCGAGACCCTTCTTTTTCCTGTGCAAGTCATGTTTAGGATAGGCTTGCTTCCTGTGCAAGTTAGCTAGAAACCTTAACTTAGGGACGACTTTGCATGACAACATCTAGGCTCGAGTCGTAGTCTCCCTAGTGTTGTGTCTCCCTCTGTTATCTGGTTAGGCTAGTCCTGTGTCCCTGCGTAGGGGAACTACGTCGCCCTGATCCTCATACCAGATGAGGTACGTAGGCAGGAGATGAGCTGATCTCTCCGGGCGCCTTTTCTTCTTTTTTTGTGTGTGTTTGGCAACTATTAGGCTCGAGCTCTAGTCTCCCTATTAGTTCGCGTGTTCGCCCTTTTTCTTTTTCCACCTTTTTGTCTTCAACCCCTCTGTGTGTGTTGTTGTGTGCTTGGAAGCTGATGTAAGTCCATCGAGTGGCATTCGGGTTCCAGTGTGGGTTCGTTTTGGTTCGGATGCTGATGTAAGTCCAGTGATTGGCATTCGGGCTCCACGTTTGCCTTTGCCTGTGTTTGTTTATGTGCGTGTCAGCCGAGCTACGAATGCTCTGATTCTCCTTCGTCCAAAGGAGATATGTATGCATAGGATGCGATATCCTAGCGAGCATGTGTTTTCCCCAGTCCGAACTACTTCGACTCTGATGTCTATGCCTGATAGACTAAGTAGGCCCAGGATGCGATATCCTGCCGAGTCCTGTTTCGTTTGTTTTCCTGTGTCTCTTTCAGCCAGTGTGTGTGTGTGTGAGCAGTGTTTTTTAGCAACCATTTTCCTTCCTATTGTGCGTGGATCCCATCGAGTACGACGGATGCGTAGGGGTGCTAATACCTTCCCTTCGCATAACCGACTCCCGATCCCATTCTCTTTGGTCGCGAGACCATGCTTTTTCCAGGTTTACTCTGAGCGTTTCCTTTCCCTCTTTTGGGATAAATAACGCACGGTGGCGGCTCTGTTGTTCTTGTCTTCCCGCCGGTTTTTCGCGTAATGCGACAGCTGGCGACTCTGCTGGGGACCTAGAGAAGTTGTCCTGTGTTGGTCCGTCTTCCCTAAGCGAGTCTCTCCTAGCGCTCTCTAGGTTAGGGCTTTGGTTGCTTTGTGCTGTTATTTATTGCATTCATTTGTATATATTCGCATTTACTGTTTGCATTTATTGTTTGCATTAATGTTTGCATTCATTCATATTCATCTGCTGGTTGTGCTGTGTTTCTCTGTTTGGGGTGGGAGTTACTCGAGGTAAAAGGCCCAATACCCAGGCTATGAGTGAAATCTAGGAAACCTAGGAATAGAGTGATTCATGGGAAGCGGGTGGTGTATGCCACTTAGCGGAACATTGATATCACGAGCAGTTCAGACCCTGGTGGGATATTATCGGTGCGTACATCGGGTGTGCACAGGATGATATTCTGCGAAAGGTTATTTATGCTGCGTTTCTCTCGACCTTACCCTGGCCTAGATGACACCCGTGAGTGGGGGGGATTGATCATTTTTACAGGTACAGTTGGTGACTCTCGGTGCTAATGGTGACTATGAATTCTGGACATTTGTTTTTGGACGCCGGAGGTTTGACCCTGGTATTGATCAGAGGGTTCCGTTTATTTCGGATCCCTGGGCTGAATTTGAGGGTACTCGCTCAGATGGTGACTCAGTTCTCCAGACATGGGTTCAGATGCCAGTTGATCAGATTGACTTTGGGTTTCAGATGATTGTGATCAGAGTTCGAGCCGAAGCGTCGATCCTGCGTTCTGAGATGCACAGCCGGCCAGTCTTGGCTCTATCATTTGCATCATAGCATGTTTACTTTCCAGAAAAAATAATAATGCATAAAAAAAAAGAGAAAGTTAATTCGCATACTCATATCCTTTTCAGGATCATTCATGATAAAATAGCATTCGCATCATATGCATATCATGCACATATCATCCTTGCATTGCAGACATGCTTGGGAGGGACTTCTCACTTTGGGTTTTGACTGAGACAGGATTATTGATCATCGTCCGCACCGCAACCAGATTGAATCAACAAGGGAGTATGGATCAGGTTCAAGCTGAGCTAGCTGAGATGAGGGCAAACATGGCCCAGTTCATGAGCATGATGCAAGGGGTTGTTCAGGGGCAAGAGGAGCTGCGTGCCTTAGCCCAGAGACAGGAAGCTGTGATTCTGCCGCCCAGTCGTGCTTCACCAGAGGGGGTCCCTGTCAACGATCAAATTACTGCTGTCACTATTCCCGTCAACAACTATGCCCTGGGTGATGATTTGAGGGGTATTCTAATCAATGGACAGCCTCTTGCTACAGAGACTGTTAATGTCAGAGCAACCCGTGCTCCGGTTCGCTATCTTGTCTCTTCAAATTCTTCAAGTTCTAAAAAGCCATCCTCTGGGGCACCCAGAAGGGGAGAGGGTGAGACAAATGTTGTGCACCGTCGAAGGAGTGTGAATAGAGGACAATATCGGCAAGTCGCTGCTGTGACTACTCCAGCCACTCAAACTCAACAACAGCCGAGAAGACCAGCTCAGCAGTATCAGACTCCACAACATCGTCCTCAGCAGCAGGCTTACCAGCCTCCCAGTGATAATCAAGCTGGTACAAGTAATGAGAGGAAGAAGATCATTTTTGATCCAATCCCCATGTCCTACGCCAAACTGTATCCCTCTCTAATAGAGCGGAACTTGATTACTCCCAGAGACCCGCCGCCCATACCCGTCAACCCTCGATGGTGGTATAGGCCTGAGCAGCATTGTGTGTATCATTCGGGTGCTCCTGGTCATGACGTGGATAGTTGCTTTCAGTTGAAGATGAAGGTTCAAGACCTCGTGAGGTCAGGTATTCTGAACTTTGAAGACTTGGGTCCCCGTGATAATCAAGCTTGAAAATAACAAGTCCTGGGCTGGCGCCGACTTTTTCTTCAGAAGGGTTGTTCAGAAAACAGAAGCTGCTGATGCAAGAGATACTGACAGTTGTCATCCCCGGTGGGATCTATCACAATTGGGTCACTGTGGGCTTTCCTACAGTTGTTCATAAGTCAGAGCAATAATCACTTTGTTTAAAAACCCTTCTCCCATGCCAAAAGGAGAAGTGATGACATTGTTGGCAACATTTTGTGCAATGATATTTTCATTCAAATAAATTCATGTTAAACATTTGTTCTTTCAATTGTTTTCCCTTTTCGCTTTTTGCATGAAATTGGTGATCACAAAAAACCCTAAAAACAAGAATAAAAGCAATCTTTTCATCTGCATAACGATTGCCTTGTTTGATTTTCAAAGTGCTTTTTATACTCAAAATCTTTATGCAGGTTGTTTCTCAAACCCATTGAACATAATGATCGGACGTCATCTCCCAATTTTGAATTCCCTGTATTCGAAGCGGAAGAAGATGATGCTTGAGGGG
Organism: Lathyrus oleraceus; assembly: GCF_024323335.1. Taxonomy (NCBI): domain Eukaryota; kingdom Viridiplantae; phylum Streptophyta; class Magnoliopsida; order Fabales; family Fabaceae; genus Lathyrus; species Lathyrus oleraceus. The sequence goes on along the minus strand of NC_066582.1, from coordinate 449,324,463 downwards.
ATTCCTGACGGTATTTCCCGACTTCTTGAGCAAGAAAAGAAGATCACACTCAGCTGCATCTCGAGAATCAGCAGAACAGCCAACTGGGGCATCAAAAAAAAATCAATCAAAAAAAAAACAAAACAAAGAAAGAGAGGGTGCAAAATCAAAAGAAATCAAAAGAAATCAAAAGCAAAATCAAAAGAAAACAAAAGAAAATAGCACCCTCAAAGTCCCAAGTTGACTGATGCTGAATTCGATCGAAAAGAAGAGATTAACTGCCATGTGTCAGGGTCAGTTATATCAGCAGAGAGTGACAAAAGCATTCGACAAGAAGGTCAAGCCTCGTGTGTTCCGAGGGACCCTGTGTTCAAGAAAGTCTTGTCTTCCATGCCCGATTCCAGGGGCAAGTGGACTCCAAGCTATGAAGGTCCATATGTTGTCAAGAGAGTCTTTTCAGGCAATGTTTTGACACTTACAACAATGGATGGAGAAGTTCACTCGTCTTGTGAATTCCGATGCAGTCAAGAAATACTTCGCCTAAAAGAAAAAAAAAAGCAGAATAGCTCGCTAAGTCGAACACCCCAAAGGGCGACTTAGGCAAAAAGGAGCGTCTCGGTGGATTGAAAACCCGAAAGGGCAATCCAGGCAAAAGTTAGAGACATTGAAAAAAGAATTTGCATCCCGCTAGATTGAGCACCTCACACTGGGGCAATCTAGGCAAAAATTAGGGATTTGGCAAGTAACTGCATCCTGACAAGACTGTGTTCTACATCCGTCATCCGCTAGGGATTCTCGATTCGTCATCGATTGAAGCTCCGAATACATCGAAAATTCGGAATGGTAGAGGAAAGGTCATTATGTTCAATGTAGCCCTCTCCAATATATATCACCGATTTCAAACTTGTACAGATCTATGGAGTCTCGCCCTTTGCAGACTACCATTCCATCACATCAATTTGAGCTTTTATCCAATTATTTGCATTCTTATTTGTTTCGACTCAACAAATGTTTTGCATGTTTTTAATTGATAAAGTATCATTGTTTTCAAAGTAAACAAATTTTTCAAAAAAAATTGTTCTTAAACAAAGTGAACATTCACGATGATGGAGGGATACTTAGGAGATCTGCAGTGCTCTCCCGAGGGTGGTATGATTACCAACAGGTAAGACATTTGTTCGTATCTCGAGCATAACTGTATCTTTTTCCTGTCGAACCTCTTTTGGTTTCTCCTCAGCAAGGTTGCTCAGTGCAGTGTCGGTTGAAGTTGTTCGCCTTCACGTTCCCGGCAGTACGACATTCTTCCTCCAAGTCCCTGTTGGCCCTATTGTGGGGCATCTCCAGTAGAGGGTTGTTTGAGCCCTACCGAGGGGCATTCCCAGTAAGGTTGCTTTTGAAATATTTTTGTGGGGCAGTTCCCCAAGCAAAGTGTTTACTGAAGACGTTAGCGTTCGTCTCTCCAGCAGAGCAGTCTTCTCCTCTCCCTGCAGGATGGTGTTTGTTCCCTGATATCCCAGTCTCCAGTGGATTTCCTTGGCTCTGGTGACTTTGGTTTTCCCTCCGGAAGAGTGGTACCGGATGGTTGATTCCTGGACCTGTGTGTTTACATGTCTGTTTGTCAGCATTCATCATACATTCATCATGCATAATGCATACATGCATAATCATAGCATTCGGATACTCATGATGCAGCTGTTGCCGTGTATCTGTTGATTGTTGCCTCTTGCTATTTGTTGATACAGATCTCTCTAGTAGATCCTCCCTAGCAGATATGGGTGTGTCTGATCTCTCCATGTAGAGCCAACCCCTTAAGCAGAAAGTGTCTATCCTTTCCTGCCATTTCCCCACTGAGTTATATCCTCGTGGATGACGGTTGTTTCCGTTCCCTCCCTAACGGGATGGGTTTTCCCTATTGAGTTCTATCCTCATTAGGATGAGTCCTGTTTCAGTCTGCCTTTTTGGATCGATCCTAAATTGGCTTCCTGTTGGCTGTCTCCCGTGCTTCCCTGGGGCATAAATGAATAGTTGCTCACTAACCGGCACTCATTCATCTTATCCTCAGCGGAATTTGTGGGCCTCTACCTACAAACCGGTAGTTGTAAGTCCTATCGTCGTGGTTTTCTACCTACAAGCTGGTAGTTGTAAAATCCCACTTTCACCCCCTAGCAGAGGTAACCTTTGTGGTTCATTCTGATTATTGGCGGATTTTTCGGTCTTCTACCTACTACCCGGTAGTTGTAAATCCTTTTTCTCACTCTGTCTCTCAGCAGACTGTTTGTGGCTTCTACCTACAAACCGGTAGTTGTAAGTCCTATCTTTGTGGTTTTCTACCTACAAACCGGTAGTTGTAAAATCCCACTTTCATCCCCTTGTTGGAGTTAACCCTTTGTGCTCATCCTATCGATGACTGGTTACCTTTCTGTGGCCTCTACCTACAAACCGGTAGCTGTAAGTCCTATCTTTGTGGTTTTCTACCTACTAACTGGTAGTTGTAAAATCCCACTTTCCTTCCCTAGCAGAGTTAACCCTTTGTGCTCATCCTATTGATGACTGGTTACTTTTCTGTGGTTTTCTACCTACAAACCGGTAGATGTAATCCCCTCTTTGCGGTATTGATATTCTTTTCCCCTCGGGATACTTGCCTTGATCAAGCAGTATTGTCCCCATTGGGTCTTCCCCTGCCTTTGGGTACTTGCTCCGAGTAAGTAACTTTATCCTCTTTTGATTGGTCATCTTTTGCATACCTAGCCTGGTACCCTGATGCCTTTCTTTTCGGTTGTTTATCCATTTAACAACCTGCAACCCGGTTATGGATAACCTTCCATGCGAGTGTATTATCTACGTTCTGACGGCTATAGATAATATATCTCATGCACTCTTTGGTCAATCTTTTGATTGTTTCCTCCAGCAGAGTTCATCCTACCGGTGGGGTGGACGGGTTTCCGTATCAGAGTGATATGTGCATCCCCAGTTTGAGTCTATCCTACCTGTGGATTGCGTGGGTCGTCCCCGGCGGAGTAACAGATATTTCCCAAAGCAGAGTTTATCTTACCTGAGGTTTATTTGAGCCTTATCCCCAGAGAGTTACCTGGTTTATCTTCCCCAGCGGAGCAGTTATTTCCCCAAGCGGAGTTTTTGTGGATTGAGTGGGATATCCCCACAGCAATTTACTTTTGTCAGTAGCAAGTTGCTTTATTACTCCCTAGCGAGTTGCCTTGTCTTCCCCTAGTGGATTTGTATGGATGGTTCCCCGACAGTTGCTTTGTTCTTCCCCCAGCGGGGTTGTATTGAAGGTTTCTCAGCACAGTCGTCCTGTGTATTCCCCGGCGGAGTTCTCATCATTTTGCATTTTTGCATGTAGTGATCATCGCATCCTCAAATCGCGTAGCATTTCCATTCCATATGGAGCATTACGCCATAGAAAAATTCAAACATATGCATTCATGTGTTCGAAACCCCATCAAACTGTATCCCCTGCAGCGACGGATTTTTGTTCAACCTGTACAACACATTTGCTACAGTTGCTCCAGTCAACATTTGGTGTTGATAATCCCCACAGAGGTTTATTTCCTCATCCGTTGGTGAAAGGAAAGCCTGCTTCTCCCCAGTGAGACCCCCTGCAAGTGTTCAGCCTTGCCCTGTCATCTTGTGGATGTCAGTATCCCGTCAGCACCCACGTGTGTTGTTTCTTTGGTGTCGGTAAACACCATCTTTCGGTGATTTCCAGTCATGCGTAAGTGTCTGGTCTTCTTTGGTGTTGGTAAACACCATCCTTCAGTGATTTCCAGTCATGCGTAAGTGTCTGGTCTTCTTTGGTGTCGGTAAACACCATCCTTCGGTGATTTCCAGTCATGCGTAAGTGTCTGGTCTTCTTTGGTGTCGGTAAACACCATCCTTCGGTGATTTCCAGTCATGCGTAAGTGTCTGGTCTTCTTTGGTGTCGGTAAACACCATCCTTCGGTGATTTCCAGTCATGCGTAAGTGTCTGGTCTTCTTTGGTGTCGGTAAACACCATCCTTCGGTGATTTCCAGTCATGCGTAAGTGTCTGGTCTTCTTTGGTGTCGGTAAACACCATCCTTCGGTGATTTCCAGTCATGCGTAAGTGTCTGGTCTTCTTTGGTGTCGGTAAACACCATCTTTCGGTGATTTCCAGTTATGCGTAAGTGTCATGTCAACACCCGCGTGTGTTATTGCTTTGGTGTCGGTAAACACCATCTTTCGGTGATTTCCCAGTCATGCGTAAGTGTCTGGTCTTCTTTGGTGTCGGTAAACATCATCTTTCGATGTTCGTAACATCGTCCTCCCTTCCCTAATGAAGATTTCTCCTCTCCGTTGGTGTCGATAAACGTCGAGTTTTTCCCGATCATCCGTTGATGATTTGGTTGTGTTCATTATCTCCAGTCCTCCTCTCCGTTGGTGTCGATAAACGTCGAGTTTTTCCTATGCGTCCGTCGGCGTATAGTTGATATCTTTCCCCACAGGGTCATCCCCAGTTAATCCTCCTCTCCGTTGGTGTCGATAAACGTCGAGTTTTTCCCAATCATCCGTTGATGATTTGGTTGTGTTCCCTCTCCCCAGCAGTAGTCCTCCTCTCCGTTGGTGTCGATAAACGTCGAGTTTTTCCCATTCGTCCGTTGACGTCTGGTTGTATTTCTCTTTTTCCCATTCATCAGTAAATGTCTGGTCGATCTTTGGTGTCTGTAAACATCATCTTTCGATGTCTGTAAACGTCGAGTCTTCCCATTCATCAGTAAATGTCTGGTCGATCTTTTTGGTGTCTGTAAACATCATCTTTCGATGTCTGTAAACGTCGAGTCTTCCCATTCATCAGTAAATGTTTGGTCGATCTTTTTGGTGTCTGTAAACATCATCTTTCGATGTCTGTAAACGTCGAGTCTTCCCATTCATCAGTAAATGTTTGGTCGATCTTTTTGGTGTCTGTAAACATCATCTTTCGATGTCTGTAAACGTCGAGTCTTCCCATTCATCAGTAAATGTCTGGTCATTTTTGGTGTCGGTAAACACCATTGTTTCGGTGTCGGTAAACATCGAGTCTTCACCCCAGTCATCAGTAAATGTCTGGTCATTTTTGGTGTCGGTAAACACCATTGTTTCGGTGTCGGTAAACATCGGGTATTCTCCCCAGTCATCGGTAAATGTCTGGTCATTTTTGGATGTCGGTAAACATCATCTTTCGATGTCGGTAAACGTCGAGTCTCACCCCAGTCATCGGTAAATGTCTGGTCATTTTTGGATGTCGGTAAACATCATCTTTCGATGTCGGTAAACATCGAGTCTTTCCCTCAGTCATCGGTAAATGTCTGATAAATCCCCAGCTAGAGATCCCCAGTAGAGTCATCGGTAAATGTCCTATCTGGTTTCCAGTTGCGAATATTTGTTTGTCTCTCCCCAATAAAATTTTCCCCAGTCATCGGTAAATGTCTGGTCATTTCTTTGGATGTCGGTAAACATCATCTTTCGATGTCGGTAAACATCGAGTCTCATCCCAGTCATCGGTAAATGTCTGGCCATGCTTTGTTTCCTGGTTGATAAAATCAAGATCCCCAGAAGCCGTCGGTAAACGTCTTGTCTGATTCCATTACAAAGATTTTGTTCCTCCCCAAGTGGAGACGCCATCGGTAAATGGCCCCGTTTGCTTCGATATCGGTAAATATTGAAGGCCCAGTTTTATCCGCCATCGGTAAATGGCCCCGTTTTCTTCGATATCAGTAAATATCGGATCCCCAGCTGAAGTAGCCATCGGTAAATGGTCTCGCTGAAGTTGATATCGGTAAATGTCAAGTTTCTTTGAAGCCACCATCGGTAAATGGTCTTGCTTCCTTTTTACATCAAGTTGTTTCCCAGCAGCCATCGGTAAATGGTCTCGCTGAAGTTGATATCGGTAAATATCAAGTTTCCAGTTTTTAACCATCGGTAAATGGTTTCGCTTTTCTGAAGTTGTTTCCCAGCAGCCATCGGTAAATGGTCTCGCTGAAGTTGATATCGGTAAATATCAAGTTTCCAGTTTCTAACCATCGGTAAATGGTTTCGCTTTTCTGAAGTTGTTTCCCAGCAGCCATCGGTAAATGGTCTCGCTGAAGTTGATATCGATAAATATCAAGTTTCCAGTTTCTAACCATCGGTAAATGGTTTCGCTTTTCTGAAGTTGTTTCCCAGCAGCCATCGGTAAATGGTCTCGCTGAAGTTGATATCGGTAAATATCAAGTTTCCAGTTTTTAACCATCGGTAAATGGTTTCGCTTTTCTGAAGTTGTTTCCCAGCAGCCATCGGTAAATGGTCTCGCTGAAGTTGATATCGGTAAATATCAAGTTTCCAGTTTCTAACCATCGGTAAATGGTTTCGCTTTTCTGAAGTTGTTTCCCAGCAGCCATCGGTAAATGGTCTCGCTGAAGTTGATATCGGTAAATATCAAGTTTCCAGTTTCTAACCATCGGTAAATGGTTTCGCTTTTCTGAAGTTGTTTCCCAGCAGCCATCGGTAAATGGTCTCGCTGAAGTTGATATCGGTAAATATCAAGTTTCCAGTTTCTAACCATCGGTAAATGGTTTCGCTTTTCTGAAGTTGTTTCCCAGCAGCCATCGGTAAATGGTCTCGCTGAAGTTGATATCGGTAAATATCAAGTTTCCAGTTTCTAACCATCGGTAAATGGTTTCGCTTTTCTGAAGTTGTTTCCCAGCAGCCATCGGTAAATGGTCTCGCTGAAGTTGATATCGGTAAATATCAAGTTTCCAGTTTCTAACCATCGGTAAACGGTTTCGCTTTTTCTGAAGTTGTCATGCAGTTGTCATCGGTAAATGACGTGGTTCTTCTTGTATTATATCCAGCAGGGTGCAAATTTCTACGGTTCTTTGGTATTCAATCCCTGTTTACCCTGAAAGTCTGACAGCCATTGCTATCATCCGTTCGGGTTCCCAGCTGATTGAATAGGGGCAGCTGTAGCACCTCAAATTTGCACCTATCATTGTACATACATTCTCATATTAGGTCATAGCATTAACATGGTCCACTGCATAGCATTGCATTGTCCCTTTTGCCTCAAGTGCAAGCCAGTCAGAAGAATTAGGTCAAACTGATCAGGAGATCAGTCAGTCAATCAAGCAAGTACAATTTTTCATTGAGCCAAGGCCCTAGGGTTGGCCCAACATGTTCACATGACCTAGGGGTCCTCTTGAAGTGTTTTGGTCAAAGATTGGATGTTCAGAAGTAATCAGTCAATGCACAGTTTACCAGAAACCCTAAAAAGTCAACCTTGGTCAACTGGGCTTGATTTTATGGATTTCAAGGTGGGAATTGGTTTGAGAGGGCTTATTCATGTCCATATAGGCCTCATATAACATGTCAAACATCATCATGGAAGAATTTGAAGCCAGACAAGAAATTTCCAAAAAATAGAAAGTTGACCTGTAATTGGAATTTGCCAAAAATGGAAACTTCTTGATCATAAACTTACATCATGATACAAGCTTCAAATGAATTTTTGCCCAACATGAAAGTTGAAGATCTTGTTCTCCCATTTCCAAAAAGTCCAAGAACACTCAATTCCCATGTATGGTTGGCAAGTTATGATCAAATCATTTTCAGAAAATTTTGAACTTCAAAAGGCCATATCTCTCAAACCATTTGGCCAAATTGGGTGGGGTTTTTTGCAACAAGTCACATTTGATCCCCTCTTTCCAAATATGTAACCATCATTCACCAAAACATCACCAATCAAAATGGAATTTTTGAACTTACATGAATTAATTTCAAGTGAGCGTGAAATTTGACTTTTTGAAATAACCATTTTTAATCATTTTGGCCATTTGGAATAGTTCAGAAATTGCATTTGAAACTTGTTTGAAGGCCCAATTCGAGCTGCAGCCTCTTGCACCATGCACCTCACCACTTAAGTGAAATTGGCCATTTAGCAAAAGCATGCCATTTAACAAAATTTGAATTACCACTTGGACTAATCATGCTTAGCAACATAAACAGCATATATATTCAACAATTTCTCTCTGACAGAACCCTAGCAGCCACTCTAAACAAACAGAAAAACCTCTTTCTCTCAAAATTCATTTTCCTTCATTTTGAACTTGCTGTCAAAAATCTTCAAGGATTCGAGCTAGGGCTTAGTGCCTTCATCACTCATCACCATCTTGAGATCATTGCCAGTGATATTCTTCAGCTGTAATGCCATTTGCACGACTGTTTCTCCAAGAACACATTAATGGCAGATCTTGATTTGAGCAAAACCAAACGTTCCTGAGCTTAAAGTCTTCAACCATCCATCAATACAAGCTTGAAGCAACAACTGTTTTGGCCATTTGCAACCAAATCATCACTGCATCTCAACTGTTTTGCAGATTTGGTGAGTTTTCGATTTTCATTATTTGCAAAAATATGATATGCTTTAGCTAGGTCTTGTTATGCTGGTCATTTTGAAACTTAAATCATTGAAAATGGTTGGCTATTCTGAAAGTTATGCTGATTTAAAGATTGATGTTGAAATATGTTTTTGCATGATTCATGTTGATTAGCTCGATTCATTGGAAATTGTGGTTGGATTTGTGTTGTTCATGTTTAGATGTGTCGATTGGTATGTTTAATTTCATTTTCTGGGCAAGTTGAAATTGCATGAGTTGGATGAGGAAGAAGAATGTCGTACTGTACACAAGAACCCTAGCCATTTCCAGATTTTCGCGTTTCAGTATTCTTGAAATGTTGCTTTGCATGGATGTCCTGTTTCATTAACATGTAGCCAGTACCAGTGTGACACGTCTCTACACCATGCGCACCGTTTCATTAAGTTTTCACTATATTTACTAAACTGCCACTCCGTGTCCAATTAAACTATTAAATCATGTTTATTTCATTTTTTCTTCAATAATTATTTCACTTTGATGCTCATCTTCCAAAAATCATAGCATCTTCATCTTTGATCCAAAATTCATGGGATTTTTTGCATCATGTTCATCACAATCTCTAGTTTATTATCATATTTTTTCCTGATTTTTTGGATAAGTGGATTTTAATTGGTATTAGGGTTTTGTTCATGTGCTCATATTTTGTACCTTTTGCCAAAACATTTGTGAAATGATGATGCATTATCCAATGACCTTGAAATTTTTTGTGCATAAACTAGACACATCCATGGTGATTTTGGTATAGAGTTTATGAATTTATCATCTCTGGTCATTGAGTTATGATTTTTTGAAGTAGGGTGTGACAATTTGTGTCACACCATTGATGTGCAATTTGATGATTTTCAATACCATGCCTCTTGACCTCAAATTGGATTAAATTTTTGCATGAAAGTACTTAAGTATGTCTAGATTACATGTGATTTTTCTTGGGGTTATTTGTGGCATTTCCTAATTGTTTGAGATTTTTCTCCCCTGTTTGGTCTTATGTTGACTTTTTGTGACACATGTTCCCATTTCATTTGTGAAATTCTCATACTTTATTAGATGGACATGAAATTTGATATGTGATTAGTAGACATCTTAAGCTTTGCCATGGTTTTAGTCCCATTCATTTCTCATATGCTATCACTGATTTATGATTTTTTTCAAGTTGATGCATGTTTGGTTGACTTCTTTGAGCATGCTTAGAATTGCCTTGCCTTTCTGATTTTCATTGACCAACTTTCCATGATCCAATTGAGCTGAAATTTGGTGTGCTTACCATGCTATGGATTATGTTTGACCATGATTTATTTGAGAATTTTTGGAATTGTTTATGATTGGTTTTGAACTGAGTCTTGCTGTTGACTTCTATGAGCTTCCATATGCCATGCTTTGACTTCTTTTGCTTATAAAATGATGATGATGAATGATATGATTGTGGAACCAATTGGGTTTGTTTCTTGATTGTTTGAACTTGATTTTGGATGCTTGCCACTTGCTGTTTTGATTTTCTCATCCCCTTTTGACCCTAGGCTTGTCCTAGTGGTCCTGTTACTCATGTTTGAGCTCATTTTTTCAGGTTAAGCAACAATTACTCAAAGAAACCAATGCAAATTGATTGAGTGTATTTGTTTATCATGACTAACATGCTTGTTTTGTAGGTTGCTTGGCTCACATGCCTTGTGTCTTGTGCTTTGCACATTTATCAATTGTGTTGACTGTTAACCCTTTGTTCCATTCTGATTTAACTTTGACTTGTATACTAACTGTGCTTGACTGATTTCAGGTACTTTAGTTGCTTTTAGTTCCTTGTGAACTTTGCTTTGCTTTGCTTAAGAGCAATTTGCATTGAGGTATAACTTCTTTACTTCATGTAGTCTGGAAGACCTGGCCTGTTACTTGGCCAGGCAACTGTCTGAAGTCCTCCTTAAGAGGCAATGTTTGTGACTGTTTACATTTGTCCTTGTATAGAGTCAAAGACCTCCTAAGTGAAGAGGCAATTGGCAGAATCCAAGGTATATGCAATCTATCCCCTGCTATTCTGTGTGTCATCTGCTTTGCTCACACCACTGTGTTGATGCATTGCAGATACAAACCCAAGATCTTGTACAATTGTACAGTTGAGTCAGTTTCAAATGTGTAGAAGGGTTCCCACTTTCTGAACCCACACATTCTTGTCTTAAGCTCTCCCAGGCCAGGGATAAGAGCTGTGAAGTCTTATCTTCACTCACCTTTCATCTGCTTCACCTTAGCCCCTCAATGGCAAGGTTAAGAGCTAACACTACCCAGTTCCAGTGGTTTGTTTGTTGAGGTTGATATGACCCCTCGACTAAAACCTAGCCTTGATGTTTGAGCCCCTTGTTGGTGTGTTTATTTCATGCTGTATGTGCTTGTGTGGTGTGATTGTATCCCCTAGGTTTGCTAGACTCCGCGTAGTCTCGTTTGCATGTCAATTAAGGTAGCACGGTTCCTTCGTATAGGACTTCCTTTCTTGCTTGAGTTTTCCTAAAACACAAACAAACATTATCCCCTCTTAAGGATACGTTATCTCCTTCTACTACAGGTGAGTAAGTCTCCAAAGGTCGAGCATCAGGTAGATTGCGCAGTGACGTTGTCCACTTAAAAAACACAAACCAACGGGAATAGTTTAGCCGAACTACGGCAACTCTGATTCTCGTGTCCAGATGAGATACGTAGGCACGAGATGCGATGTCTTGCCGAGTTTGACTAACAACTAACACTAATTCTCTTCTCTCGCCCTCGTTGCGATTGAGACCTCCCCTTTCTCTTGCCCTAGTTGCAATCGAGACCCTTCTTTTTCCTGTGCAAGTCATGTTTAGGATAGGCTTGCTTCCTGTGCAAGTTAGCTAGAAACCTTAACTTAGGGACGACTTTGCATGACAACATCTAGGCTCGAGTCGTAGTCTCCCTAGTGTTGTGTCTCCCTCTGTTATCTGGTGTGTCCCTGCGTAGGGGAACTACGTCGCCCTGATCCTCATACCAGATGAGGTACGTAGGCAGGAGATGAGCTGATCTCTCCGGGCGCCTTTTCTTCTTTTTTTTTTTGTGTTTGGCAACTATTAGGCTCGAGCTCTAGTCTCCCTATTAGTTCGCGTGTTCGCCCTTTTTCTTTTTCCACCTTTTTGTCTTCAACCCCTCTGTGTGTGTTGTTGTGTGCTTGGAAGCTGATGTAAGTCCATCGAGTGGCATTCGGGTTCCAGTGTGGGTTCGTTTTGGTTCGGATGCTGATGTAAGTCCAGTGATTGGCATTCGGGCTCCACGTTTGCCTTTGCCTGTGTTTGTTTATGTGCGTGTCAGCCGAGCTACGAATGCTCTGATTCTCCTTCGTCCAAAGGAGATACGTATGCATAGGATGCGATATCCTAGCGAGCATGTGTTTTCCCCAGTCCGAACTACTTCGACTCTGATGTCTATGCCTGATAGACTAAGTAGGCCCAGGATGCGATATCCTACCGAGTCCTGTTTCGTTTGTTTTCCTGTGTCTCTTTCAGCCAGTGTGTGTGTGTGTGAGCAGTGTTTTTTAGCAACCATTTTCCTTCCTATTGTGTGTGGATCCCGTCGAGTACGACGGATGCGTAGGGGTGTTAATACCTTCCCTTCGCATAACCGACTCCCGATCCCATTCTCTTTGGTCGCGAGACCATGCTTTTTCCAAGTTTACTCTGAGCGTTTCCTTTCCCTCTTTTGGGATAAATAACGCACGGTGGCGGCTCTGTTGTTCTTGTTTTCCCGCCGGTTTTTCGCGTAATGCGACACACGTCATAGGGATTGAATCCTGATTCATGACTTTGATAGTCAAAGATCTTGTGTACAAACTATTGTTTGGTCGATGTTCACCTTAATTGATTCATGGCATTGACATAAGTCGTTGGTTCAGGATGTTGTGGTCCATAATCGTTTGTCCACAAGAGAATACATATTTTTGTCTGTGTTGACTTTTTGGTCAATCAGTTGACCAAAGTCAACCATCAACCTCTGAATTTTTAATCATGTGATCCATAATCATTCCATCAATTTTGAATTAATTCGTGAAGTTTTGGATGGATTTTAAAGGTTCAAATTGAATTCTAATTCAAAATTTGATTCTTGAGGTTCAAGTCGACTTTGGAGATTTAGTTTGATGTCGGGAAAATATCTCATCATTGTTTCTTTAGCCGATTATTTTAGAAAATATTGTTTTAGTCACAAGTCAATCTTGACATTTTATTTTAGTTATTAGAATTTCCTTTTTTTAATTTCATTAGTGGGCCAGTTGATCCAAACCATCCTTAAGCCCATTTAACCACAAATCTAATTACCATGACCATATCCATTTATCCATTTATCCAATATTAATCCAACATAATCCATTTAATTCGCTTAACCAATGTCCATTTCATATCAAACCAATCATCCATCCATGTCCATTTTAGACCAATTATCCACTTAATAATCCAAGTCATTAAGCAATTATCCGTTTTTATATCCATATCCGAAGTCCATTATCCAATTCACCATTTCCATTATCCATTAACCAATTTCATTATTCATTTTCAATATCCATGTTCTAAAAATCAAAATCCAATTTATCCAAACCATTTAAATCCACTTAGCAAAACCATTAACCAAATACCAAATACACCATATCCATTATATCCAAATATCCACTATATATCCACAATCAAGTTACCTACCATAATCCCTAACTCGAACACCACATTCAAATAAGACAAAGGAGGGAATAATGCAGCAAAAACACGGAAGCTAGTACACGCAAGCCAATTGAAACGGCAATGAAAACTCCACAGCATCGAAGCAAAATGCGAGCTACAACTGCATCAGCACAAAACGCTGCCACCACCATAATCTGCAGCCAACAGAAACAGAGCGCAGTGCAAAACGGCGAAACAGAAACGGCAGCACCAAAGCTGTTATGTTTATAATCCAACGGTGATGACAAAGAAATCCAAATAAAATGAAGAAGGGAAAAATGAAAATTTGAAAAAGCTGCGAATGGAAAAACAAAAGCTGCAACAGCCAACGCAGCTAGTAACATCGCAAAGCCAGCATTCCAAAACACGCAAGGCATCGAAACTTAACAACAAGCCTCAAGCCAACTCTGTACAAGCTATAACAGCATCAAACAGCTTCTACGGCAAAAAACGCAACTCGTAGCACCCCTTGCTGCAACGGAACGCAGGTCCATAAGCCGGCAATCCCAACGGCAGCAAACCAATCCGTCAAAAAAGAAAGCCACAACAGCAGTAACAGGGCAAGGCAGCTTTAAAAGCGAACCCACGCCTAGCCACCATAAGCTACAGCATACACCATCAACGCAACGGAAACGCCGACAACACGAAAAAACTTGCATAAAATCCAAATGAAACCCTGCATAAAATAAGCTTTTCTAGTAAGGACCTATAGCAGAGTTTCAAACTATAAATAACAGCAAAAATTCGCAATCGATTTTCTTCACTAACAAAAAATATAACTTCTAACTAACTTTCAATCACTAACTGAACTCACTCTAACAGAATTTGCTAACTACCTCACCCTATAAGTATCCATCATCCTTCATCCTCAATGGGAGATCGAATTTCTTCACTCGTCACCCTCCGTATTCATTCTTAGCCTCACCAAACCCCTTCACCATCATCGTCTGCAAAAACCTGTAACAGAACCACGCTTCCATCTTTCTTCACCTTCAACCGTTGCCATCACCACTTTAACCACTCACAGAACCTCCCAGTTCCATCACCGGCGATAAAACTTCCTCTCTGATTTGCTGCGCGATTCCATTTTCAACCTTCATCGCTAACAACAATAACAGAAACGGAGACGCTCGGTAATCCTTCACCGACGATTCACGGAGACTACCGCAACTGAATCCTCACATTTGTCATCTCGCTCAAATAATCTCCCAACCTAACACGCAATAACGCAATACAAAATCGATCAGTAACCGAAGGAGAAGAAGAGAGATAGAGTTGGAAAAGAAAAGAAATAACATAAGCATAAGAGAGAAGCAAAAAAACTCGACGATACCTTTTCGGAATTGATTCGCTTCCGCTTGTCATCTTTCGACTCGAGCATCGTCGTTCTACGTTCCATTTCAAGCGGCGACGCATCGCTCCACTCCAATCATCGTCAACGATCAATTTTCATCGACAACGCATTTCCGATTGAAGATTGACTCTCGCTTTTCGTCGACGATGGATTTTCGATTGAGGCTGATTCTAGTTCTACATCGACCACACGTTACCGATTGAAGGTGATCCTTCTCCCTTATCGACGACGCACTGGCGTCAATGATGCGAGGTTAATGCGAGCGACTTCAGTTGGTCCGTGAGGTCTCACAATCGCTCATTCCGGGGAAAGTTTGAAGGTACGCTCTGAAGCATTATTGTGAAACCAAATCGTGTTGGTGAGACTTGGGCCTTTGGCCCAAGCGATTCTGGCCTGTGTGTACACTCCCTCAAGGCTACTGCACCCCATCCGATTGGGCTCTGCTATCCTTTGTTGATTAGGTAATAATTTAGATTAAATTAGTTATGATTAGGATTAGAGTTTCTTTAGAATAATTAGAAATAATTTTATGATTAGAAATAGTATTAGAAATAATTAGGAATTTAAGTTCATTAGAATTTTTAGATTTAGGTTATAATTTTTGGAAGAGTTGGATTTAAAAATATTAGAAACATTAAATTTAGTTTAGAATTTAATTGTTTTTTTAATTAGAATTTCCTAAGTAGAAATTTATTCATAATTGTGAAATAATGATTTTACCCCTAGACTTAGGAATAGGCTAATCTTGCATGCTCCCCTAGTTTTAGGACTTATAGAATTTTCCGATTGTTCAATTAACCTGGCTATTATTTCTCATGGGGTTGACCTTAGTTCTAATGCATGTTTAGATAGAGCTTAGACTTTAGATTTAATTTTCATTTGAATGGTTTTACTTTCGCACATCCCTTGTACTTTACATGTACCCCCTCCCTTTTTCGATGTACGCATTTACTTGCTTTCTTTTATTGCTTGTTAGCTACTCCTTATGCATTAGGAACGTTCACCCATTCAAAATCGATAATCAAACCCTTGATCCAATGTCAAGCGGTCCCTTTTTAAAATCAAATTCAATAAGCAAACCCTTGATCCAACATCAAGCGGTCTTTTTCCAAATCAAATTCAAAAACACAATAAATGGTGATTAGGATCGTACGTCACGAGCCTTAAGCGATAAAGAAAGGATGAGACTAGAGCTTTCCTACACTCATTCTGAATGCTTCGAACACAAGACGTTTGGCTTGGTAGTTTGAGGTATTCACCTTTATCCATAGTCTTTAGTGCAATCCAAAATCAATAATACTCTTTCAAAGAACATAAAAACAACTCAATGCATTCAAACCTTTTGTTTGAGCCTTAGGGCGACACAATCGAAAACCCTTCTTCAAGGTAATAAAATCAAAAAAACAAATCAAACAATTTCAAACCCATGAACTACGAAGGCTCTGATTTCTCACTTCAACAAGTGGGCATACGTAGGCACGAGGATCCCAATCCTTGGCGAGCACACTAATTTAAAATCTACCTCCACTTCGCAAACCTTTGGCAAGCAAGCATTCGATAACACACACTTAAGCGCAAACATCCTAGATGGTTCCCATGGAGTACCATGGATGTGATGGGTGCTAATACCTTCCCCTTGCATAACCGACTTCCGAACCTGTTCGCGGTTGCGATGACCATACTTTGGGGTTTTCTCGATATTTTCCCTTTCCTTTGGAATAAATAAAAACCGATGGCGACTCTGTATTTTTCGCGTAGCGACAGCTGGCGACTCTACTGGGGACACCTCCCTAAGCAAGTCAAGCCTAATCTAGGTTGCTTCCTCGCACGTGCGTGGGTGCTTATCCTTTTGATTGTTTTCCTTATTTATTGCCTTTTGCTTTAAATTTTATGATCTAACATGTGGATCCCATGATTCTATGATACCAAGTGGATGGCACTCCAATTGCAAGTAACCTTGTGGGAAAGACTCTCCACCCGAGTCTAGAG
This sequence comes from Lathyrus oleraceus, assembly GCF_024323335.1. Taxonomy (NCBI): domain Eukaryota; kingdom Viridiplantae; phylum Streptophyta; class Magnoliopsida; order Fabales; family Fabaceae; genus Lathyrus; species Lathyrus oleraceus. Next base: position 449,308,020 of record NC_066582.1, on the reverse strand, counting down.
TGTAAACTTGAGATAGGAGAGGTTGAGTAGTATGGGCCACCGAGAAGCTTTTCTCGTAAGGGTCAATACGAGAACCTCACTTAGAGTAGATTCTTTTGGAGATGTTGACGACCGTCAAGCTTTTGACGTAAGCGATCAATATCTTCATTAGGATCCATGACTCTAAGGACCTTTATAGAACATTGAACCTATGGCCTATTAAGATTGATGGTCACATAGTACGGGTCCCCGAGAAGCTTTTCTAGCGTGGGTCGGCACAAAGATCTCACTCAAAGTAGATCTTCTTGATGGAGTTGTCGACCGGTAAGCTTTTGCCGTAAGCGGCAAACAGTCAAGGAGGTCCGTGACTTTGAGACCCTTGTCTAGAACCCAATGTCGATGGTATCATAGTGTGGGTCCCCGAGAAGCTTTTCTCGTGTGGGTCGGTACGAAGATATCACCCAGAAGAGGCTCATTTGAGGGAGTTGACGACTGACAAGCTTTTTCCGTAAGCGCCAAATAGCCAAATGAATCAATGACTTTGGGGTCCCTATCTAAAACCCTAGATCATACCTAGTAAGATCCCTGATATGGAAAGCAACTAGTGTTATCCTTCATCCGTACCTCGAACTTTTGAATCTATGTGCCTGAATGTCGTCCATTCATTCATTCATCCATTCATACATCAAAGTGAAAAATCGCATGCATCCATGCATCATTTTGCATATCATTTTCAAACCATAACAAAAACAAGCTCATCCATCCTTTGTCCATAACCCGAAGTTGATTTCCCGACACTCATATTGGACTTGAAAGATCATGGAGAAAAATCAGTTTGCGTCAAAGGCAGATGTTGATGTGATAAAGAATCTGTTGGACCAACTTGTGGAAGCTATGACAGCCTTGGCAAGGAGAGATGAAAATGTTCAACGGACGGTAAGAACTGAGAATGGCGTTCCACCTCAAGTAAACAATCTTACTCCAACTCAGCCGGTGCAGATCCCTATCGAAGACCGGGTTATACAAGAGTGTCTCATTGTCCGAGACAGATACTCCTCTTGTGATGCTATTGAGTATCATAGTTTTGCATTCTCTGCGCAAAATTCCCAAGGGGTAGTCCCAGTGATGAAAACCAAGGATCCACGAGATGTGAAGGTTGCTGAGAGATTGCAGGTGTTAGAAGAGAAGCTTAAAGCCATAGAAGGGCATGATGCTTTCGGTTTGAATGCTTCAGACATGTGTTTAGTGCCTGGCCTGATAATGCCTCCAAAGTTCAAGACACCTAATTTCGAAAAGTACAAAGGGGATAGCTCTCTGAAGCAACATTTGGTGATGTTTTGCAGAAAAATGACTTCCTATGCCCATAATGATAAGCTGTTTTCAGGACAGTCTCAGTGGAGCATCACTGAGTTGGTACATGCAGCTAGAAAAGTGCCACATCCAATCATGGTTAGACCTGGCTAACGCCTTTTTGAAGCAGTACAATTACAATTTGGACATGGCTCTCAGCCGTATGCAGTTGCAAGGTTTACCTCAGGAAAACAACGAATCCTTCAGAGGATATGCCCAAAGATGGAGAGAGCTAGCTACTCAAGTTCAACCACCACTTCTGGAGAAAGAATTGGTTGACTTATTCATGGATACCTTGCAAGGCCCATACTATGAAAAGATAATAGGTAGTATTGCACATGATTTTTCTCACTTGGTGTCAGCAGGAATACGCATCGAGAGCATGCTCAAAAGCAGAAAGATCCAAGACGTCTCGAACATCCAGGCTAGTGAGAATGAATCCCTTGTCAATTCCCAAGAGCAAGAGGAGATGGAAATTAACGCAATCTGGGAAGCTCCATATCAAGCGCCATTCCCTCCACAAGGTCAATACCCTCCTGAAAATAGAGGATCTCCTTGGAATCAACGACAAGCTCCGCATCAGCAGCATCAACACACTTGACAAAGGCCAAGGAAGCCAGTAAGGCATTTTGATCCACTTCCAATGTCGTACAGTCAAGTACTGTCGTATTTGATCAAAGATGGATTGATAGTACCGAAGGAACTGCGGCCAGTGATTCCATCATAACCACTAGGCTTTGATGTCAACGCCCGATGTGACTTCCATGCTGGGGCATAGGGGCATTCAATTGAAGATTGTAAAGTGCTGAAAAGCCAGGTGCAAAAGTTGCTTGACTCCAAGATGTTCTCATTTGCGCCTCGAGGTCTTCGAATCAACAACAATCCTTCGCCTAGTCATGAAGGTCCATCGATGCATGTTATTCCTCATATTGGTCTCGACGAGCAACTATGAGGAAGACCAGCCCGACAATAAAGCGAAAGAGGAAAGTCCGGTTCCCCAACACTGGCAGTCCTCGGATCACATCATTACTTTGCATTTGTAGTTTCTTTGCTGTTAAGTGCTACTTGCTTTTAAAGATTGTTGTTTATAAATGGTGGTATTAATAAAATGACCATGCATGTTTTAAACGGATCCATTTGTATTCACTCATATTTTCTCATTTATTTACAATAAACAATCGCAAAAAAAGATCTTTCCATTCGCTTTATTAAACTGTTGTTTAGCAAGTATTGGAGGGAGGATGACGAAAACAAGATACCCATAATTGTTGATTGTATGCTTTCAGATAAAACCTTGTTGATGAGGTACAGGCATTGTTTCAAATCCCCAAACATCTGAGAGATAAGGAGTTAATCCCTAGTTAACCACTTCGAGCCCAGAAGCAAATGTTTCTTTCGGATCTGAAAACCCTTAAGCTTAACCTAAGGCAGGGTAGTGTTCAGTTGATTCGACTATGCGTTCGGATCACAAGATAAAATATCCCGTCTAGGGATCAACCATACGATGTCCTTCGCATACATCCTGAGGTGTCAAAAGAACCATGAGATCCAGAATCTATGATGGTGGTTCTTCAGCGACCAATGACTTGGCAGTCACACCCTTTAAAAAAATTGAAAAAAAGGAAAAAGCAAAAACCCGCTAAGTCGGACCCCCAAAGGGGTGACTTAGGAAAAAATTAGGGTAATCCCGGTGGACCAAAAAAATTTCGAAAAACGGTCCAGGAAAAAATTAGGGGAAAACAAAAACGAAGAAATGAAAAGAGGTCGTTAAATCCTCAATCAAGGCAAAGCAAAATAAGGTGACCGCCATATCAGGAATCTAAAGGTCACTGACATCCATGAAGAATAAGATGACTTCCATTTCAAGCGAACCTTGAATCATCATCTTCATTCTTACATCGTCAAACTCTCTTGGAGGACGAATGCGTATGTTGAATTAGCTGAACGTAGGACCGGAGAACATCACGAAGAAGGGGTGGGTTAAAATCAAATTTGAGCCTTATATCTTTTGTTTCGATAACCGTGAACCAGACCATGTTACAACCCTCAAAAGACATAATTGAAGCAGGGTTTATTCTGAAAAGCATAATGTAGCAAGGTTGCGTAAACCGACTCCTAGATACTTGCTAATCTTTTATGTTGATATCATGTTTTTAATGTATCTTTCATGTTAGCAAAATCAGCATTACGTTTGGACTAATGGTCCATTCGTCACTTGTCATTACAATCATCCCAAACAAATGATTCTTTTCAGAACTTGCATGAATGTAACATTGAAGTTACCATTGTTAAATGAACAATTGTAACTGCAAGTCAGTGCTTGACATCAAGGAGATTCCAAAGATCAATCAGAGAAGTGCTGGAACATCCGCCGAGGCCGAGGCTATACCGAATCAAGATTATCTCATAACCCTATGGATCAGGGGCATGACATCCAGTGACTGTCTTAACCTGAGAGTTGGATAGTATGAAGCGAATCTCCAAGCATCGGTTGATCAAGGAGATAAGTCATCAATACTCAGTTAATCAGGGGCAGTATCCTTAAGGGCTCAGTAAAGAGCAGACCACTGCAGACTCATACACTGGGGCAAATCATCTCGGACCATGTCATGGTATAATCCCTCCCAAGGTTTCCTTTCGAGGAAGATTCCTTTGAATACCCTACAAACTGGGGCGGAGCAAGAGCATGATCATTTTGCATTGATTATGTCTCTACGCTCATGCAATCATTTGCAAGCTTGTCATGGCGTATCAAGAAAAGAAGTGAAAATTCTCTTAGGAACAAAGATGCAGATTCAACTGAGGATCAAACTTGGGGCACCAAGAGCATCCACATCTATCCTCTGATCGTCGCATCTTCAAATATCGAGTGTCGGGAAGTCAAATCCTTTCCAAAACCACAAGTCCAATCCATATTGGTGTTAGACGGTGTGGCTAGTGATCGAGAGGGGGGTGAATAGATCACCTCTTTGAAAATAAACGGATTTAAAATTTTATCAGAGTTTTTAAACTTGGCGGAAAATTTCAGTCCCGAATCAACTTCCGTCTATTCTGAACCGCTACTAGAAAACCGGACACGCGAATTTATTGCTGGATTTGAATTAGAATGACAGAAGTTATTAACACTGGAATCTTATCAAATTGAATGCACTTATCACTAAATCCTAATTCCAATGAATAAAATTCAGCTAACAGTTTTGTCAAACAGTTGGTGTGTATGTGATCAATAATGAACAACAGTGGACTTTAGTTAAAGAAGTTTTCTTGCCACTATTGTATCACAAAAAGTGCAACCACAACACACTATCAGAAATTGCGAAACTGTTGAAAATGTAAAGAGAGATAAGGAGAGAATACGATACGCAGAGATTTGGTAAGGAAGTTCCCCACGTCGTCCTCGCGTGTGGGTACGTCTCCCTCTCAATTTCAAATGAAATTGAGAACTGTAATTATCAATAATGCCGAATTCGTTGATACAAGGTTTCAATACACAGACAGAATTCTAAATCCCAAGATCTTCTTCTTGTATAAAACCTTCACTTGATCTGAGCTCGATCAAGAATTTCCTGCAAGAAATTGCAAACAATTCACCGGTTCCACGACCTGTTTGCGAAATCCCCCGATTTCCAAACGCAACGTTGCGGCTGAATCTGTTCTGCAAACGTGACTAACAAACCCGCAATAACACTCCAGTTCTTGAAGGACAAACCAGTAGGTTTTTCCTCGAAACCCCCTTCAATCTTCAACTCAGCTAGATCCTCGATCGTTCCACTGAAAACCTCAGCTAGATCCTTGATCGTACCACTGAACGTTATCTCGTTGATCCTTTAATCCAAAGAACAAGAATGATTATGTGTTGATGTTCTTGAAGAAAAGAGATTGAGAAGATGGAGAAGATGAAGTCTCTTTCAGGTTTCTAATTGCTCAAACAATTGCTGCTACACACTCCTTTGATTGGTGTCTCAACTGTTTTTCCCTCTCAGAATTCTTCTTGTATTCACTGCTGTCACAACATTTCTTATATATGCAAAAGCAGAAGTTGTTAGAACATAAAACAGACTTATGTATTGATACATGAGGTTATGCATTGATACATACTATAAGATTAATGAGTTTTTGGGGAAATTAAGTAAGCATGGATCGATGCATAATTCGTATGTATTGATACACAGGACTTTTCAACTAACATGGATCGATGCATAATTCGTATGTATTGATACATAGGACATTTTCAACTAACATGGATCGATGCAAGGCTCGTATGGATCGATCCATAGAGCATTTTGCTTGTCCATGTATCGATACATGACTCGTATGGATCGATACATACTGAACAAAAGAATTTTGTGGTTTACAACATACTGTATGGATCGATGCATAGGATTATGTGTTGATACATACTGACACAATAGATTTTATGAGTTCTTTTAAGATATGTATCAATGTGGGTCTTTATGTACAGTCATGCAACAATAGAATAGGATAAAAACACAGATGAATCATGTAAGATAATGCACAACCAACATTTGGATGATGATCACACAATTTGCTATCATTCAAAATTTATTCAAAGTAAAGAATTTTCTCACAAACTCCCCCTTTTTGATGATGGCAAATTTTTGGCAAGATGTGTGATACTCCCCCTGAGTTTGTGCATATCTGCATTTCTCCCCCTTTGTCAACATCAAAAAGAGGAAGAAACAGGTTTATCAAGGCAACATGTTGTAGCAGGACATAGCAAAAAATTGATAAAAAAAAAAGCTAGCAATCACAAAGAAGGAAGCTTCAAAGTAAAGAATCACTCACAAAGAATGACAAATAAGGGCAATAACAATAGAGGTAAACAGAAAGTGAAAAGCATTTAAGGAGTAGAACGAGTTTACGAATTACATAAGCTAAACCATATATTGTGCAACAATTCAAATAAAACTTGAGCAGCATGAGATGAAATGCAGTGAAATGAAATGATGATTGGTTAATGGGGATTGTGGTAAGTGTGGCTGATGTGTCGATCCATGAGAGAGAAAAAAATGCATTTAATTCAAATAGCATCAGTATGTGTCGATGCATATGGCCATGGATCGATCCATATCATGCATTTATGTTTTTAAGAGGTCTATGTATCGATACATGCGACGGATGGATCGATGCATCCTGAACCACTTTTGAAAATTTTGAAATACAGAAGATATGAATCGATGCATACATGTTTGGATCGATACATACTGATGCCAAACCAGATTTTAATGAATTTTTATGCAGTATGGATATGCATTATGAAGTATGTCATGGTAGTTATGCCCAAGTATGATTCATAAATCAGTTTCTTAATGTTCAAACAATATATGCAAAGAAATTTGCATGAACGAGAGTAAGGAATTTTGTTCTAACATACACATAGTTGTAAAAGAAGTGTAAAAGGGAGTGATATTACCTCTGTTGGTGTAATCTTGTGACGTATACATGATAGCTAAAACAAATCTCATCAACCAAGGTGAGGCATAATATAAATAAGAACCAACATGCTTAGGACATCAATTGAGAAAGATCTAAGATCCCTAATTCACGACGAATGTTGAAGAACGGTTCCGTTGCCAAAGGTTTAGTGAATATATCAGCAAGCTGATTTTTGGAGTCAACATGCTCAAATACAACGTCTTCTTTTTCAACATGGTCGCGAAGAAAGTGATGTCTAATCTCTATGTGTTTAGTGCGTGAGTGTAAAACAGGGTTTTTAGTAAGGTTTATGGCACTAGTGTTGTCACATTTTATTGGAATACGTTGGAGTTGAATGTTAAAGTCTTGTAGTTGTTGCTTTAGCCACAAAATCTGAGCGCAACAACTACCGGCTGCAACGTATTCAGCCTCTGCAGTTGGCAAAGCCACAGATACCTGCTTTTTGCTATGCCAACTTACCAAGGAGTTTGAAAACAGGTGACATGTACCACTCGTGCTTTTCCTATCTGATTTGCAGCCAGCAAAATCAGAATCGGAGTAACCCACTAAACTACAATCACTTCCTTTGGAGTACCACAACCCATATTTAGGTGTTCCATGAAGATATCTAAATATGCGCTTAACAGCTTTTAGGTGTGATTCCTTAGGATTTGATTGATATCGTGCACACATACAAACACTAAACATGATGTCAGGTCTAGAAGCAGAAAGATACAGAAGAGATCCAATCATACCTCTGAACTTTTTGACATCTACACACTTACCATGCTCATCCTTATCCAGATTTCCGTTGGTAGGCATAGGGGTGTCAATTGATTTTGAGTCATTCATTCCAAAGCGCTTGAGTAGTTCTCTGCAGTATTTTGTTTGACATACTGCTGTACCCTCATCAAGTTGCTTTATCTGCAGTCCTAGGAAGTAGTTCAGCTCCCCCATGAGACTCATCTCAAATTCACCCTGCATAACCCTTAGAACGAGTCATTACTCCCTTTGAAATATCTCCCAAGATGTTGTCGATAGGATGGTCTTTTGAATATTTCCAAGCTGGTGGAAGGTCATTTACTTCAGCTGTCCTTTCTTCCTCATCTTCTTCATGACTAGTATCTTCCTCCTTCTCAAGGGCAGCTGTTCTGGACTGATCAGTTTCCGCAACAGCTTCCTTGAGTATGTCTTCTGTAGATACACCTGCGTCATCAAAAGAAATACCTTTTCCGACACTTTTCGGATAAGACTCATCAAAAGAAACATGGACAGATTCTTCTACAGTAAGTAAACGCTTATTATACACTCTATATGCTTTACTTGATAGTGAGTATCCAAGAAAGATACCTTCATCCGCTTTTGCATCAAACTTCCCAATATTTTCCTTACCATTATTCAAAACAAAACATTTACAACCGAACATGTGAAGATGTGACAAGTTTGACTTTCTTCCTTTTAAAAGCTCATACGGGGTTTTGTTTAAAATAGGACGGATTAAGATCCTGTTTAAAACATAACAAGCTGTGCTAACTGCATCAGCCCAAAAGTATTTTGGTAATCCATCCTCATTTAGCATTGTTCTTGCCAACTCCTCTAAAACACGATTTTTACGCTCCACAACGCCATTTTGTTGTGGAGTTCGAGGGGCTGAAAAGTTATGCTCAATACCATACTTGTCACAGTACTTATCAAAGTGATAGTTTTGAAATTCACCACCATGATCGCTACGGATTGTAACTATTTTGGAATTCATTTTGTTTTGGGACAGATTTGCAAAATTCTTAAAAGCAGAAAAAGTTTCATCTTTGCTATGAAGGAATATAGTCCAAGTAAATCTAGAATAGTTGTCAACAATTACAAAACCATAATAATTTCCACCTAAGCTCTTTGTCCTAGAAGGTCCAAAGAGATCCATATGGAGAAGCTCAAGGGGTCGTGAAGTTGAAATTACATTTTTAGATTTGAAAGAGACCCTTGTTTGTTTTCCCATTTGGCACGCGTCACATAGGTGGTCTTTTGAAAATTTTATTTTTTGGAAGACCGACTATTAGATCCTTAGATACAACCTTATTAAGCAAATCGAAATTAACATGCTCTAAACGTCTATGCCAAAGCCAAGAATCATCATTCAAGGTAACTAGACATTTAGTACTTGTTAAAGATACATCAAAAAGATCAAGCATATAGATATTGTTTACTCTTACACCCTTAAACACAATGTTCTGTTCAGCATGTTCAATTATGCAGCAAGTTTTTGTGAAAGATACTTTATAGCCCTTGTCACACAATTGACTTATGCTTAACAAATTGTGTTTAAGTCCCTCTACTAGATGGACATTAGAAATAGTAGTGGTAGAGGGATTACCTACACTACCTTTGCCGAGTATGGCTCCTTTGTTATTGTCTCCATAAGTAACATATCCCTTCTTCTTTGCCTTGAAGTCTATAAAAAGCGATATGTCACCGGTCATGTGCCTTGAGCAACCGCTGTCAAGAAACCACCTTCTATCTACGGAAGCAAGGCACTCATCCTACAATATCAAAAGAGAGAAGTTGGTACCCAATTTTCATTGGGTCCAAGTGGGTAAGTGCTAACATGGTTGCCTTTTGGCTTCCATTGATAAATACCTTTAGGAACAAGAAATCTCCTAAACTTGCATTTCTCAATGGTATGGCCAGCACGACAACAATAATGACATAAACCATGATGATGTGGTTGTTTATTCTTGTTCATTAAATCCTTTGGAATGAAAGAGTATTTTGCATATGGTGGATTTAACGACTTCTTAAACAACCTAGAGTCAACGGCATAAGTAACCTTAGGTTGTAACGCTTTTTCTAATTTGACCTTGAGAGTGTTTACCTCTTTTTGCCAAATATGACAAGCGTCACAGTATCTAACTTTACTACATCCATCAAAGTCAATATCTTTTGAATTTTCTGCAATACTAGCTTTTAACGCTTCTAAATCATTTTCAGCTTTGTATACTTTACCTTCCAGAAATGAAAAAATTTGTTGATCGGAAGATAGTCTTTTAAAAGCATCTACAGCTTCGTTATGCAGTTTTTCAAAAGCTATTTTCAGTTCAGAAAAAGACATAGAAGAGAAATTATTGTAATAGGCTTGTTTTACCTTTTTGTCATTGCTTTTCTTCTTGTGGTAGGACAGATTTTTGGTGTGAGCCATAAGGCACAGATTTGCGGTTTCATCACTATCACTTGAGCTTTGTGAGCTTGATGAATCACTATCATTTTTTCATGCAATGTAAGCTCTTCTTTGTTTGTTGTACCCTTTTGGTGAAGCTTTTCTTTGATCCTTATATTTCATAGGACAGTCTGTTTTGTAATGTCCAGATTTACCACAATTAAAACAAGATCCTCTTTCTCTACTCTTCTTATTCTCTTCCTGTTTCGCATCTGTAGATTGTCTTCGAAACTTCATGAGGTTTTTGTCGGAATGCTTGACTCCATTCTTTCGAATGAATCTATTATATCTCCTTACAAACAGTCCCATTTCCTCATCATCCGAATCTTTGTCACTACTAGAATCATTGTCACTTTGCTCTTTTCGTGAGGACTTAGAGCTAGAGGCCACAAGAGCTATTGGCCTCTTCTCTCCCTCTTTGTCTCTTTTCTTCTCCTTTTCCTTCTTACTTTTGTTCTCATATTTTTCAAGACTTTCCAATGCTTGCTGATGTTCTTCCAGCTTTCCAAACAGAGCAGTAATCGTAAGTCTCGTTAGATCGTTTGCTTCCTTAATTGCTGTTACTTTAGGTTGCCATTCCCTGCTAAGACACCTGAGAATTTTATTAGTAGCAATTTCATTGGAAACAGGTTTTCCAAGTGCATTCAACCTATTTGTGAGATGAGTGAATCTCTTTTGCATGTCGGAGATAGATTCTCCTTGTTTCATACAAAAGAGCTCAAACTCTTGATTTAGTGTGTTAATGCGGGACTGTTTTACTTCAGTAGTACCCTCATGGGCAACTTCTAAAGCATCCCACATTTCTTTAGCTGTCGTGCAATGAGATACTCGATAATACTCATCAACGCCAAGTGCTGAAATTAGCATATTTCGAGCTTTCCAATCACACGACCATTTTTTCTCATCTTTCTCATTCCAATCAGCTTCTGGTTTAGGAACTATGGCGCCAGCCGCATTTGTCATAGTAATTTGAAAAAGGACCATTTTCAATGGCAGCCCATACTAGCCTATCCACAGAATTTATATGAACTCGCATGCAGTCTTTCCAGTAGCCGTAATTTTCACCGTTGAAAATAGGCGCTCTATTATACGCCCCATTTGGTTCAGAATCCATACTGTTATAGGCAACCACAGAGCACCAGCGAACCGGCGCTCTGATACCACTTGTTAGACGGTGTGGCTAGTGATCGAGAGGGGGGTGAATAGATCACCTCTTTGAAAATAAACGGATTTAAAATTTTATCAGAGTTTTTAAACTTGGCGGAAAATTTCAGTCCCGAATCAACTTCCGTCTATTCTGAACCGCTACTAGAAAACCGGACACGCGAATTTATTGCTGGATTTGAATTAGAATGACAGAAGTTATTAACACTGGAATCTTATCAAATTGAATGCACTTATCACTAAATCCTAATTCCAATGAATAAAATTCAGCTAACAGTTTTGTCAAATAGTTGGTGTGTATGTGATCAATAATGAACAACAATGGACTTTAGTTAAAGAAGTTTTCTTGCCGCTATTGTATCACAAAAAGTGCAGCCACAACACACTATCAGAAATTGCGAAACTGTTGAAAACGTAAAGAGAGATAAGGAGAGAATACGATACGCAGAGATTTGGTAAGGAAGTTCCCCACGTCGTCCTCGCGTGTGGGTACGTCTCCCTCTCAATTTCAAATGAAATTGAGAACTGTAATTATCAATAATGCCGAATTCGTTGATACAAGGTTTCAATACACAGACAGAATTCTAAATCCCAAGATCTTCTTCTTGTATAAAACCTTCACTTGATATGAGCTCGATCAAGAATTTCCTGCAAGAAATTGCAAACAATTCACCGGTTCCACGACCTGTTTGCGAAATCCCCCGATTTCCAAACGCAACGCTGCGGCTGAATCTGTTCTGCAAACGTGACTAACAAACCCGCAAGAACACTCCAGTTCTTGAAGGACAAACCAGTAGGTTTTTCCTCGAAACCCCCTTCAATCTTCAACTCAGCTAGATCCTCGATCGTTCCACTGAAAACCTCAGCTAGATCCTTGATTGTACCACTGAACGTTATCTCGTTGATCCTTTAATCCAAAGAACAAGAATGATTATGTGTTGATGTTCTTGAAGAAAAGAGATTGAGAAGATGGAGAAGATGAAGTCTCTTTCAGGTTTCTAATTGCTCAAACAATTGCTGCTACACACTCCTTTGATTGGTGTCTCAACTGTTTTTCCCTCTCAGAATTCTTCTTGTATTCACTGCTGTCACAACATTTCTTATATATGCAAAAGCAGAAGCTGTTAGAACATAAAACAGACTTATGTATTGATACATGAGGTTATGCATCGATACATACTGTAAGATTAATGAGTTTTTGGGGAAATTAAGTAAGCATGGATCGATGCATAATTCATATGTATTGATACACAGGACTTTTCAACTAACATGGATCGATGCATAATTCGTATGTATTGATACATAGGACATTTTCAACTAACATGGATCGATGCAAGGCTTGTATGGATCGATCCATAGAGCATTTTGCCTGTCCATGTATCGATACGTGACTCGTATGGATCGATACATACTGAACAAAAGAATTTTGTGGTTTACAACATACTGTATGGATCGATGCATAGGATTATGTGTTGATACATACTGACACAAAATAGATTTTATGAGTTCTTTTAAGATATGTATCAATGTGGGTCTTTATGTACAGTCATGCAACAATAGAATGGGATAAAAACACAGATGAATCATGTAAGATAATGCACAACCAACATTTGGATGATGATCACACAATTTGCTATCATTCAAAATTTATTCAAAGTAAAGAATTTTCTCACAATTGGCATCAAAGAACCAAAGTCCACTTTGATGGCATCATCATAAATTCTAATCCAATCGATATTGGTACCCAAAAGATATTACCCTCAGAAAAGGGAGACCAACAAAAAAACTAATCACCAGCTTGCATTTCCAAATGCATTGCATAAGACATACATTCATAACTTTCCTGCCGAGGTAGGAAGTTCCATATCAAAAAGGTCTCTCGCCGAAACGAAAGGATTGCATCAGATTAACATGCATCATATGCATACAAAATCGAGCATTTTCCATCAAGCCTTTGATGATGACTATTTTCCATCAACCCTTTGATGATGATATTACCTAAGCACATTTTCCATCAACTCTTTGATGACGATATTCCATTTCCATCAACTCTTTGATGACGACAATACTTCCATCAACTCCTTGATGATGACAATCCTTCCATCAACTCTTTGATGATGACAATCCTTTCATCAACTCTTTGATGATGACAATCCTTCCATCAACTTTTTGATGACGACAATCCTTCCATTAACTCTTTGATGAAGACATTCCATTTCCATCACTTCTTTGATGACGACAATCCTTTCCCCTCAACTCTTTGATGAGGATAATCTTTTCATATCAACTCTTTAATGACGATAGTCTTCCCATCAACTCTTTGATGATGACAATCCATCCCCATCAACTCTTTGATGACGACAATCCATTCCCATCAACTCTTTGATGACGACAGTCCTTTCATCAACTTTTTGATGCCGTCGTCAACCCTTTGATGATAACGATTATTGTCCCATCAACTTTTGATGCCAACCTTCCTTTTCAGTCAACTCTTTGACGAGGACAATTGTTACTTCATAAACCTTTAAAGTCCAATCCCCACAAAAAGCCTTATCAAAAACCCAACCACACTTGGTGTACCCAAATGCACCCAGACCATTGCATAAACTGCATCCTCATTTTGCATTAACAATTATGCATTACATCGCATCAGAAAAGGCGTAGCATATTCCATCGAGATGGAGCATTACGCCAGATAAACATGCATAACTGCATAAAAGTCTTTCTCGAAAGCAAAAAAAAAAACCTCCGTTGATACGGTCTTCCTCCCCAATGAGAACATCATCAAGAATCCTTAGATTGGTATTCCCCGCAGGTTTTTGAGATATCTCCTTTGTGTTGCCTTTTGCAAACACCTTGGGAATCTTCAACCAGGCGCTCACCTTTCGTAAGCAGCCCCTTTCCTTTTGCATGGGAGGTCCCTCATTTCTTTTTCAACACCCGTCCGTGTTGGTCTTGATCTTCAACATTCGTCTATGTCGATGCTCTCCTTCAATAATCGTCTGTATTGAGTGGCAACACTCATCCATGTTGACCCCTCCTTCTTTAATCTTTCTTCAACACTCGTCCGTGTTGATCCTTTTTCCAACACCCGTCCGTGTTGATACTGTCTTTTTAATACCCGTCTGTATTGATCTCCAACACTCGTCCGTGTTGTTACCTTTCTTCAATACCCGTCTGTATTGATCTTCAACACTCGTCCGTGTTGATCATTTCTTTCAATACTTGTCCTTATTGATCTTCAACATATGCCCATGTTGTTACCTTCTTTTAATACCCATCTGTATTGGTCTCCAACACTCGTCCTTGTTGATCATTTCATTTTCGATACTCGTCTGTATCGATCTCCAACACTCGTTCGTGTTGTTACCTTCTTTCAATACTCATTCGTGTTGATCCCTAGTGAAGTCGCCATCTTTCGACACTCTTCCGTGTTGGCCTTCTTTCTTCAATACTCGTCTGTATTGATCTTAACACCCGTCCGTGTTGATACCTACTTTTTCCATACTCGTCTCTGTGGATCCTTGACACCCTTCCGTGTTGATCTATGTCACCCGTTTGTGTTAATCTCAACGCCCGTCCGTGTTGTTAAACCATTCTTGATACTCGTTTGTTTAGTAGCCATCACTCGCCTGTGTGGACTTCAACTTTCTTCTTGACCTTTTGTCGAGAAGTTCTCACTACCTTTTGTGTGAGAATCCCCAGCCGACCTCGTGTCCAAGAGTTCACGTTACCTTTTGTACGAGAATCTCATCCCCCATTTTCTTATTAACCTTTTGTTAAGGAATTCTCACTACCTTTTGTGTGAGAAATTCAGTCATCTTTCTTCTTAACCTTTTGTTCGGAAGACCCCTTCTCTTGCGCAAAGGAGTCGTTGCTACCTATTGTGCGCGAAAATCATTTCCCCAGCAAGGTCGTACCATTCTCATCTTCTTCTTAACCTTTTGTTAAGGAGTTCTCATCACCTTTTGTGAGAGAAGTCTGTCTATCCTTGTTTTCTTAACTGAATTTGAAGATTTCGTTTCTCTTGCTAAGGAGTCGTTGCTGCCTGTTGCAAGAGAAGGTCGCTTCTCAGTTGAACTACTTGCCTTTAGCAAGATATCTCTCTGCCTTTTGCAGAGGATCTCAAATCCTTCTACAGGTACTTGCCTTTCGCAAACACCTCCTTTACCTTCGCGGAATTCTGCGAGAATACCTCGATTACCAATCTCAAGCCAAAACTCGTCAGTGGAGGAAAAACAAGAAAACAGAATGGAAAAATAGAGAAAGACACAAAAAAGAGATCAGCATACATAGCATATCGCATACAACATGCATGACTTCATAAAGCATCTCACTGAATAACTTCCTACAATACCGTACATCTCACTCATTTCATTCATTCCTTACAGGAAAATTTCTTGGTTATTTTAAGTATTTAATCTTCTCCTACCATGAATGTTTTAAAGCAGTTCCTATTCATACCTTCAGGTCCGAGAAGATTAAATAGGGGCAGCTATCATACCCCAAAATTTGTCCTCCTTTTCACTTTTTTTTCTGACTGTAATTTGATATCCGTCTAACCTCATTCATACTTGTTCAAGTGCGTTCATTCATTTGCTCACAGGCGTCACGGATTCGGGGGTCAGGGTTGATAAAATCAAAGACGGATTGAAGTTTACGGTATTACACGTTGTAACAACCCAATTTTTAGTATTACTTATGTGGAGTGTTAATTAATTAATTGGTTGTTCGGTAGTATAATAATCGATTATATTAATTAATTTGGTGTGTTAATTAATTATTTAGTTGATAGGAGATATCATGAATAATTGAATTAATTAACTTGGTGGATATATGGTGTTAGTTTAATTTATTAGAGATATTTAAATAGTAGGTCTTATTGGGCCTATTAATTAAATTAGAAGTATAATGACTTAAGCCTAAATAGAATACTAATATAAATAGTAAGAGGTGAGGAGAGTGAGAATTAGGATTCATTTGATCATTGAAGGCAATAGAAAAAGAGGAGAGGAAAAGTAAAGAGAAGAGCTAGGGTTTCCAGAAAATTGAAGAGGTAAGGGGGGAATCCTTATTATTATGGGTTAGTATGATTGGGTCAATGGGTAGATGTATGTTTAGGTTAAAATCCCTAATTTTGTATGGTTGTTTGGAATTGTTAGGTTTTGATGAGTATGCTTGATTGTGGTGATTGATTGTGTTAAAACTGCAAATTAACGTTATATATTTAGAGTATTGTGTGAGTTATAATTTTCTGAACGTTTGGCTTTTTACGGAATTGAAATCGGAGGTCCGAAGGTCCTCCAACGATGAAAACCGCAGAAAATTCGGCATGCTGTCCGTCACAATCGCGGCCCTTTTTTTTATGTTTTATTGTCGAAATCGTTTTGGTCATAACTTTTGATCCGTAAGTCCAAATTGAGTGCCGTTTGAAGCGTTGGATAGCTGAAACAGAAGGCTATAACTTTATTTCAGGAATAAAATAATTTTGGAGATTATTTCATTGACGTTTTTGGGGTTGAAGAAGATGAAAATTATGTTGGAAAATTTAGAAAACAACAACTTTTAGTAACGCCTTCGTGCACGGTTTTATTCATAACTTTCAACTCGTGAATCATTTTGGATTGGGGTTTAAAGCATTAGAAAGGTGACTCTAATAGATATTATGTGAATGTGTATATATACCATTGATGGATTGTGAATGATATATTGTTATGAATGTGTATATGTACCATTAGTGGATTGTGAATGATATATTGTTATGAATGTGTGTATATACCATTGGTGGATTGTGAAGGATACATTGTTATGAATGTGTATATGTACCATTGGTGGATTGTGAATGATATATTGTTATGAATGTGTATATGTACCATTGGTGGATTGTGAATGATATATTGTTATGAATGTGTTTATGTACCATTGGTGGATTGTGAATGATATATTGTTATGAATGTGTATATGTATCATTGGTGGATTGTGAATGATATATTGTTATGAATGTGTATATGTACCATTGGTAGATTGTGAATGATATATTGTTATGAATGTGTGTATGTACCATTGGTGGATTGTGAATGATATATTGTTATGAATGTGTATATGTACCATTGGTGGATAATTCATAGAGTTGAATTATTGTGATATGTGGAATGTTAAGATGGTAGAGATGATCTTAATTGCATATGTGTTGGTATTTGTACATTCATTCATGGCATGGTCGGCTTCATGGTGGAAGCGGTGAAACTGTGGGTTCACATGGTATTAGACGTTGATCCTTAATTGGAAATAGGCGTATCAGACGTTGATCCTTAATTGGAAATAGGCGTGGTAAATAGACGTTGATCCTTAATTGGAAATAGGCGTAGCAAACGTTGATCCTTAATTGGAAATAGGCGTGGTAAATATACGTTGATCCTTAATTGGAAATAGGCGTAGCAAACGTTGATCCTTAATTGGAAATAGGCGTGGTAAATAGACGTTGATCCTTAATTGGAAATAGGCGTAGCAGACGTTGATCCTTAATTGGAAATAGACGTGGTGGCTTGGATTCTAGATATTGAATCGGAAAGCGGTGAAACGTTGGGTTCACATTATGGTACCACATGCATAGAGTCACATGTCTTGCATTGAGTCACAGTAGAGTCATGTGATAGTTGAATGTTTGCATTGTTGTGATTGTGATGTGTGTATGAGATATGGTAATTGAATTTGGTGATGTTTGGATACATAACTTGGCAAATTATGTGATTATGTGATAATTGTCGTTATGTGTATTTTTAGGAATATACTATTGGATTTGAATATTATACTCCTTGAGTTTTTATGTGTGCTTGAAACATGTGAAATAAATGTCGTTTAATATTATTTATATGGTTATATGAAGTGTGACGAATTCCTTTATTGTTGATTTAATCATTGTGCTTGATTATACTTTTTCATAATGATTTGAATTCTCACCCTTTCTGTTTGAATGTTACCTTTACATGGGTATCGTGCAGATACTCAGGAGTAGTATTGCTGAAGTAAGTGAACGGTAGCACTCGAGGTTAGCTGGAGAGCTTCGGTGCTTTGTTTTAGAGACTAAGTAGTGAGTCAATGCTCTGGTCATGTAACACTGGGTAGATTGGTAGTATTGAACTCGTGTCTTATTTGGATACGTTTTATGGTATTACTTGCGAACATGTTTAATTGAAGAGATTATTGAGAGATGATCATGGTATGGGACATGGATCTTTTTATGAAATGCATGGATATTCGTTATTTTCCGCTGCGAACGCATATTCTTGAATATTCATGATAATGGAAATGTGTTATTTCAAATGACCAGGTGTATTGTGTATTGATGATGAATGATGTTGGTTTTTTGAAAGCTTTTTGTTTTTGAAAACGTCTATGTGACGCCCTTTTGTTTATATGCGTGCTTATTTACTCTGATTATATGTTAAGTATTTTGGGGTAGAAAAAGGGGTGTTACATTAGTGGTATCAGAGCATGGTCGACCAGTTGGTCAATAGTCGTTAGGATTTTCAATCCCGTTGTATTTGATTTGTGTATCTGACACGGTCGATATTGTTTGTCTGGTTTATCTGATACCATAAGTGGTATCAGAGCAGGTCGGTCCGTCCGGCCAGGTCGTTTAGTTATGTTTGTTCCCTAGTATGCGACATGTGTGTGAGAACACTGTCGATGCTTGTTTTATTTTCCATTGGCAGGTTGGGAATGAAATAAGTGGGGGAGAAGCGTCTGCTTCTCTTGGATGTTCCAACTGTATCGAGCTTGGACATTATGTTGTTGCCTGCGAGAGTGCAGTGTTGGCTAGTTAACCTGTTTGAGAATGTTGTGTTTTCCTGAACCCGAAGAGAGGTCGGATTCGAGGATGGTGTTGGTTAGAATTTAATCGGGTGTATATCAACTGTTTTGGAGAAGACGGTTATTTTACTGAGGTTGGTGCTAAGGAAGATTGGTTTGCGTTTGCTAAGCAAGTTGATGAATCGGTGCAAGATGGTGTCGAGCTGTTTATGTTGTTGGCAACTTTGGATATTCGTGAGAAGAGGACAATTGAAGAATTGCCAATAGTTTATGATTTTGCGGAGGTATTTCCGGAAGATATAAGTGATTTACCGCCGGAACTTGAGGTTGTGTTATCGGTGTTGAAAGAGAGGAAGTTGTTTGCAAGACTCTCCAAATGTGAGTTTTGGTTGAGTGAAGTAAGTTTTCTTGGACATGTGATTTCGAGTGGTGGTATTTCTGTGGATCCTACGAAGATTGAAGTTGTATCTCAGTGGGAAGCTCCTAAGTCTGTTGCTGAGATTCGAAGTTTCCTTGGTTTGGCTGGTTATTATAGGAAGTTCATTGAAGGATTTTCTAAATTGTCGTTACCATTGACGCAGTTGACTAGGAAAGGTCAAGCTTTCATTTGGACTTCGCAGTGTGAAGCGAATTTTCAAAAGCTTAAGAGAAGATTGACTACGGCTCCTATTTTGATTTTACCGGATCCGTTAGAACCTTTCGTTGTGTATTGTGATGCTTCTTTGTTGGGTTTAGGAGGTGTTTTGATGCAAAAAGGGCAAGTGGTAGCTTATGCTTCAAGGCAACTTAAAGTTCATGAGAGGAATTATCCGACGCGTGATTTAGAGTTGGCCGCCGTTGTGTTTGTGTTGAAGCTTTGGAGACATTATTTGTTTGGATTGCGATTTGATGTGTTTGGTGATCACAAGAGTTTGAAGTACTTGCTCGATCAGAAGGAATTGAATAAGAGGCAAAGAAGATGGTTGGAATTCTTGAAAGATTGTGATTTTGGTTTGAATTATCATCCTGGAAAGGCGAATGTTGTAGCCGATGCATTGAGTAGGAAGTCATTGCACATGTCTATGTTGATGATTCGAGAGTTTAAATTGTTGGAGCAATTTAGAGATTTGAGTTTGGTTTGTGAAGCGACGTCTTCGTGTGTTAAGCTTGGTATGTTGAAGCTTACGTGTGGCATTATTGACGAGATTAAAGAAGGTCAGAAGTCAGATTTGAAATTAGTCGATGTTATGACGTTGATTAATCAAGGCAAAGGTGGTGATTTTCGGATTGATGAGAGTGGTATCATGAGGTGTCGTGATCGAGTTTGTGTTCCGGATGTTGCGGATTTGAGAAAGAGGATTCTTGAGGAAGGGCATAGAAGTGGTCTGAGTATTCATCCTGGTGCTACTAAAATGTATCAAGACTTGAGAAAGATGTTTTTATGGCAAGGTATGAAGAAGGACGTAGCGGAATTTGTGTATTTATGTTTGACTTGTCAAAAGTCAAAGATTGAACATCAAAAGTCGTCTGGTTTGATGCAACCGTTATCTATTCCCGAGTGGAAGTGGGATAGTATCTCTATGGATTTTGTTTTGGGTTTGCCGAGAACATTGAGTAATTGTGAGGCGATTTGGGTCGTTGTGGACAGGTTGACGAAATGTGCTCATTTTATTCCGATGAGGATGGATTATTCGATGAAGAGACTTGCTAAGTTGTACATCGAAAGGATTGTGTGTTTGCATGGTATTCCGTCGAGCATTGTTTCGGATAGAGATCTGAGGTTCACTTCGAGATTTTGGGAAGGTTTGCAAAGTGCTTTGGGTACGAAGTTGCGTTTGAGTTCGGCGTATCATCCGCAAACTGATGATCAAACGGAAAGGACTATTCAGTCACTTGAAGATCTTTTGAGGTCTTGTGTTTTGGAACAAGGAGGAAATTGGGATAGTTTCTTGCCTTTGATCGAGTTTATGTATAACAACAGTTTCCATTCGAGTATTGGAATGGCACCTTTCGAGGCTCTTTATGGTAGAAGGTGTAGAACTCCTTTGTGTTGGTACGAATCGGGAGAGAGTGTTGTGGTTGGACCCGAGTTGATTCAAGAGACTACGGATAAGATTAAGATGATTCAAGAGAAGATGAAGGCTTCTCAGAGTCGTCAAAAGAGTTATCATGATAGGAGGAGGAAAGCTCTTGAGTTTGAGAAAGATGAGCATGTGTTTCTTCGAGTTACGCCAATAACGGGTGTTGGTAGAGCTTTGAAGTCGCGTAAGTTGACGCCGCGTTTCATTGGTCCTTATCAGATTTCCGAGAGGATAGGTGAAGTGGCATATCAGATTGCATTACCACCGTCACTTTCTAATCTTCATGATGTGTTCCACGTGTCTCAATTAAGGAGGTACATTGCGGATCCATCACATGTGATTCCATTAGACGATGTTCAGGTGAGGGATAATTTGACGGTTGATACATCACCTATGTGAATTGAAGATCGAGAAGTGAAGAAGCTTCGTGGTAAGGAGATTGCTTTGGTGAAAGTGATATGGGGCGGAGTCGCCAATGGCAATATTACTTTGGAACTCGAGGATAAGATGAAGGAATCGTATCCGGAGTTGTTCGTTTGAGGTGAATTTTGGAGGACGAAAATCTTTTAAGTGGGGGAGAGTTGTAACAACCCAATTTTTAGTATTACTTATGTGGAGTGTTAATTAATTAATTGGTTGTTCGGTAGTATAATAATCGATTATATTAATTAATTTGGTGTGTTAATTAATTATTTAGTTGATAGGAGATATCATGAATAATTGAATTAATTAACTTGGTGGATATATGGTGTTAGTTTAATTTATTAGAGATATTTAAATATTAGGTCTTATTGGGCCTATTAATTAAATTAGAAGTATAATGACTTAAGCCCAAATAGAATACTAATATAAATAGTAAGAGGTGAGGAGAGTGAGAATTAGGATTCATTTGATCATTGAAGGCAATAGAGAAAGAGGAGAGGAAAAGTAAAGAGAAGAGCTAGGGTTTCCAGAAAGTTGAAGAGGTAAGGGGGGAATCCTTATTATTATGGGTTAGTATGATTGGGTCAATGGGTAGATGTATGTTTAGGTTCAAATCCCTAATTTTGTATGGTTGTTTGGAATTGTTAGGTTTTGATGAGTATGCTTGATTGTGGTGATTGATTGTGTTAAAACTGCAAATTAACGTTATATATTTAGAGTATTGTGTGAGTTATAATTTTCTAAACGTTTGGCTTTTTACGGAATTGAAATCGGAGGTCCGAAGATCCTCCAACGATGAAAACCGCAGAAAATTCGGCACGCTGTCCGTCACAATCGCGGCACTTTTTTTTATGTTTTATTGTCGAAATCGTTTTGGTCATAACTTTTGATCCGTAAGTCCAAATTGAGTGTCGTTTGAAGCGTTGGATAGCTGAAACAGAAGACTATAACTTTGTTTCGGGAATAAAATAATTTTGGAGATTATTTCATTGACGTTTTTGGGATTGAAGAAGATGAAAATTATGTTGGAAAATTTAGAAAACAACAACTTTTAGTAACGCCTTCGTGCACGGTTTTATTCATAACTTTCAACTCGTGAATCATTTTGGGTTGGGGTTTAAAGCATTAGAAAGGTGACTCTAATAGATATTATGTGAATGTGTATATGTACCATTGATGGATTGTGAATGATATATTGTTATGAATGTGTATATGTACCATTGATGGATTGTGAATGATATATTGTTATGAATGTGTGTATGTACCATTGGTGGATTGTGAAGGATACATTGTTAAGAATGTGTATATGTACCATTGGTGGATTGTGAATGATATATTGTTATGAATGTGTATATGTACCATTGGTGGATTGTGAATGATATATTCTTATGAATGTGTTTATGTACCATTGGTGGATTATGAATGATATATTGTTATGAATATGTATATGTATCATTGGTGGATTGTGAATGATATATTGTTATGAATGTGTATATGTACCATTGGTGGATTGTGAATGATATATTGTTATGAATGTGTGTATGTACCATTGGTGGATTGTGAATGATATATTGTTATGAATGTGTATATGTACCATTGGTGGATAATTCATAGAGTTGAATTATTGTGATATGTGGAAGGTTAAGATGGTAGAGATGATCTTAATTGCATATGTGTTGGTATTTGTACATTCATTAATGGCATGGCCGGCTTCATGGCGGAAGCGGTGAAATTGTGGGTTCACATGGTATTAGACGTTGATCCTTAATTGGAAATAGGCGTCGCAGACGTTGATCCTTAATTGGAAATAGGCATGGTAAATAGACATTGATACTTAATTGGAAATAGGCGTAGCAGACGTTGATCCTTAATTGGAAATAGGCGTGGTAAATAGACGTTGATCCTTAAATGGAAATAGGCGTAGCAGACGTTGATCCTTAATTGGAAATAGGCGTGGTAAATAGACGTTGATCCTTAATTGGAAATAGGTGTAGCAGACGTTGATCCTTAATTGGAAATAGACGTGGTGGCTTGGATTCTAGATATTGAATCGGAAAGCGGTGAAACGTTGGGTTCACATTATGGTACCACATGCATAGAGTCACATGTCTTGCATTGAGTCACAGTAGAGTCATGTGATAGTTGAATGTTTGCATTGTTGTGATTGTGATGTGTGTATGAGATATGGTAAATGAATTTGGTGATGTTTGGATACATAACTTGGCAAATTATGTGATTATGTGATAATTGTCGTTATGTGTATTTTTGGGAATACACTATTGGATTTGAATATTATACTCCTTGAGTTTTTATGTGTGCTTGAAACATGTGAAATAAATGTTGTTTAATATTATTTACATGGTTATATGAAGTGTGACGAATTCCTTTAATTGTTGATTTAATCATTGTGCTTGATTATACTTTTTCATAATGATTTGAATTCTCACCCTTTCTGTTTGAATGTTATCTTTACATGGGTATCGTGCAGATATTCAGGAGTAGTATTGCTGA
Organism: Lathyrus oleraceus; assembly: GCF_024323335.1. Classification (NCBI taxonomy): domain Eukaryota; kingdom Viridiplantae; phylum Streptophyta; class Magnoliopsida; order Fabales; family Fabaceae; genus Lathyrus; species Lathyrus oleraceus. Next base: position 449,284,077 of record NC_066582.1, on the reverse strand, counting down.
AGTAAGTGAACGGTAGCACTCGAGGTTAGCTGGAGAGCTTCGGTGCTTTGTTTTAGAGACTAAATAGTGAATGCTCTGGTCATGTAACACTGGGTAGATTGGTAGTATTGAACTCGTGTCTTATTTGGATACGTTTTATGGTATTACTTGCGAACATGTTTAATTGAAGAGATTATTAAGAGATGATCATGGTATGGGACATGGATCTTTTTATGAAATGCATGGATATTCGTTATTTTCCGCTGCGAACGCATATTCTTGAATATTCATGATAATGGAAATGTGTTATTTCAAATGACCAGGTGTATTGTGTATTGATGATGAATGATGTTGGTTTTTTGAAAGCTTTTAGTTTTTGAAAACGTTGATGTGATGCCCTTTTGTTTATATGAGTGCTTATTTACTCTTATTATATGTTAAGTATTTTGGGGTAGAAAAAGGGGTGTTACATTAGTGGTATCAGAGCATGGTCGACCAGTTGGTCAATAGTCATTAGGATTTTCAATCCCGTTGTATTTGATTTGTGTATCTGACACGATCGATATTGTTTGTCTGGTTTATCTGATACCATAAGTGGTATCAGAGCAAGTCGGTCCGTCCGGCCAGGTTGTTTAGTTATGTTTGTTCCCTAGTATGCGACATGTGTGTGAGAACACTGTCGATGCTTGTTTTATTTTCCATTGGCAGGTTAGGAATCAAATAAGTGGGGGAGAAGCGTCTGCTTCTCTTGGATGTTCCAACTTGTAACACCTCAAAATTTGCCCTCCTCTCTTGGGACTAGCATAGCATATTGCATATCATTTTTTAGGTCATTAGGCATTGCATATTGCATATCATGTGGTTACATTGTGCAAGCCATTCTCCCAAGTCTTGGTCAGAAGATGAGGAAGTCAAAGTGCAAGCTAGGGTTTCATTGGACTGGTCATTGATCATCTGAGGATGTTGAAGTCCAGATTAGGGTTTCATGATTCTCAAAGGATATTGGTCTTCATCTTGTTTGGAATGATTCATCATCATCATCATGGTTTGTCATCAGCAAGTGTTGAAGCACATTCCTTGAGATTAGGGTTCTGACCACTGGTCAACCCTAATCAGTTGCATTGGGCCAATCAGGGCATGATCAGGAGATGGGGTTTATGATGGATATGGGGATCATCACATGGTTTTATTAAGCTTATTGAGGCTAGGGTTTCATCCTTGAGCCATTTCATCAGAAGATTGGGGCTCAGATTGATCTATGCATTGCCAGATTCATCTATCAGTTGAAAAAGTCAACTGTGGTCAACTGTGCTTGATTTAATGGATTTGGAGGTGAAAATGAGTTGGATACACTTCATTCATGTTGGAACAAGTGTTATTTGACATTGCAAAGCTCAAGAATGAAGAAAATAAAGTCAGAACAAAAATTGCCAAAAATAGAAAGTGACTTGTAATGGAAGTTTCCAAAAATGGAAAGTTTTTGACCACAAAATTACATGTCCAAGGAAGCTTCAAATGAAACTTTGTTCAACATGAAAGTTGTAGATCTTGTTCTAACCTTTCCAAAAAGTCCAAGAACTTGAAAATCCCATGTATGGTTGGCAAGTTGTGGTCCAGTCAATTTCAAAAATGACCCATAATCAGAGGAGCATAACTTCCACATGGAGTGTCCAAATTGAGTGATCTTTTTATGCACAAACTCCATTTGACATGTACTTTCATGGTGCATGATTGGAATTCATCAAAAATGGTCAATGCAAAAAGTCAAATTTCAAGTGTACAGTTAAAGATCCAGGGGCAAAATTGTCCAACTTGAGAAATAATGGGAATTTTTGAATGGGGATTTTTGCAACACCTCACAAATGCTATTTGGAAATGGTTTGAATCATCATAACATGTCAAGGCCTCATGGTTGGTCAACTCACTTTTGAAATGAACTTGAAAATGCATAACATTACCATGACATAGTGAAATTCTAAAATATGCATCCAATGGCCATGGGACAAGTTGCAACAGCTCACACATGTCATTTTGAGAGTGTATGAGCTGTCAATACAGCTGTCATTGGCCTGTGGTGAAATGGCATTTTTGCCCTTGCCTTGAAAATGACACATTTGCTAATCACATTCCATTTGGCTAATTAGTGATTAAAAAGCTTGATTAATTGAAGGTATATATTGATAATCATAACAAACTTTGATCAATAATCTCAATTCACCAGAAATTGCAAAATTTTCCCTCCAATTCTCAAGAACACTCAAGAACATTCAAGAACCAAAATCCAAAAATCTCTTCCAATTCTCCATGAAATTCGAAAATTCTTTTTGATTCAATCTCCATTCATCTCCTTCTCCAACTGTTTTGGCAATTGGCATCAAGAAAGCTCAAGAATCACCACTGTCCAAAGTATGCTCAACAATGGTGAATTGGAATTTCTTGCATTTGGAGCAACTTCGATCCAAACTAAGCCTTGAATTCACCTCTCCAAACATCAATCTCGATCTGTTTTGAGGAATTTCGAGCTAAAGCATCGAAAAGCATCACTGTCATTGCAAGGTACTTGAAATTCGAATCTCATGATTCTTTAAATTGTTATATGCATTGTGTAGATCGTTCATCATAGGTTAGCGTGAAACTCGTGGTTTGCAAAATGATTAAGTATTGAAGGAGATATTTCGATTTGAAGTTTTGTTGTCCAACCTTTAATCGTTCGATTCGTGAGATGTAGTGAGTGTTAGAGAAAATTATTAGCATATTAGTGATGTGCATTGAGAGAGGAAGAGAATGATGTATCATTTGCTTGATTTGGTGAAGAATTGCTCGAGGCCGATGCTGCCGTTGAAGAACACATGCCGCGCGAAGAAGACGATGAATTTCTGGATTGTTTTTACTGTTTGATCCATTCAGCGTCTGTTTTTTTTAAAGATGCTGTTTCCCGCGCCATGGACACATTAATTACAATAATGCCACTGTAATTTAATTTAATTCGTTTTCACACTAAATAATTATTTAAAAAATTACTAAAACTTAAAAAATTCATAAAAAATTAACGGAAAATCAGAAAAATATGAGGATTTTTTTTGTAGATCCCATTTTGTCTCTAGTTTTTTATGGACATGATTTTGAAAATTGTGATTGGAGAAAAGTTGACTTGATCTATGGATGTTTGACTTGTATGCATTTTTGACATGTTCTACCATTTCCATTGTGAAATACTCATACCTTAAAATAAATTCTTGAAATTTTTTGTGGTGATTCTAGACATGTTGCTGGTGATTTACATGTAAAGTTTGTGAATTTTGGATACCTGTGGAGTGAGATATGATTTTTTGAATCTAGGTGTGACAATTTGTGTCACACCTAGTTAGGTCAACTTCATGAATTTATTTGCCTGGCCTATGGTTGATGGAATGGATTGAAATTTTGCATGGATGATCATTGATATGTTGAGATGCTATGTGAATTTTTCTGGATTTTTATATGGCATTTTCAATTTGATTGGTAATTTTCTTCACTGTTGGCTCATTTTGAAGTTTTGTATGACACATGTTTGTATATTGTTTGTGAAATGCTCATATGGTTTTGGATGGAAATGAAATTTGGTATGCTGGTTATAGACACATCATAGGAGATGATGCTTTTGGTCCCATTCATTTATGATATGTTGTCACTCTGTTATGAATTGTTGAAGTGAATGCTTGCTTAAATACCTTGAATTGGCTTGAATAATTGTGTCTGTTTTTCTTGATTTTCATTGACATAGTTCCTTTTGTCCAATTGAGCTAAAAATTGACATGCTATACCTTGAATATGTCCTGTTTAGGTGTAAATTATTTGAGGATTTTTGGAATTGTTTTGATATGGATTTGGTTGAAGTCATTCTGTTTGGATGTTTGGTGTTATGTTTGACCTAGTTTGACTTGTTTTGGTCATGAAATGAATATGGTAAATGATAGGAGTATGGGATCAATTGCCCTTGCTTTTGATTTGCATTAATTTGATTTTGGTTGAAGATTGTTTGCTGTTTAGGATTTTTTCTCACTTTTGGACCCTAGGCTTGGCCTAGTGGTCTTGTCTCTCACATTTGCTTGATTTTTCAGGATGAAAAGCACCATGATTAAGGAGATTGAACCAAGTGGATTAAATTGACATTGTTTGATGTTGAGAACTAATTGGGATTTGTTTTGTAGGTTGTGAAGTTTGAGCTTGAGCTCATAGCTTGCCTTTGTGTGCATTAATTTGTATAGTCTGACTGATTAACATTTGCTGTTTATTATTGTCTGTCTGAGTACTGATGATACTTGATTGATTTCAGGTACATTTAGTCGCTTACAGTTCTTTAAGAACTTGCTTGCTGCTGCTTGGTTTTTAAACCACTTGAGGTAGGACTTCTATTCTTCATGTAGTCTGGAGACCCGGTCTGTTATTTGGCCGGGCAAACTGTCTGAAGTCCTCCTTAAGAGGCGATGTTTGTGATTGTTTAATATTGTGCCTAAGCAGGTGAAGTCCTCTATGAGGCAATTGGTGGAAGCCAAGGGATATGCAATCTATCCCCCACTACTCTGTGAGTCGTCCCTCTGCTCACACGTCTGTGTGTTGATGCATTGGGACACAAACCCAAGATCTGTGCTGTTGCACAATCGAGTCAGAGTCTTTGAGCGTAGAAGGGTCCCTCCATTCTGGACCCACGCTCCTTTGTCTGAAGCTCTCCCTGGTCAGGGATAAGGGCTGTGAGGTCTCATCCTCACTTCACCTTTCATCTGCTTCACCTTAGCCTCGTAATGGCAAGGTTAAGAGCGAATAATACCCATGTACAGATGACTTGCTTCGGCAGTCAAACCCATTGTTTGAGCCTCACTTGATTGGTTATAGTGTGTGCTTTGTGAATATTTGTTTGACATGTTTGCTTGAAATGCTTGTTTTGATCTGTATGCTTGTATGCTTGCTTTCTTCCTGGATAGGATTAGCTTGCAGTTGCGCAAGTAGGTAGAAACCTGAACATAGGGTAATGATGCATGACAACACTAGGCTCGAGTCCAGCTCCCTGGTAGTGTGTCTTCCCTTGGTTTCTGGCTAGATTTTCTTTCCCTTGAGGGGGAACTACATCGCCCTGATCCTTGTTCCAGACGAGGTATGTAGGCAGGTGGTCGTGCGAGACCACTCCGAGCAACCTTTTTCTTTTTTGTGTGTATTTACTTGTTATCTGATTGTGTGTTTGGTTCGGATGCCGACGTAAGTCCAGTGATTGGCTGTCGGGCTCCACGTTTGCCTTTTGTGTGTGTTTTGGTTCGGATGCTGACGTAATTCCATCGAGTGGTTGTCGGGCTCCATGTTTGCCATCTGTTTGTGCGTTTTGTGTTGTTTGGCGTGCGTAAGCCGAACTACAGTGGCTCTGATTCTCGTTCCAGACGAGATATGTAGGCATAGGACGCGATGTCCTATCGAGCTCCCTTCTCTTAACCCCACCTGCGTTCCCCGTGTGTGTGTGTGATGTTTTAGCAACCTATTCTTTATTTTAGAACGTGGATCCCGTCGAGTACGACGGACGTGAGGGGTGCTAATACCTTCCCCTTGCGTAACCGACTCCCTTACCCTTTCTCTTTGGTCGCGAGACCATTTCCTTTCCCTATCTTGGGATAAATAACGCGCAGTGGCGGCTCTGTGTTGTGTTTTTATTTGAGTCCCGCCGGTTGTTTTTTCGCGGATGCGACACAACTGTATCGAGCTTGGACATTATGTTGTTGCCTGCGAGAGTACAGTGTTGGCTAGTTAACCTATTTGAGAATGTTGGGTTTTCCTGAACCCGAAGAGAGGTCGGATTCGAGGATGGTGTTGGTTAGAATTTAATCGGGTGTATATCAACTGTTTTGGAGAAGACGGTTATTTTACTGAGGTTGGTGCTAAGGAAGATTGGTTTGCGTCTACTAAGCAAGTTGATGAATCGGTGCAAGATGGTGCCGACTTGTTTATGTTGTTGGCAACTTTGGATATTCGTGAGAAGAGGACGATTGAAGAATTGCCAATAGTTTGTGATTTTGCGGAGGTATTTCCGGAAGATATAAGTGATTTACCGTCAGAACGTAATGTTGTGTTATCGGTGTTGAAAGAGAGGAAGTTATTTGCAAGACTCTCCAAATGTGAGTTTTGGTTGAGTGAAGTAAGTTTTCTTGGACATGTGATTTCGAGTGGTGGTATTTTTGTGGATCCTACGAAGATTGAAGTTGTATCTCAGTGGGAAGCTCCTAAGTCTGTTGCTAAGATTCGAAGTTTCCTTGGTTTGGCTTCTCAGAGTCGTCAAAAGAGTTATCATGATAGGAGGAGGAAAGCTCTTGAGTTTGAGAAAGATGAGCATGTGTTTCTTCGAGTTACGCCAATAACGGGTGTTGGTAGAGCTTTGAAGTCACAGAAGTTGACGTCGTGTTTCATTGGTCCTTATCAGATTTCCGAGAGGATAGATGAAGTGGCATATCGGATTGCATTACCACCGTCACTTTCTAATCTTCATGATGTGTTCCACGTGTCTCAATTGAGGAGGTACATTGCGGATCCATCACATGTTGTTCCATTAGACGATGTTCAGGTGAGGGATAATTTGACGGTTGATACATCACCTATGCAAATTGAAGATCGAGAAGTGAAAGAAGCTTCGTGGTAAGGAGATTGCTTTGGTGAAAGTGATATGGGGCGGAGTCGCCAATGGCAATATTACTTTAGAACTCGAGGATAAGATGAAGGAATCGTATCCGGAGTTGTTCGTTTGAGGTGAATTTTGGAGGACGAAAATCTTTTAAGTGGGGGAGAGTTGTAACAACCCAATTTTTAGTATTACTTATGTGGAGTGTTAATTAATTAATTGGTTATTCGGTAGTATAATAATCGATTATATTAATTAATTTGGTGTGTTAATTAATTATTTAGTTGATAGGAGATATCATGAATAATTGATTTAATTAACTTGGTGGATATATGGTGTTAGTTTAATTTATTAGAGATATTTAAATATTAGATCTTATTGGGCCTATTAATTAAATTAGAAGTATAATGACTTAAGCCCAAATAGAATACTAATATAAATAGTAAGAGGTGAGGAGAGTGAGAATTACGATTCATTTGATCATTGAAGGCAATAGAGAAAGAGGAGAGGAAAAGTAAAGAGAAGAGCTAGGGTTTTCAGAAAATTGAAGAGGTAAGGGGGGAATCCTTATTATTATGGGTTAGTATGATTGGGTCAATGGGTAGATGTATGTTTAGGTTAAAATCCATAATTTTGTATGGTTGTTTGGAATTGTTACGTTTTGATGAGTATGCTTGATTGTGGAGATTGATTGTGTTAAAACTGCAAATTAACGTTATATATTTAGAGTATTGTGTGAGTTATAATTTTATGAACGTTTGGCTTTTTACGGAATTGAAATCGGAGATCCGAAGGTCCTCCAACGATGAAAACCGCAGAAAATTCGGCATGCTGTCCGTCACAATCGCGGCCCTTTTTTTTATGTTTTATTATCGAAATCGTTTTGGTCATAACTTTTGATCCGTAAGTCCAAATTGAATGCCGTTTGAAGCGTTGGATAGATGAAACAGAAGGCTATAACTTTGTTTCAAGAATAAAATAATTTTAGAGATTATTTCACTGACGTTTTTGGGGTTGAAGAAGATGAAAATTATGTTGGAAAATTTAGAAAACAACAACTTTTAGTAACGCCTTCGTGTACGGTTTTATTCATAACTTTCAACTCGTGAATCATTTTGGGTTGGGGTTTAAAGCATTAGAAAGGTGACTCTAATAGATATTATGTGAATGTGTATATGTACCATTGATGGATTGTGAATGATATATTGTTATGAATGTGTATATGTACCATTGGTGTATTGTGAATGATATATTGTTATGAATGTGTGTATGTACCATTGGTGGATTGTTAATGATACATTGTTATGAATGTGTATATGTACCATTGGTGGATTGTGAATGATATATTGTTATGAATGTGTATATGTACCATTGGTGGATTGTGAATGATATATTGTTATGAATGTGTTTATGTATCATTGGTGGATTGTGAATGATATATTGTTATGAATGTGTATATGTATCATTGGTGGATTGTGAATGATATATTTTTATGAATGTGTATATGTACCATTGGTGGATTGTGAATGATATATTGTTATGAATGTGTGTATGTACCATTGGTGGATTGTGAATGATATATTGTTATGAATGTGTATATGTACCATTGGTGGATAATTCATAGAGTTGAATTATTGTGATATGTGGAATGTTAAGATGGTAGAGATGATCTTAATTGCATATGTGTTGGTATTTGTACATTCATTCATGGCATGGTCGGCTTCATGGTGGAAGCGGTGAAACTATGGGTTCACATGGTATTAGACGTTGATCCTTAATTGGAAATAGGCGTAGCAGACGTTGATCCTTAATTGGAAATAAGCGTAGTAAATAGACGTTGATCCTTAATTGGAAATAGGCGTAGCAGACGTTGATCCTTAATTGGAAATAGGCGTGGTAAATAGACGTTGATCCTTAATTGGAAATAGACGTAGCAGACGTTGATCCTTAATTGTAAATAGGCATGGTAAATAGACGTTGATCCTTAATTGGAAATAGGCGTAGCAGACGTTGATCTTTAATTGGAAATAGACGTGGTGGCTTGGATTCTAGATATTGAATCGGAAAGCGGTGAAACATTGGGTTCACATTATGGTACCACATGCATAGAGTCACATGTCTTGCATTGAGTCACAGTAGAGTCATGTGATAGTTGAATGTTTGCATTGTTGTGATTGTGATGTGTGTATGAAATATGGTAATTGAATTTGGTGATGTTTGGATACATAACTTGGCAAATTTTGTGATTATGTGATAATTATCGTTATGTGTATTTTTGGGAATACACTATTGGATTTGAATATTATACTCCTTGAGTTTTTATGTGTGCTTGAAAAATGTGAAATAAATGTTGTTTAATATTATTTACATGGTTATATAAAGTGTGATGAATTCCTTTAATTATTGATTTAATCATTGTGCTTGATTATACTTTTCATAATGATTTGAATTCTCACCCTTTCTGTTTGAATGTTATCTTTACATGGGTATCGTGCAGATACTCAGGAGTAGTATTGCTGAAGTAAGTGAACGGTAGCACTCGAGGTTAGCTGGAGAGCTTCGGTGCTTTATTTTAGAGACTAAGTAGTGAGTCAATGCTCTGGTCATGTAACACTGGGTAGATTGGTAGTATTGAACTCGTGTCTTATTTGGATACGTTTTATGGTATTACTTGCGAACATGTTTAATTGAAGAGATTATTGAGAGATGATCATGGTATGAGACATGGATCATTTTATGAAATGCATGGATATTCGTTATTTTCCACTGCGAACGCATATTCTTGAATATTCATGATAATGGAAATGTGTTATTTCAAATGACCAGGTGTATTGTGTATTGATGATGAATGATGTTGGTTTTTTGAAAGCTTTTAGTTTTTGAAAACGTCGATGTGATGCCTTTTTGTTTATATGCGTGCTTATTTACTCTGATTATATGTTAAGTATTTTGGGGTAGAAAAAGGGGTGTTACACACGTCATAGGGATTGAATCCTGATTCATGACTTTGATAGTCAAAGATCTTGTGTATAAACTGTTGTTTGGTCGATGTTCACCTGAATTGATTCATGGCATTGACATAAGTCGTTGGTTCAGGATCTTGTGGTCCATAATCGTTTGTCCACAAGAGAATACATATTTTTGTCTATGTTGACTTTTTGGTCAATCAGTTGACCAAAGTCAACCATCAACTTCTGAATTTTTAATCATGTGATCCATAATCATTCCATCAATTTCGAATTAATTCGTGAAGTTTTGGATGGATTCTAAAGGTTCAAATTGAATTCTAATTCAAATTTTGATTCTTGAGGTTCAAGTCGACTTTGGAGATTTAGTTTGATGTCGGGAAAACATCTCATCATTGTTTCTTTAGCCGATTATTTTAGAAAACATTGTTTTAGTCACAAGTCAGTCTTGACATTTTATTTTAATTATTAGTATTTCCTTTTTTTAATTTCATTAGTGGGCCATTTGATCCAAACCATCCTTAAGCCCATTTAACCACAAATCTAATTACCATGACCATATCCATTTATCCAATATTAATCCAATATAATCCATTTAATTCGCTTAACCAATGTCCATTTCATATCAAACCAATCATCCATCCATGTCCATTTTAGACCAATTATCCACTTAATAATCCAAGTCATCAAGCAATTATCCGTTTTTATATCCATATCCGAAGTCCGTTATCCAATTCACCATTTCCATTATCCATTAACCAATTTCATTATTCATTTTCAATATCCATGTTCTAAAAATCAAAATCCAATTTATCCAAACCATTTAAATCCACTTAGCAAAAACATTAACCAAATACCAAATACACCATATCCATTATATCCAAATATCCACTATACATCCAAAATCAAGTTACCATAATCCCAAACTCGAACACCACATTCAAATAAGACAAAAGAGGGAATAATGCAGCAAAAACACGGAAGCTAGTACACGCAAGCCAATTGAAATGGCAATGAAAACTCCGCAGCATCGAAGCAAAACGCGAGCTACAACTGCATCAGCACAAAACGCTGCCACCACCATAAGCTGCAGCCAACAGAAACAGAGCGCAGTGCAAAACGGCGAAACAGAAATGGCAGCACCAAAGCTGCTATGTTTATAATCCAACGGTGATGACCAAGAAATCCAAATAAAATGAAGAAGGAAAAAATGAAAATTTGAAAAAGCTGCGAATGGAAAAACAAAAGCTGCAACAGCCAACGCAGCTAGTAACATCGCAAAGCCAGCATTCCAAAATACGCAAGGCATCGAAACTTAACAAGCCTCAAGCCAACTCCATACAAGCTATAACAGCATCAAACAGTTGTTGCGGCAAAAAACGCAACTCGTAGCACCCCTTGCTGCAACGGAACGCAGGTCCACAAGCCGACAATCCCAACGGCAGCAAACCAATTTGTCAAAAAAGAAAGCCACAACAGCAGTAACAGGGCAAGGAAACTTCAAAAGCGAACCCACGCCTAGCCACCATAAGCTACAGCATACACCATCAATGCAATGGAAACGCCGGCAACACGAAAAACCTGCATAAAATCCAAATGAAACCCTGCATAAAATAAGCTTTTCTAATAAGGACCTCTAGCAGAGTTTCAAACTATAAATAACAGCAAGAGTTCACAATCGATTTTCTTCACTAACAAAAAATCTAACTTCTAACTAACTTTCAATCACTAACTAAACTCACTCTAACAGAATTTGCTAAATACCTCGCCCTATAAGTATCCATCATCCTTCATCCTCAAGGGGGGATCAAATTTCTTCACTCGTCACCCTCCGTATTCATTCTTAGCCTCACCAAACCCCTTCACCATCATCATCTGCAAAAACCTGCAATAGAACCATGTTTCCATCTTTCTTCACCTTCAACCGTTTCCATCACCACTTTAACCACTCACAGAACCTCCCAGTTCCATCACCGTCGACAAAACTCCCTCTCCGATTTGCTGCGCGATTCCACTTTCAACCTTCATCGCTAACAACAATAACAAAAACGGAGACGCTCGGTAATCCTTCACCGACAATTCACGGCGACTGCCGCAACTGAATCCTCACATTTTTCATCTCGCTCAAACAATCTCCCAATCTAACACGCAATAACGCAGTACATAATCGATCAGTAATTGAAGGAGAAGAAGAGAGATAGAGTTGGAAAAGAAAAGAAATAACAGAAGCATAAGAGAGAAGCGAAAAAACTCGACGATACCTTTTCGGAATTGATTCGCTTCCGCTTGTCATCTTTCGACTCGAGCATCGTCGTTCTACGTTCCACTTCAAGCGGTGACGCATCGCTCCACTCCAATCATCGTCAACGATCAATTTTCATCGACAACGCATTTCCGATTGAAGATTGACTCTCGCTTTTCATCGATGGTGGATTTTCGATTGAGATTGATTCTTGTTCTACGTCGACCACACGTTACCGATTGAAGGTGATCCTTCTCCCTCATCGACGACGCATCGGCGTCAATGATGCGAGGTTAATGCGAGCGGCTTCAGTTGGTCCATGAGGTCTCACAATCGCTCATTCCGGGGAAAGTTTGAAGGTACTCTCTGAAGCATTGTTATGAAACCAAATCGTGTTGGTGAGACTTGGGCCTTTGGCCCAAGCAATTCTGGCCTGCGTGTACACTCCCTCAATGCTACTGCACCTCATCCGATTGGGCTTTTCTATCCTTTGTTGAGCCTATTCTCAATTTCTTTGGGCTTATTTCTTTATTTTTGATTACTAGTTGATTAAGTTTAGTTAATGTAGGTTACTTAGCTTAATTAGACAATTAGGTATTAATTAAATTAAATTAGTTATGATTAGGATTAATTAGGAAAATTAGGATTAGAGTTTCTTTAGAACAATTAGAAATAATTTTAGGATTAGAAATAGTATTAGAAATATTAGAAATAATTAGGAATTTAGGTTCATTAGAATTTTTAGATTTAGGTTATAATTTTTGGAAGAGTTGGATTTAGAAATATTATAAACATTAAATTTAGTTTAGAATTTAATTGTTTTTTTAATTAGAATTTCATAAGTAGAAATTTATTCATAATTGAGAAATGACGATTTTACCCCTAGACTTATGAATAGGCTAATCTTGCATGCTCCCCTAGTTTTAGGAGTTATAGAATTTTCCGATTGTTCAATTAACCTAGCTATTATTTCTCATGGAGTTAACCTTGGTTCTAATGCATGTTTAGATAGAGCTTAGACTTTAGATTTAATTTTCATTTGAATGGTTTTACTTTCGCACATCCCTTGTACTTTACATGTACCCCCCTCCCGTTTCCGATGTACGCATTTACTTGCTTTATTTTATTGCTTGTTACCTACTTCTTAGGCATTAGGAATGTTCATCCATTCAAAAGCGATAATCAAACCCTTGATCCAACGTCAAGCGGTCCCTTTTTCAAATCAAATTCAATAAGGAAACCCTTGATCCAACGTCAAGCGGTCTTTTTCCAAATCAAATTCAAAAACACAATAAATGGCGATTAGGATCGTACGTCACGAGCCTTAAGCGATAAAGAAGGGATGAGACTGGAGCTTTCCTACACTCATTCTGAATGCTTCGAACACAAGACGTTTGGCTTGGTAGTATGAGGTATTCACCTTTATCCATAGTCTTTAGTGCAATCCGAAATCAATAATACTCTCTCAAAGAACATAAAAACAATTCAACGCATTCAAACCTTTCGTTTGAGCCTTAGGGCGACACAATCGAAAACCCTTCTTCAAGGTAATAAAATCAATAAAACAAATCAAACAATTTCAAACCCACGAACTACGAAGGCTCTGATTTCTCACTTCAACAAGTGGGCATACGTAGGCACGAGGATCCCAATCCTTGGCAAGCACACTAATTTAAAATCTACCTCCACTTCGCAAACCTTTGGCAAGCAAGCATTCGATAACACACACTTAAGCGCAAACATCCTAGATGGTTCCCATGGAGTACCATGGATGTGAGGGGTGCTAATACCTTCTCCTTGCATAACCGACTTTCGAACCTGTTCGCGGTTACGATGGCCATACTTTGGGGTTTTCTCGATATTTTCCCTTTCCTTTGGAATAAATAAAAATCGATGGTGACTCTGTATTTTTCGTGTAGCGACAATGGGTATTTGGAAAAATCCATAATATTCATCCAGATAACAAAAGTAATAGTGTCTAGCAAGACGCTCAAGCATTTGATCTATGAATGGAATGGGGGAAATGGTCTTTCCTAGTTGCCTTATTGAGCTTTCTATAATCTATGCACATACGCCATCCGCCTTCTATACTTTTAGCTACATGATCGCCCTTCTCGTTCTTCACGACTATGATGCCTCCCTTTTTGGGTACCACATGTACAAGACTTACCCATTTACTATCGGAGATCTGATAGACTATACCAGCTTCTAGTAGTTTAAGGACTTCCTTCTTTACCACCTCACTCATTACAAGGTTGATTTTTCTCTAATGTTCTCTGGAAGGTTTTGAATCTTCCTCTAACGAGATCCTGTGCATACACACAAATGGGCTTATACCTTTTTAATTAGAGATGTTGTATCCTAAGGCAGAGGGGTATCTTCGTAAAACATTCAAGAGTTGGTTTGTCTCATATTGGTTTAAGGTGGCACTAACTATTACTGGGTGGTTCATTTCTTTATCCAAAAACTCATATCTTAGGTTCTTGGGCAATTCCTTATGTTCATGAGTTGGTTTTTGAGAATTTGGTGAAAGGTCCGGAGTAAGGGCCAAACATTCGTTAGTGTGAGGTTCCGTTTCCTTTAGCTCGTCATCCTTTTCATTTGGGTTTGAAAATGGTTCGATCACAGGTTCTTCTTGATCAAATTCCCTTATGCATTCATCTATGATATCAATCGCGTAACATGTGTCTCCTATGATTGGTGCCATCAGGAACTTTGAAAGAATAAACTCTATCTTTTCATCCCCTACTTCGAAAGTTAAATTTTCCTCTTTTAACATTTATTATAGCTCTGGTTGTTGATAAAAATGGTCTACCTAAAAGGATAGGGATATCGTCATCTTCCTTGATATCCATGACCATAAAGTCTGTTGGGATATACAGTTGACCGATCCTAACTGGGATGTCTTCTAAAATGCCTATAGGATACTTAACAGACCTATCGGCTAATTGGAGGGACATATTAGTTGGTTTTAATTCTCCTAAGTTTAACCTTTTACACACAGCTAAGGGCATTAAACTCACACTAGCGCCAAAGTCTAGGAAAGCTTTGTCGATCGCATGACTCCCTAGAATGCAAGGTATAGAAAAACTACCAGGGTCTTTCTCCTTCTTAGCGAGTTTATTCTCAGAAATAAAGTTGCATTCCAAGGGTTTGGGATCGTCAAGCCTACGCTTGTTGGTTAAGATATCTTTGAGAAATTTGGCGTAAGATGGAATTTGGGCGATGCCTTCGGTGAAAGGAATCTCTACATGAAGCTTCTCTATTACTTTTATAAACTTTTGGTATTGGTTATTGATTTTGGTTTGTTTAAGTCTTTGCGGATATGGGATTGGTGGTTTGTACGGGGGTGGTGGTTTGTAAGTTTTCTCCTTGGCTTTTCCTTCTTGGTCGGTTTGTTTTTCGGGTTCCACCGGTTCCTCTCCTTGGTTTGAAGGTATATTTTCTTTAGAGGGTTTGGACTCGCTCATTTCTGGGTTATGAGGCCCTTCATAAGCGGTCCCACTTTGTAATGAGATAGCGTTAGCTTTCCCTCGAGGGTTGAGTTGAGGTTGTCCAGGGAATTGTCCTCCAGGTGTAGTTTGTGGGGCTTAGTTTTGTGCTACCTGTGAGATCTGGGTTTCAAGCAGCTTGTTGTGAGTGATTATCTGATCAACCTTGGTCTGTAATTGTGTTATCAGTTTGTTTACGTGAAGGTTCTGGTTTAGGAATTCTTTATTTTGCTGAGTCTGGCCTGATATAAAGCTCTCCATGATCTTCTTAAGGTTAGGCTTCCGGGGCACATCTTGCATAGGTTGATTTGGTTTTTGGGCTTGATAACCTTGTGGTCTTTGAGGTGCATAATTTTGGATAGGGTTCTGGTTTTTATAGGAAAAATTCGGGTGATTCTTCCATCCAGGGTTGTAAGTGTTTGAAAATGGGTTACCTTGGGCGTAATTCACTTGGTCGGTTTTCAAGTCGTTCAAAAGGTTACTGATGGGAAAATAGCAAGTGTACTATTTTTCTCACTGTAGTAATAAAAGGGAAATTCCCCGTTTGTCGATCTCAAGGACTGCTTGACGATACAGAGTTTATCGATTGTTTCAATTAGACAAAAAGCTTTAGTTTTTGTGATATGAGTAATAATACTAGCAATTGCAAATAAATAAAACAAATAAAATGGTTGAACGAGAGATAAATTAGAGTAGATTGCTAGGGTACGGTGAATGAAACTTCCTGTGACATATATAATTTATGAAGGCTTTGACAATGATCTCGTCCGATTGATTCCGGTCCTCAGGGGTATCTATTCCTAATTCCTTAGTGAAAAGACATTTGATTATGTAACCTAATTACTATGTCCATAAATAATTAAGTTCATACTCAAGCATTCGAATATCAAGAATATCCGATCAGATAGAATATCCCTAGTCCTAGGTGATCTTTACTATCCAAAGTTCTTATACAAATCAATGAATAATTACTGTCCAGCTTAAACTATTCATATTAATCATCATTCGTAGGTCCGACGAATAAAGCATAAAGAACGGTAATAAGAACAAATCAATTGAGAAAAAGAAATAGTCAATGCATTCACAAACATAAAATCTGCCACATTCAGAATCAGGGTCACCCCCCTAGCAATGGGGGGTTTAGCTACTCATAATAGGAATAAAAACAAAGATAGAAATTGTTGTCATTACAGAATTTCTTGAGAAATCAATCTTCAATAGTCGAAAAACTCTTGAACATATGAATCCTCCGATAATCCTTGAGTCTCCAGCTCTCAAAACGCGTCTCTTTTTTCTCCAAAATTGTCCAACCCCCGCAAAATCGTGTTCTCCCCTGTAAATAGCTATGCAGCTGGGTTTTTCCTGATTTTGGGCTTCATACGCGTATTGAGCTGTTTCATACGCGTATTGAGCTGTTACATACGCGTATTGCACGTAAGACAGCATCTGATACGCGTATTGCTAACTCCCATACGCGTATCACCAGAAGCTTGTCTTTTTTCTAGATTTTCCATCCCTCTGGTCATACGCGTATGCTACACGTACTAGGAAGGTCCATACGCGTATCATGTAAGGCAGTACGCGTATGGGCAGCAGGTTCACCAAGAATTGAATTTTTTTTCTTCCGTTTTCTTGCTCTGGCTCAACTTCGCATCTGACGTTTGATTCCCTGAGCTTCCAACTTAGTTTATGACCTGCTAACATACCCAAAAGTGTAAAATATCCTCAAGAAACTCATAAGTAACAACACACTCCATATTATAGAATTGAGCTTATATCTAACTGAAAATGCTTAAGTTTACGCAGTTTACCTGACTTATTTACGGTTAAATAGTGAAATACCTAGCATAAATGGTGACTGATCACAACCCCAAACTTAGCTTGTTGCTTGTCCTCAAGTAACATTCTATCACCATCAAAGATCATGTCACCCCAAACTTACTGTAAAACAGTTCTTGCCACAATATTGATGAAATCTTTCGCACTGGACCTCTTGATGTTTTCTCAGGTTTTCTGATTTTTCCACATAACCAACGAGCCAGAAACTCTTTCTCTCAGAGATATCACTTTACCTGTCAGCTCATATCACACTCTCACCATGTCTCACTGGGTTAAAATGTTACCATGCTCAAATTGCAGTATGCAATATCAAATCAGAAGTTTGAATAAATTCTCTCATCCTATCAACATGTACAATCACACACACTTTTTGAGGTCTTTTGGGTTGTAACGGGGCTTTGGTTTAGGTAGGGTATGAAATTGGAACAAAGGTTTTTGGTTCAGAGTACATGAAATCATTCTCTCACTACGTTTCTTTCCTATTCTTCCTGTTGGGTTTGTATTCCTCTTTTCCTTTTATCTATAGTGAATGTAGCATTTTTCAAAAGCTGTTCTTTTATTGTTTTTCGCTTTTCTCTTTTCTTTTTTTTTTCTTTTTTTTTACATTCACTTACTGCAAAGCTACCCCAAACTTAAAGGTTGTTATTCCAACAGCAACCCCAAACTTAGATAGAAACGTAGAGATGAAATTAATCCTCACATACTCTGAACAGGGTAGGATAGTTACAAGGTCATGGATTGAGAAGAACGGGTATATCAGAAACAAATGAATAACAGGATCAACAGGGTTAAACAATGGATAATAATAATAGATGGGATGGCTAGAAAGGCTCTAGGTGATAAACAAAAACATGCCTTAGTGTGTGTATTCGTACAGCTAATAATAAAAAGAACATACGCAAACCATGATTGATAAAGACATACCCGATATCTCTCATATGATGATAAGTGTTTGACTTTTTCTGATCTCACCATGACGGGTTAAGCTGACTTGTTCTATCATACCTCTGAGTTCAAAGCTCATGTGCTCTTGGTTCTGATGTTAATCTTAACCAGTGCGTCCAATCATAAACAACAGCATCTACAGTCAAGGGGACTGAATGAGAGGACAACCAAGTATTTGGTGTAAGTGATCAAGATAACCACTAGTCAGGCATATTCACATATCTAACGAAATAAACAGGAAAATGTATGTAAACAAAATCAAATTCATTAGATTAAGACAACCCATAATAGGTGATTACATCAAAGCAAAAGAAAATAAAAACTGAATAAACCAAAAAGAAAAATACACAAAGAAAAACCAAAAGTACAAAAACATAACATAATCAAAGTCAATCTCTCAGTCCACCGTCCTGCATATGAGTATCAAAGTCAATCTCCTCTGTCGGACCCAACTGAGTGTGCCCCCGTGCGAAGGCAGAGATAGGCGTCAACGTCTTCGTGTGGCCTGAAGGAGTATGTTGTTGCTGAGGTGGTGTCTGGTGCGGAATATTCTGATCTCTTCTGGTGATTGAGACATTGTACGGACCTGTAAACTGAGTGAAAGAGAAGAAACAGAGAGAAATCACAGCAATATGCAAAAAAAACACGTAACGAGAGCAATGCGAAAATGAAGTCCGTACGGAAAAAAATTATATAAACAGACCCATTTAATGATACGCGTATGATACGCAGCCAATACGCGTATCTGGCTCCCATACGCGTACCATACGCGTATTTAGCTCTCTTACGCGCATCATACGCTGCTTAAACCAGTGAAAAGTGTGATTAGCGTAACAGATCACGTATCAGAGCCTGATACGCGTATTACAAGGTCCCTTACACGTATCGTACGCATTTCACCAGAGGAGCGCTTTTTTGCAATCCAATACACGTATCATGAAGTCCATACGCGTATTGGCATTTTTTTTTTTTATTTATTTTTATTTTTTTGAAAAATCATTAACTCGACAAAATTAAAATAACAAAACAATTCAAACCTCCCTTGGGTTGCCTCCCAAGCAGCGCTTCGTTTAACGTCGCATGGCTCGACGGGACACCTCATACTCAGATGAGTTTAACAGTTTCAATTGGTCCCCCTTCACCGGGATTATATGGTTTCAACCTCTGACCATTAACTTTGAAGGTGTCGCCATTCTTCTCATTTTTAAGCTCTATTGCTCCATGAGGAAGTACTTTGTTAATGACGAACGGTCCGGACCATCTTGACCTCAATTTCCCTTGGAACAGCTTCAACCTGGAATTAAACAACAGTACGAGTTGTCCCTCCCGAAATTCCCTCTTTTGGATCTTTTGATCATGCCATTTTTTTGTTTGTTCCTTGTAAATTTTGGCATTTTCATAAGCTTGATTCCTGAACTCTTCCAACTCATGAAGTTGAAGAATTCGGGACTCACCAGCTTTGAAAAGATCATAGTTAAGGAATTTGGAGGCCCAAAAGGCTCTGTGCTCGAGTTCGAGTGGTAAATGACAAGCCTTACCGTAAACTAGTTGATAGGGGGACATACCTATAGGTGTTTTAAATGCAGTCCTGTATGCCCACAATGCATCATCCAGCTTTACTGACCAATCTTTCCGAGAAGTACTTACCGTCTTTTCTAAGATCTGCTTTATTTGGCGGTTAGACACTTCAACTTGCCCACTCGTCTGGGGGTGATACGGTGTGGCTATCTTATGTTTGACATTATACTTTTTCAACAAATTCTCCATGAGTTTATTTATAAAATGCGTACCTTGGTCATTAATTAAAGCCCGTGGTACCCCAAACCTGGAGAAAATGTTATGCCTCAAGAACTTCACCACCACTTTAGCATCATTTGTTGGTAATGCCACAGCCTCTACCCACTTTGATACATAATCGACCGCAACCAATATGTAATTCTTACCAGATGATGGTGGAAACGGTCCCATAAAATCAATACCCCAAACATCAAACAGCTCCACTTCTAGCATGGAGTTTTGCGGCATCTGATTCCGCTTTGTAATGTTACCTATTCGTTGGCACCTATCACATTCTCGGACTATAGAATTTGCATCCTTGAATAGCGTCGGTCAATACAAACCCGATTGGAGGATTTTTGCTGCAGTTCTATCTCCACTGAAGTGTCCACCATACTCCGAATTATGACAAGCTTTCAGAATGTCGGCTTGCTCTCTTTCTGGAACACATCTTCTGATCAAACCATCCACTCCCTTTTTATAGAGGAATGGATCATCCCATAGGTATAACCTGCAATCATAAAGAAACTTTTTCTTTTGGTGAGAATTAAAGGCATCAGGTATAACCCCACCTACCACATAGTTAGCATAGTCAGCAAACCATGGTATATCCTGAACAACAAGTATTTTCTCATCAGCGAATGTGTCCTGAATAGGATGTTCCTCCTCAGTTTCTTTGATTGGGGACATGCGAGATAAGTGGTCCGCGACCGTGTTCTCGCACCCCTTTTTGTCTTTGATTTCCAAATCAAACTCCTGAAGGAGGAGGATCCATCTCAAGAGTCTTGGCTTTGATTCCTGCTTAGCAAACAAATACTTTAAAGCAGCATGATCAGTATACACAATGACTTTTGAACCAAGCAAATATGATCTAAATTTGTCAAAAGCATAAACCAAGGCCAACAACTCCTTTTCGGTAGTTGCATAATTCATTTGGGCCGGGTTAAGGACATGACTAGCATAATAAATCACATGCAATAATTTGTCCTTTCTCTGTCCTAGGACAGCCCCCACAGCAAGGTCACTTGCATCACACATTATTTCGAAAGGCAAGGACCAATTGGGGGCGATTACAACAGGTGCACTGATCAACTTACTCTTTAAAGTCTCGAAAGCTACCATGCAGTTTTTATCAAAATTAAATTGCTTGTCCTTGAATAGCAAATCAGTCAATGGTTTGGCAACTTTTGAGAAGTCTCTGATAAACCTGCGATAAAAACCTGCATGACCCAAAAAACTTCTTATCCCTTTTTCATTCACCGGAGGTGGGAGGTTAGTTATCACCTCCACTTTGGCTTTGTCCACTTCAATTCCTTTGTGGGAAATTTTGTGTCCTAGCACAATTCCTTCCTGCACCATGAAATGACATTTCTCCCAATTGAGAATAAGGTTAGTTTCCTGACATCTTTTCAAAACAAGAGACAAGTTAGCTAAACAATTATCAAAAGAAGAACTAAACACAGAGAAATCATCCATAAACACCTCCATATACTTTTCAAGCATGTCGGAGAATATAGACGTCATACACCTCTGAAAAGTAGCTGGGGCATTGCATAACCCAAATGACATCCGTCTGTAAGCGAAAATACCATAAGGACATGTAAATGCAGTTTTCTCCTGATCTTCCGGGGCTACAGCAATTTGATTGTATCCCGAATATCCATCCAGAAAACAATAATACTCATGACTTGCAAGTCTTTCTAACATTTGATCAATAAAAGGGAGAGGAAAATGATCCTTCCTTGTTGCAGTGTTTAGTCTTCTGTAATCGATGCATACTCGCCACCCTGTCACTGTGCGAGTTGGGATCAGTTCATTCTTTTCATTTAAAACTACTGTGGTTCCTCCTTTCTTTGGTACCACATGCACAGGACTTACCCACGAGCTGTCAGAAATGGGGTAAATCATTCCCGAATCTAACTACTTTACAACCTCTTTCCTTACCACTTCTTTCATCGCTGGGTTTAACCTCCTTTGTGGTTGTACTACTGGTTTCTGATTATCCTCCATCAGTATCTTATGCATGCATACTGTGGGGCTAATCCCTTTTAAATCCTCAATAGTCCAACCAATAGCACTTTTATGTTTCTTCAGCACCTGTATCAACTTTTCTTCATCTATGACATTTAGCTCAGAACTGATAATAGCAGGACAATTTGTTCCAGATTCTAGAAAGACATATTTAAGGTTTACAGGTAATTGTTTTAATTCAACATTTATACCTGGTTTACTTGCCTTTTCATCTTCTAATTCTGGTGAAGCTCTCAGATCCTCCCACCTGCGTGGTTTGGATTTCATCCAAAGAGGTTGTGTATCCAGCATAGCAAGCACTTCTTTTTCTTTTTCATCATCATTCTCCTCAATCTCTCTGACCGACAGACTAAGAACTCTTTCCAACGGTAATTCAGGAAACTTTCTTTGAATTGTGCTAGTTACAATTTGATCAATTACTTCCACGGAGTGGTTTGTACACATATCCTTTTTATGTTTCATAGTATCTCGGACATCAATTCTGAGCTCTTCGTCATATACCTTTAGGGTCATGGTACCTCCCTCCATGTCTATCATGCATCTACCTGTTTCTAAGAAAGGTCTGCCCAGAATCAGAGGTATCTCTTCATCTTCTGGCATTTCCAAAATTACAAAATCAATAGGAAAAACAAATTTATCAACTTTGACCAGAACATCCTCAACTATCCCAAAGGGTCTCTTCACAGAGTGGTCAGCAAATTGAAGTGTCATTCTGGTATCTTGAACATTTCCAATTCCTAGCTTCCTGTAAATAGACAAAGGCATAAGGCTATAACTAGCCCCCAAATCAATCAGCGCCCTTTTAAAGGACCTATCTCCAATGGTACACGGGATGGTCACAGAACCTCTATCTGGCTTCATCACTGGAATCTTCATACCCTGCAAAACAGCACTACAAGTTTCAGTTAGTATAACTGGGTCAGTGTCAGTGGTGCGCTTCTTGGAGATGATGTCTTTCATGAACTTCGCATAGATAGGCATCTGCTCGAGTGCCTCAGAGAATGGAATATTGATTTCTAATTTCTTGAACAACTCCATGAATTTCTGAAAAAATTTCTCATCTTGCTTCTTCTTTTTGTTTCTTTGTGGGAATGGAAGCTTAATGATGGGTTTTGGTTCAGGGAGCTTTTCTTGCACCACCGGCGGTATTACAATTTCTTCCTCAGGTGGTGTCTTGTTTTCTAAGATTTCCAGGTCCACTTCAAGCAATCGATCTTCTTCTTCATCCTTCTTCTTAAGATCTTCAACAGATTTTCCGCTTCTTGTTGTTACCGCACTCACATTATTGTGCTCCCTCGGATTTGTCACTGTTGCACTAGGTAATGCGCCCGGTGCTTGAAAATTTGTTATTTGTTGTGCTATCTGACCCATTTGAATCTCCAGATTTTTAATGGATGCATTGGTGCTCTTCTGATTATTCCTGGTTTCTTCCTGAAATTGCCTACTCTTAGTCGCCATCTTCTCTATAGCAATCTCCCAATCCGCTTTCTTTGGTACTTATTGCTGATAAGGTTGCTGTTGCGACTGATATTGTGGTTGGTAAGGTGGTTGTTGTTGTGGAGTTCCTTGCTTCTGAATATTACCTTGCTGATCTTTCCAAGAGAAATTAGGACGATTTTTCCACCCCGGATTATACGTATTTGAGTAGGGATTATTCTGCCTCAGGTAATTTATAGCTTGCACTTGTTCTGTGGTTGCAACACAATGCATGGCAAAGTGTGGTCCACTACAAATCTCATAAATCATAGTCTGAACCGGTTGAACTTGAGCAACAGTCTGGGTACCTAAATTCATCGCTTTCAGTCTTCTTTCAACCTCAGTTGAAATCTGGTCTTCCATTTTCACTACCTGATTTGCTAATTTCAAGTCAATTTTTCCCTCAGGCTGACTCACAGTACGGTCATATAATTCCAAATGCTCATTCGCTGCAATAGCTTCGATGATCTTTTTGATACTGGTTGCTGTTGAAAAATTAGACGAGCCACCAGCAGTTGTATCAATGAGTTGCTTCGTTCTCATCTTCAGCCCGTTTACAAAATTCTGCATTTGTTCATTTGCATCCAGATTATGTGTAGGACACGCAACTAAACATCTCTTGAATCTTTTGTATGCATCTCCAAGTGTCTCTCCGTCTTTCTGTTTAAAATTCACAATGTCATACCTCTTACGGATATACACAGAAGCAGGAAAATACTCGTTCAAGAATGCTGTTTCCATTTGTTGCCAAGTAGTAATGCTTCTTGCGGGTAGGGAATAGAACCATTCCTCAGCATCCTCAGATAACGTGAATGGGAACATGACCAATCTCTTTGCCTCTTCAGAATGCCCATCAATTTTTAATGATGTAGTCATAGTCAGAAACCTCTGCAGATGCTTGTTTGCATCCTCATTGATCTTTCCTGAAAAAGGTTTGCTTTCTAACTGACGGATAGTTGAGGGATGTAACTGGAAGTGAGCAACATTAACAGGTTGGTTAACAATGGTCAACCGCACTGCTGGATTATTCTGTCTGCCATAGTCACCTAAAAGTCTTTCTGCTGGAGGCGGGTCTGCAGCCATGTCAACAGTGTCTGGAAGGGAATCTGTGTCTGACTCAGATTTTTCGGAGTGAACAGAGACTGGTTCTGGATGTGAATCTGTGTCTGACTCAGATTTTTTGGAGTGAACAGAGACTGGTTCTTCGGTGTCAGAGTTTGCCAGTTTTTTTCTTCTAGCTTCTCTGCGCTTTGCGTGCAATGTTCTCTCTGGTTCTGCGTCAAAATGAAAATTAGCTGAGGCCTTACCTCGCATACACAGATTAGACAGAAATTAGTTATAATAACAATAAAAATAAAATTAAACTGTAAATAAAATTTTGGATGCAGAGCAACAAAATTCTAATTGAAAATAAATTAATAAACTCTATTATCTTTGGCAGTCCCCGGCAACGGCGCCAAAAACTTGATGGGAAAATAGCAAGTGTACTATTTTTCTCACTGTAGTAATAAAAGGGAAATTCCCCGTTTGTCGATCTCAAGGACTGCTTGACGATACAGAGTTTATCGATTGTTTCAATTAGACAAAAAGCTTTGGTTTTTGTGATATGAGTAATAATACTAGCAATTGCAAATAAATAAAACAAATAAAATGGTTGAACGAGAGATAAACTAGAGTAGATTGCTAGGGTACGGTGAATGAAACTTCCTGTGACATATATAATTTATGAAGGCTTTGACAATGATCTCGTCCGATTGATTCCGGTCCTCAAGGGTATCTATTCCTAATTCCTTAGTGAAAAGACATTTGATTATGTAACCTAATTACTATGTCCATAAATAATTAAGTTCATACTCAAGCATTCGAATATCAAGAATATCCGATCAGATAGAATATCCCTAGTCCTAGGTGATCTTTACTATCCAAAGTTCTTATACAAATCAATGAATAATTGCTGTCCAGCTTAAACTATTCATATTAATCATCATTCGTAGGTCTGACGAATAAAGCATAAAGAACGGTAATAAGAACAAATCAATTGAGAAAAAAAATAGTCAATGCATTCACAAACATAAAATCTGTCACATTCAGAATCAGGGTCACCCCCCTAGCAATGGGGGGTTTAGCTACTCATAACAGGAATAAAAACAAAGATAGAAATTATTGTCATTATAGAATTTCTTGAGAAATCAATCTTCAATAGTCGAAAAACTCTTGAACATATGAATCCTCCGATAATCCTTGAGTCTCCAGCTCTCAAAACGCGTCTCTTTTTTCTCCAAAATTGTCCAACCCCCGCAAAATCGTGTTCTCCCCTGTAAATAGCTATGCAACTGGGCTTTTCCTGATTTTGGGCTTCATACGCGTATTGAGCTGTTTCATACGCGTATTGAGCTGTTACATACGCGTATTGCACGTAAGACAGCATCTGATACGCGTATTGCTAACTCCCATACGCGTACCACCAGAAGCTTGTCTTTTTTCTAGATTTTCCATCCCTCTGGTCATACGCGTATGCTACACGTACTGGGAAGGTCCATACGCGTATCATGTAAGGCAGTACGCGTATGGACAGCAGGTTCACCAAGAATTGAATTTTTTTTCTTCCGTTTTCTTGCTCTGGCTCAACTTCGCATCTGACGTTTGATTCCCTGAGCTTCCAACTTAGTTTATGACCTGCTAACATACCCAAAAGTGTAAAATATCCTCAAGAAACTCATAAGTAACAACACACTCCATATTATAGAATTGAGCTTATATCTAACCGAAAATGCTTAAGTTTACGCAATTTACCTGACTTATTTACGGTTAAATAGTGAAATACCTAGCATAAATGGTGACTGATCAGTTACATTCCGCCAATTTGTGTCCTTTAGATCCACAAAGTTCACACTCTTTGTGGACTACCACTGCGGTGTTAGTGTTTGTAGAAATACGTTCGACCTTAAGGGTTAAAGTGTCCATTTTCGCCTGCATCATGTCCATAGAGCTTATCTCATGTATTCCACCTTGGGCTCCTTTTTCTCTATTGATGCTCGTTCAGTTCCCCATTGGTAATGGTTTTGGGCCATATCCTCAATTAGGTCACAAGCTTCAGGGTAAGGTTTGTTCATCAGTGTGCCACCAGAGGCAGCGTCGATGCTCATCTTTGTGTTATAATGAAGTCCATTGTAGAAGGTATGAATGATCAGCCTTTGTTCT
This sequence comes from Lathyrus oleraceus, assembly GCF_024323335.1. Classification (NCBI taxonomy): domain Eukaryota; kingdom Viridiplantae; phylum Streptophyta; class Magnoliopsida; order Fabales; family Fabaceae; genus Lathyrus; species Lathyrus oleraceus. The sequence continues at coordinate 449,257,497 of NC_066582.1, read as the reverse complement.
AGGCCATGGTGTGGACAGACTCTTAACAACTCTTTATATCTCTCCCAAGCTTCAAAAAGCGATTCTCCTTGGTTTTGAGTAAATCTAGTTATTTGGTTTCGAAGAACAACAGTCTTATTGGGGGGAAATATCTAGCAAGGAATACTCTCCTAAGGTCTTCCCAAGTAGTTATTGAATTAGCTGGAAGTGAATCTAACCATGAACGTGCTCTATCCCTGAGGGAGAAAGGAAATAATCTTAAACGAATGGCATCAGGTGAAGCACCGTTGGATTTAAAGGTGTCGGCCAGTTGGATAAAGGCTTTTAAATGTTGATTTGGGTTCTCAGTAGCGAGACCCACGAATTGGTTCTGTTGCACTAATTCCAGTAAAGATGGTTTTAGTTCGAAATTGTTGGCAGGAATTAGGGGGTTTATTATACTAGAACTAGGTTCCTCGTCAGATGGTTGGGCAAATTCCTTAAGAGGTCTCCGGTCGCGATTCTCGGCCATAGCTTTCTTAATTCGGATGAGTAAGAGGCGTGTACGAGTGTAACGTTCGGGTTCCGCTAATAGATCTACTAAATTCCCGGTACTATGGGTTCTTCGCATTTACCGACTAATAATGCCTTAGTTTAGACGGTGTAACAACAGGGTACGAAATTTGACGAAGTTGGTCCCCGGCAACGGCGCCAAAAAATTGATCGCTCTATTCGCAAGTGCACGAATCGCGTCAGAGTAATATAAAAGAATATCGATCCCACAGAGACCAAATCGTCAATCTATCGATTACTATCATTACGATGTTTATCTAAGACGGTATAAAAGAGATATTGATGTCGAAAAATAACAGTAAATAAAGAAAATAATAAATACAGTGCGGATAAAGACAGGTTTGAATGTATTTCACGTCAGCTAAACGATGTTTCGATTGTCTAAATAGAACTACTTATGGGGCAATATTTTCTACTCTTGAAAAGAATCCATCTAACAGAAACTGTCGCTTTCGCGTATTCAGAACCGAGTTTACCCTTAAATTAAGGCCTTTTATTGTCACTTATAAAAGATGCGCAGAACGCTAAAGTAGTAAACTTATTTTAAAGAAATAAGACTCGTAAACTTAGTTGAAAAGTGATTTTGATTTGGAAAGTTTACCCAAGGAGTATCCTGATTTTAAATCTACCAACGCGTTCGAAAACAGTTTCAAAAATCGTTTTTTGTTAAAGTGATAAAAATTCCTAGTTAACTAAGCCAGGGTGCTTTCGCACTCCTTGAGTAGTTAAAACTAACCAAGTTTGTTTCAGAAAACTCGAATTAAAAATCAAAACAGCCTTTAAAGCATTTCTACAAATTCAATATGTGAAACATCTCTTTAACCGCGATCCTTACATTCTAACCTTTGAAAGATTTAGCCAGACATGGTAATACAAACAAACACAATGATATTGATCATGATGAAAAGTTGTTTTAGAATGTAAAGCGTAAAGAACAAGTAAAGCGTGTAAAATAATTAAAATGAGCAATCAAGATAATGGCGAGAAATTTAAATAAAGTAAAGACAATGACAGGAATTAAATAAAGTAAAGCATGGCAAGAAATTAAATAAAGTAAAGCATACCAAGAAATTAAATAAAGTAAAGCATGACAAGTAAAATAAATAAAAGCGATTAAATTAGAACATGCTCCGAACAGAGGCTTTAAATCTGGTACAAGGAAAATAAACCTTTGAATTTGAAGATAAATTCGACAGCAAAATCAAAGCGATCCAACTCAATTACACTACAGTGCGATAACCCCTCGATGTGACGGATTACCGCTTTTACAGATGATAATATAGTCTTAGTGTTGTAAACTAAGTTGGATGATTTGGAAATGAACTAGAACGACCTATTTATAGAGGAATTCAGCAGCTTGCAAAGACCATGATGCCCTTCAACTTCTCCTTAGTGGGAACGTGAAATGCAAAGGTGGCGTCCGCCACCCCTTCATGGCGCCCGCCATGTGTGTGAATGGGAAAGTTCACGGGATCGTGGCGGTTACCTCCTGGTTGAGGGATGATGTGTCATGGCTTCTCCTATAGCGGCCGCCATGCATAACGCCATGTGTACAATATTTGTCGAAAAACCCTAATTTTTGGTCTTTTTGCTTTGTTTCTTCTAAAAAGGTCCCGAAAGAGCTAAATATCTGAAAACAACATAAAAGAGATCATAACACAAGCAAAATGGTAATAAAGACCTAATAAACATGTGAAATCCGAGTCAAAATGCGGTGTGATTCAGTGTGATCATCCATCTCGCAAGCGTGTGATTGCACTTCGCTGATTCGTGTTCTCATTTTTTGAGGTGCGACATCATGTCTTGATGCAACAACTTATACCAGTGGCTATCCGTGACATTTTAGTAGAAAGTGTAAGGGTAACTATAACTAGATTATGCTTATTCTTCAGTGTTATATGTAGTAAAGTCATTGATCATGAAAATACTTCTCTAGTTTCAAAGATGACAATCATGTACTTGTATCTAGAGTGTAATTTGGGGTCATTAAAAAGATTTTGGATATTAATTATGTTAATTTTAAAGTGCCTTTATTTAAGTGCAAGTGGATTGACAGTAACATTGGTGTAGAAATTAATGAATTAAGATTCACACGGGTTGATCTTTGAAAGGCACCTTATATGAACAAATCATTCATCATGGTATCCCAAGCAAAATAAGTTTTTTATGTCATTGATCCTTCTAACACTAGATGGTCAATTGTTCTACAAGGAAAACATATTCCTGATAGTGATTAAAATCAAGATTTAAATTTTGGGACCCCTTCTTTCATAACACATGTATGTCTCTCATATGAAGAAAATGATTCAAACGATGTGCATGTTATTCGTCGTGACCATCAAGGTGAGATATGGGAAAACTAGTAAGTAAATATTTTATATGACTTAGTAATATATATTTATTCATTTTAATTTTTTATTCTTTTTATTAATATTTTTTTCCAACATGTAGAATTTTCGAAGGATACCATATGCTGCATGGTTTTATAGTAAAAGTCAGAAAATTTAAAACTCCTAAAGTAAGTGTTATATGATGCATGTTATTGATATTGAAGTTTTAATGTTGTTGTTGTTGAGATTGAATTTTGAATGTAACTGTTGTTGTTAATATCAATGGTTTAAACATTTAATTTTGTTGTTGTTGATTATCCTAATTGGTTTCAAATGTTGTTCAAATTATAGGTGTTTGATGACCAATTACAAATCTCAGAAGAAAACATTAGGATGACCTACAAGAATTTGCATTTTGATTATTTCTTTTGTTGGTTAATCATTTATTTTAATCTTGTTGTAAAAATTATAATGTGTGTGCAATTTTAGATTTATAATTGGTATAAACAATGAATATTTTTCGTATAATGTTTTTGTTTGATAAATTGGCAAAAGGTACAATGTTTTTGTTTCAGAAATAGGAAAAAAAGATTTTGTAATACAGGTTTAAACTAAAATATAGAAAAACAAAAAAATAATAATATTTTCCCCTCGGTTGTTACTTCAAATCGAGGTAATAATATTGCTCTATTACCTCAATTTTTTTCTTAAAACTGAGAGAAAATGTGGGGCACGCCATCCAGCTCTAAAAATTAGGGGTGTAAGCGGATGAGAAAAAACCAATTAAATTGACAATCCAAATCAAACGAAACAAAAAAAAAAACAATTGTTTTTGGTTCGATTCAAAAACAGAACCAAACCAATTAAAACCAAGGTGGTTTGGTTCAGTTTTCGGTTTTAGTTTTTAGGAACCGATGAACCGAATTGATGACTATAAATATTCATTTAATCTTTTATTTATCTCATTATTAAATAAAAAAATTGTATCGGTCCAACACTTCTCCATCTTTTTTTACACTTCTTTTCTTTGAACAAAATATGTAACCAAAATCAAACTCCAAACATAAAAAATAGAAATCATAAGCTATAAAAACGTGTTCTCGCAAAACGGCTAATCTGAGTGCCCACCACCATTGTTTCTCTTGCCACCATCATTCTTATAGGTTATGGTAGCCTTATTATTTTCAAGTTCTCTTCCTTAGTTTTCATCTTTTTTTACCTTTTATGTTTCTTCTTTAATGAATTTCCTTCTAGTCTTGTTACAAAATAGTTTTGATGTGTGTTTGAGGTGTCAAACATGTTAGTTTATGTGTATTAAAACCTTTTGTTTTTATTGTTTTGTTTTATTTGTTAAACTCTCAAATCCCTTCCGGACCTTCTCTAGGCAAGTGCCAACTTTTGTATTCGATAGTGAACTCATTTCATGACGTATGAAAATTATGTCAATGCTTCGTATGGATTAATAATAACTTGTAAGTTGTTTGAAAAGTATAACATGAAATATATTATTTATAAAAATAATAGCAAAAAATAAACTGAAAAATATAATGGCAAATAATACACAGATGAATATATTGTTTAGAAAAAATGTGTTGTAAAACCGATCAATCAAACCAAACCAAACCAAATTTGTTAGTTTGGTTTGGTTCCATTTTTAAAAAACACTAAAAAACAAACCCAACCAAACTGATGAAGATATAATCGGTTCGGACAATTTTTTGATCAAAAATCGGTCCAAACCGAACCGATTACATCCCTACTAAAAATAATAAAAATATAGATGTTTGGAATTGAACCCGTGACCATTAAGTTTTCCCCCGCGGTGGAGTCATTCCCGGGGGATAAAATGGTGCACATTCTATGACACCCTTCGTTACCTCGCATACAAAATCGAGATTAACCTCATTCCTAATCGATGTAAAAGGGGTTTTTCATGGTAGTGAAATACATACCTTTAGTGATAATCTTGTGAGCTATCTTATGAAGTTCATGATATTAATCTTCCACGGAACTTTCATATACCATTTGATACTTGAGGTAGCGGCTAACAACATACTTCTTTTTTTTCAACTTCTTCAGCATCATACTTCTTTTTTAGAGCCTCCTAAACTTGTTTTGCAGTATCGTAGTTATTGTAATAATCATACAAACCATTTGTGAATTCAAAATTTGATTTTTTTTTCAAAGATAGTCATTATAATTCCATAGGGATATTTCTTACTGTTAGTTTGTTCAGTTGATCCAAAAAGAGTAACATGAATGTCATTGGTCATAACGTGTTAGAAACCTTTTTTAGGGTTAAGAAAAATCACATTTTTGTTCCCGAAATTTAAAGTGACTTCCCTCAAAATTAAATGGTTTTTCAAAGACAATAGTCATAGAAGTACCAATAATTTCTTTGTTAGCCATGGCATTTCAAAACGTCTTAAAATTTTTATTTTATGGTTTTGAAAAAATTTCCAATGAATAAATTACCGAGTCAATTTGTGGACTTGGTCGCTCTCTTTAAATTGTTTACAACACTACTCAATCTTCTATAAAGAAATCACTCAATCATGACACCTCTAAGATAAAACAACTTGATTATATACTATATGATTACTACTTGCACGGTAGGTAAACGGTCTAGAATTACAGTATTTAAAGGTACAAATACTATTCAAATATGGTATAAATATCACTCGTAGTATCTAGTATTAAGATCATTCATAATAATTTCTCATACGAGGAGAAATTCGAATAATTCTCCAAAGAAAATTCAATAATGGTCGTTTGACCACTCAATAATTTCTCAAACAAGGAGAAATTCAAATGATTCTCCAAATATAATCTGAAAAAATACTTGGTAATTTCTCACCTTAAACAAAGATAAATCCAAATAATTCTATAAATAGAATTCAAAACAATACTCAGAAAATTCAACGAATAAAGAAAGAGGGAGAAATTTGCACTTTGACAATTCGAATGAAGCAGGGAAATGAGAGTGAGAAAGGGAAAACTCAAGAAGTTTTTGGTGTGTTTTGAAATGAAACAAGTGCAATCCTTATATAATGGTGTAAGCTAGGAAATGTATCTAATGTAAGCAATAATTGTGTAGAAGTAATAAAAATAAAGAACGTCTCCACAAGGATTTTGTTATTTTAACCAGGTTATTAGTGTGTTTTCAAAAGTAAATATTTGAGGGGTTTCAAATTGTTTTACAAAGTAATTTGCACGAATAAAAATTATAAAAGTTACGAGAATTAGAAAGTAGTCAGGTTTCGAGTCCAGTCCACTAATATCACAGTTGGTAACTGCTTCTATTTTCTCGAAGTAATTTTCTAGGATTATGATAAATTAACACGATTGTGATTATTATACCCAATTCCTTGGTGTATAACTCATTCTTATTAATGAGAACTCTCTAATTCCTTAGGAAAATTCGAAGTAAAAAAAAGAAAGAACGCTCATTAATTTCTTGATCAAAAAATTATAACTATTTATTCCTAAATCAATTACTAAATTTGAACATTTATCGTATTTCAGGTTCGCAACGTTAGGGTCAGTAATCGCTACGACCCTAATTTCAATTCATATACTCGTAAACACACAAATAGAATTATGATCAAAGATAACTGAATAATAACTAGAATACAAAAATCATGAAAAATAGTACAAAGTTAATTACATAGTTCAATAGATTAAATCAGCTTCGTCTAACAAAACCTAATCAAGAGTAAGTTAGATACTCATAGTAATACAAGTAAATAACATGAGTTTATATGAACAATACATGATAATTAATGAACAATGAAGTCTTTAATAGATTTGAACTTCACTTTCTAAACTGTATAGTTGGCCTTGCTGTAAAAATTTCTCTCCAAAATTTGTAACGCCTTTTTCTCCTCTCTTTCTCTTATAAATAGCAAAACAATTATGTGGCAAAAAAAAAGAAAGTCATCACAATTGTGATGCTGGCCATTGCGGCCTTTATTTTTACGGTAGTTATATCTCTTTGTTATCTTTCATTTTCAAAAGGTTTCATCTCAATCCGAATTACGAAACTCAGGATATAATCAAATTACTATACAGACATCATGCTGTAAATTATGCTGAAAATGCTAGTTTCTTCACAATTTCTCAACTATTTAAATTTTTAAGTTTATTTCTTCACTTCTTCATTTTCTTTCTATTTATTCATAAAAATAAAACATAAACTACTAAAAAATATCAAAAACATATACAAACTCTTATAAAAATTACATGACAACAAAGTGACGTCACAACCCCAAACTTACTTTGTTGATTGTCCTCGAGGAACTCACATGTAAATTGGAAATTTCAACATAAATAACATGCTTACCCTTACCAATGAACATCATCCTTCTTTTTTTATGATCAACACTTTCGTTCCTTGCTTTAATCCATATAAATCCAAAAAGTTCTTCCAACATTCAAATGTACTCAACATGTCTCTCATCTCACATTTTTTCACTCGAATTGAATAGGATGATCATACAATCAACATACAAAAGCATTTTACCACAAGTTTGCACAATTTCTAACAAATTCAATCAAAGTCATATCTAACTTCACACTTTTTAAGATCTTTCGAGGTTGTAATGGGGCTTATATTAGGACAGGATAATATTGGGATAATAGGCTTAAACCTTGGAGTTAGGTACCTAGATTTCCGTATGTTATCATCACTAGTGCATAAGTGACTTTAAAGTTATTGATATTATACCTTTTATTAAAAAAAAGTGTAGAATTTAAAACAAATAAAATTTTTAATGTATAACACTTAATTTTAAGAAAAAACCGTGATAAAATAAAATATTGGCATATTTGTAAATATAAATATATAAAATATTTTAATATATGACACTTAATATTTAAAAAAAGAGGTATAAAATATATTGGTGGTAAATTTGTAAATGTAAATAAACACATGATTTTACGAAAAATGGGTGTATTATTTTCTTTTCTTTTTTCCTTCTTGCGCTAAGTGAAAATCCTCCGCTATTGCATATCGCGCTTCAAAGATGAAAACACTAATCTATGTTGATTGAAACTTATGAAGTTCCGACGCGCCATTCACACGGCGCGTCGCCGTGTCGGACACCGACACGCGTGCGATACGTATCAGACACATTTTTAAAGTGTCCAATAAAAAAAATTAGTTGCTACGAACACAGATACGACACCTTATTTCAAATAAAGGACACGATCCAATTCAAAAAAAAAAAAATCCAACTCAAAATTTTTTAAATTTTAAAAAATAAATAGGTTTTTTAGCTTTCATATTCCATTTCTTTACTATAAAAACAAGTTTTGTCTCCACAAAATTCTTTTATCTTCTCGATTATTTTCATCTTTGCACATTATTGATTCGGTTATCACAAGGTATATATATATATATATATATATATATATATATATATATATATATATATATATATATATATATATATATATATATATATATATATATATATATATATATATATATATATATATATATATATATATATATATATATATATATATATATATATATATATATATATATATATATATATATATATATATATATATATATATAAGATTAATAAAAATTAAATAATGGAAAAAATGTGAAATCAACTAATTTCTTAAGTGAAACATGTTTAACATAAAATAATTTAACTTTTATTCCAGAGTCCAATTTCAAAAATAACTGCAATAGAGATTAATATTGCAAGCACAATTCCATAACCTACCATCCATCCACTTCCTTCATTCCCTAAATGGATTCCATAGAAAATGTTTGCTATGGATAATATAATTACTATTCTCCCTATGTTATGATGATACAAATTCCAATGTTTTCTCACTTTTGATCCCTTTTTTGGTCTAGCAACAAAAGCCATTATCTGCACACACACAAAAAAACAAATACACAAATCTTTAAAATATTCGAAAGAATGTTTTAAGAACGCACCGGGGATTTTAAGAAAAATTACCTGGAGGCAAGCAAGAACAAGAATGATGATTCCAAGTACTTTGTGAAGATTAAAATCAATATGGAGTTGATTATTGAGGATTAGTCCACTAATTACACCGATTAGGCCAAGAACAAAACCTAATGATTGAACCGAAACATGAAAATTAAACCAAAATTGATCCCAATCTTTGAAGTAACGAGCAACTATTGCTCCCATTATGATAAAGATACCCCACCCCAATATATTCAACACCCCATGGCTTCTCTTTAGGTTCAAATTTGGGTTTCCTAGTGCACTTGAACCTGTTTCAAATAACAAAAACTTGCATTAGTCGCAATTGTTCAATCTAAACCGTCGAATCTCGAATAAATGATATGTATTCTTAAAATGAATAATGAATCCGTTTTTCTCATTTTTTAGATGGTAGTTGTTTGATATCTGATTTAGGCTGTGTGGTCTCGATCAGACGGTTTATAGTTTAAGTTAAAGAAACTGAATTCAAATTTTATTTTTGGAATATAAAGCATGTGTTGTGTCAACCTCAACCTTTTTACATCTACCACACAAAAAAGGACAAGACACATAGGTTTAGTTTGGTACATTGTCGATTTCTGATCTTACATTTCAACTTAATTATTCTCTTGGCAACAAGATGAAAGAAAAATTTCCTCCAATCCACTACTGGCCCAAGTCTAAGTTATTTTAATAGTGAGATTAATGAGTCATGTTGATTCTACTTAACATAACATGCCAAAATTAACAAGCCAAAAAGGTCAACACTAAAATAATCTTCATTAATAACATGCTTAATTTCCTCTTCCCACTTTCTATAGTACTTTTATTTTTGTTACGCAATAATCCAATCATAAAGCAATCACCTACTCCACCCCCAAAAAGTATCATTCCTTCATTCCAAATCAATATTCATTTTGAATGATTTCTCAATTTCTCCCCTATTAGCTACATGAAGATTTTTTCTATTAAGATTTGTGAGTGCATGAATGTGTGTGACTCTGCGAAACATCACTTCAAATAAAAGGTTATTTTGAGTAACTTTTTTAAGTTTCATTTTTTTTTTAATTTTATAAAAGAAAATGAAATTCTCATGTAAAAAAAACACACAAAAGTTAGCTTAAAGTTTCATTTTTTATATTATTTTATAAAGGAAGGTGCGGTTGTTTTAGGGTTTTTTCACCTTGTTCTCCCCCTTTTTAATTTAAGTTTTGTTTTAAATAGGTAAAAAGTGGAAGAATTTTTTCACGTGTTTATTCATTGTGAAGGATCATTTGTAGATAATGAACTAACTAGGTATGAAGGTACATTTTTAGAATTGAAATGTGAGGTTGATAAGTGGAGTTATTTCGACTTGGTGGATATAGTTAAGGATTTGGGATATAGGTAAGTAGATATTATATGGTGCAAGGACCCAACGTTTGGGATGCATATTTTAACCGAAGACAAGGTTGCCTAAAGTATTGAAGATTTATGTAAGGTGTCCTTGAGTGTTGATGTTGATGTACAACATCCACTATCTCAGAGTTTTATATAGAGGGAGAAAATATAGGAAGAAAATATAAATGTTGAGGATATTGTTAATTTTGGTGAAGAAGATTTGATTTCTAAATTGCCTAAAGAAGTAGTGAAAGGTGATGAAACAAATGTGCATGAAGATAGGGTATGTGATGATGAGGTGCAAGATGGTGAATTGAATGATGGTGGAGTGGATAATGACGAGGTTAATGTAAGTGTGATGAATGAGGATGGGTTGGTTAGTTCTAAAAGTGGGGATAGTGATGATGTGAGTTTTAATTATGAGAGTGCATTGGATATAACATTTGAAGACTATTGTCATGAAATGCCCGGCCTGTGTAAGCAACTGATAAAAGGAATCATTTCAAAAGATTATACATATGTTATGCCGCATAGGAGAGTTTCAAGCTTTGCAGACCCGTGATTGGTCTTGATGGGTATTTTTTAAAGGATCTTTGTAGAGGACAAATATTGACAACCATTGGAAGAGATCCTAATAATCAAATGTTGTCAATAGCTTTTGCTATTGTTGAAGGGGGAAACAAAGAATAGTTGGATATAATTTTTGAAACTTTTAATTAATGATCTTGGAGGTAGGACTCAGTGTTGTATCTACACTTTCATATATTATCAACAAAAGGTAGTTTGTTTATATGTAGAGAGAAAACCAAGAAAAATGATTATGGTGATGATACATACACCAACTGGGATGTCTGGATGCCACGCATTGTTCAGGAATCAAATTGATTTTTTTTAAAAGTTAAGGGATAAAAATGAATCCCAACCAAAAGATATGGAACGAAAAAGAATATTAAACATTTATTTTATCATCTATAGCATATGAGCCCTTAATTTACTCGTGAGGAAATAAAAAACACATGCATGGCTTTTTTTTTCATAAGCTAATAAATTACCTGTGGCATAATTGATGGTAATGGAAACTTTATCTTGGTGCTGCATTAGAGCAAAACTTGGAACCGTAGGAAAAACACCATTGGGTCCAATGGCATAGATCAACCGAGAAAGAGGATGATTAGTTTGTAACTGGAATGCCATGTACAAACGTGATGATTGTGATGTGATCAAAGTTGAATTGTTAATAATTGGCAAGTTGCCTCTATTTGGAACCACTTGGTTTGGTCCATACCCTGATAGATAATACTGTTTCATGCCACCACTAGCACCATTGGATGAGATCCACCCTACAATTGCACTTGAACCTACCATGCCTCCATTGGGAGAGAACCCTATTGATATATAAGAGTTTTGGTTTGGTACTGAGAGAATGAAGCTCCATATGTTTGAAGAAGTTTGAGAATACTGCAAACATATATAGTTTATTTAATGTGTATCAGATGAAAGCTATGAAGCACCGACACAAACATAGACATCATACACTAACACATCGACACTAATAATTTGAAAAAATAAATAAACTAAATGTAATCACAGGTGCATCGGTGTTGAACACTGACATGTGTCAGACACCAGACACATGTCAGTGTTACTTTAATTAAAATTTAAGATGATGCACTTACTCTTAGGATGAAACCTTGGGCATTCCAAACAGGAAGACAATTGAGCTTGGATGTGTCAAAGAGAAGAGGAACACTTAGGTTTAGCTTGGAGCTACATGAGTCACCTTGTGAACTACTTCCATCTCCTTGTGAAGAAGAACTTCCATTCACTTGTGAACTTCCAGGGTTTGCTGAAGCAAGAAAACAAATTATGAAGATGATGAGTGCTATATGTGCCTTCATTTCTTTGTATTTTGTATATGTTTGTGTGTTGGTAAACTTATTCGTGAGATTTGTGTTATGAGAATGTATTGTTATTTGATTCATGATAAAAAGAAAAAAGTTGTTGCCAAAAAAGGAAAAGATTACAACTTAAACAATGGTATTTGGTGGCAGAGAGTTAGAGTCAAACTATATGATGAGCTTATATTTGATTAAGTAGATTTGGTAGAAGATTAACTTAAACCATTAATTAGTCAACCTTTCATTCCTTTTTTTTTTAATTTTAGTATAGAGTGATCATAAAAACATCATGGTTCAAATGATCATTATGATAGTTGAAACTTTTCATGCATTATTAAGAGAGGGTAATAATTTTGTTTCAATCCCTCAAACTATTTTTTTTCTTCCATCCGTGTTTTCATTCAGACTCGTTGTAATAAACATATGGAATTCTTTGAATTAACTTATTTAAATTTATCTAATATCTTAAGTATTTGCGTCCGTCTAAATTGTCCGTGCTTTTTTTATGCAAAATCTACACAATACCTCGAGTCTAGTTTTAGTTCTTCGACTATTTATTCTTCCCAACTTAGCTTTTTTTTGGCAATTTTTTGGTTTTTGATAAAAACATCTCACCCACTATGTACATGCCCAATCTAAAATTTCTATAAGTGCATGAATTTTCAAATGTAAACAGTCAAAATTCAACCACAGACATGATGACCTACAATGATGTGTGATTGACCATTAGCCACTAATCATATTATGGATAGCAAGAAAAAGGATATCATATTTGTACAACAGAAACATTGTTGCTTCAGTTCTACTTTCTCCCACTATGTGGCTTACAATAAACCAAACCACAAATTAGTTGTATTTTACACAATTGTACTGAAAATGTTTTTTTTTTATTTCCAATTAGTTCCCCTTTAAAAAAAAAATAGTTTATTCTGTAAAAAAAGAATAACAATCATTTATGACTATATTTCAAAGGAGATGAATGCAAGATGCAGCCTCAATCGCGGTATGAAACCTCAGCTTAAATACCAAATGTATACTAACCTTTTGAGTAGTCTATTCTTGTGGAAAACTTGTCTAGGTGTTTTGTTAGCGAATAATCTGGTGCTGCAGGGAATATACCAGTGGATCCAGTGGCGAGTATCAACCATGACAGAGGTTCGTTAGTTTCTAACTGAAACACCATGTAAAGACGAGGCGATTGTAAACTGATGAAGGTTGAATTGCCTATAACCTGTAAGTTGCCTTTATCAGGGACTACCTGATTTGAGGTAACTCCACCAAGGTAATACTGCTTTATCCCTCCATTGGATCCTCTAGATGCCACCCACCCTACAATTGCACTTGAACCCACCATGCTGCCGCTGGCCGAAAACCCCATAGCTATGTAGGAATTTGTGTCTGGTGTTGAGAGAATAAAGCTCCAAATGTTTGCAGAAGTCTGAACATACTGCAAAATAGTAAACATAATGATTAGGATATGCTATTGGAATAGGGATATATATGTGAAGAAAATTTTGAAATGGTGCACTTACTCTGAGGATGAAACCTTGAGCATCCCATACAGAAAGGCAGTGAAGGTTGGCAGTATCAAAAGGTAGAGGAACTTTGAGACTCAGATTGCTGGTACACGAGTCAGTTTCTGGCTTTGCATGGAGGAATGAACCAAGAGAGGTAATTATGAAGAGGAGTTGAATAGGTGCCTTCATCTGTCTCTATAACTTTGGTGTGTTTGTGTTTAAAAAATGTGAAAGCATCAGGAAGATTTATTTGGGAATGTTTGCAAAAAGGGGAAATAAAATTAAAAGATGTAATGATTATATATTGTAAGTTGTAACTAACATGGTGGATGGGGGCATTCCCAATTATGACAATATATTAACACAAAGATTAAAAAGTTCCAAGAAAATAAGAAATAAGAAATTAAAAATAAAAGGGTAAATTGCACCAACGCAAAATGCAAAGTTTTTAATAATTACTTGATATTGTCATCACAGTGCATTATGTGTCTGAAGAAAGATAGCCCAAACTAAACATATATAAAGAAAGGGGATGTGAGACAAAGGTATAAGACGATATTGAATAAAAATGTAAATATTCATTTACTACAACTCCTTATGATCAACATATTTCATTGTACAATCATACATTCTTTCAATGAATAAAAGAAAAATATACAACCCGAGCCCCCAAAACAAAGCGGCGGGGGAGATAGATCTAGATTGCTAATAATGCTTTCAGCCATCTTTTCATTTTCCCGGCCAAGTTTAGAAGACATGAGTCCAGTTCTTCACTTTATCCAATTTGTCATCTCCAAATTGATAAATGATACAACATCCAAACAAATATAAGCTTGTAGCTTTGTTTATTCTCATGGTACATAATTTACAAATACAAGTAGACTACCATAACCCTATAGAGATGCATCGTTAGACACCCGGCTCTGAAATCCATCATGCCCTACAGATGCAGAGATTATATTATTATTATAAAATAAAATTGATAAAATGAAATACACAATGGTCGTTGATTTACACAAATTTTAACAAGCTAGTTTGAGGATTTAGGTTAAGAACAACTGAAGGTCTGAAACAGCAACAGTTATACTGGCATCATGATCAAAGAGTAATGAACTTACCTATTGATTCTGGCAAGCCAACATATTTAGGACATGATCCTTTTGAAGTAACCATGTCAATCTTTGCGCCTGGTTTAATAGCACAATCCCGTGGCTGCAAAAAAAAAAGGACAAATAATAAGTATGGCGGCATAGTTATTGTGTTTGAATAGCATTAGTAAACCATTCTAAAGTACAAAATCACTGGAATTCTCTCATAGTATGCATTAAACTCTGCTTAACCTGGGTGGCATTCCCTTCATTTTCTGACAATTTGTCAAATTTTCATAAAATTTATAATTTTCAACTCTCCTATGGGTCTAGAACACTCAGTGATCGCACAACTATTGCATGTAGATCCGATGCCGTATACTATAAATCTTACGAAGAAATACAATAATTTGGAAACAACACCTACAACAGTGAGTACTATTAGTCTCTTACTACATAAAATGGTGTCTCAGCAACATTTTTTAGTTTCTTATATGGAATCTATTACAGAGCATAGCCAATTTCTTACCGTGAAGTCCTTATAGAAGCATAGACGAAGCTCCTCCACAGAACCTTTTGAGCAAACTATTAAAGGAGATGCATGGAAAGCATTCTCAATGGCAGAGATAATGCCTCCGAGGGGATACTTTTCTGTGTTTGACGGAACATATCCAGCTTCGTTTAGAACTTTCTGAAAAAACATGAGACAACACGAATAGTCAAAGTATGTTGTGATGAAAATGCAAGTAGGCATTTGGTCTTTACAATCAATGGTTTTGTAAATACAATTGGTTGCCACCAAAAACAGAATAGATAAAAGATGGTGTGTCCAGTTGCCAACAATAGTTTTATAATTCAAACTTGCATGTATTTGTCTGGTAATACAGAAGCAACAAGACAACCCTGAATCCTCGTAAATTTACTATCAAAGCATACCATACGTACACCAAGATCAAAGGGATGACTAATTGACCAATTCATTAATCAACGGACAAACTTCATCAACTGGAAGGATGATAGGTGGATAAGTTATTCACTAATCAATTTTCAAATCATATCAAGTTGAGGGGGATCATTGGTTAACTAACTCATTAATCAGTAGACGAAACTTGTTAGTTTTTTATTGTGGTAGGAGGGGCAAGATAAAAGTAAGAAAATACCAACTATATGGAATAACATTTTATTTTCTAACTTCTAGGTACCTATATTCAGTAAAGCATATTTGATACTTTATCTGGTAGGAAAAATGAGAATAAGACATGAACCAAAAGTAGAGATACAATCAGGTATATACTTATCATCCTATTTTGAATATTTCTTCATATGAGTTAATTACTAAAAGAGAAAATAAAGAAATTTCTGGGTAACAAAGAATTATGCTCCACAAACTTACCGTAACATTATATTTGAAATAGACATTAAGTGTTGTCAAGAAATAGTCATATTCATTGTTAAACACAGGAGATGAGCATGTGCCATGCTTCTCTGCAATTGAAATTTCAACATTAGAATACTGGAATACTAGTACATGAAAAACAAAGATACTGCCTCAAATATAGAAGCAGAAAAAAAATTTAATTAAGTGATAGAAATGAAAACTATATAACAAAAAAAAATGTTTTTGAAACTTCAAACATTTTTTTTTGAACAACTTCATACTGTCTATAATCAACTATATCCAAATGCACCAAATTTTAGGAAAACAACCCAACGGGAGCAGATCCTCTGCAGCGGAAATTTTCTGCAGTGGAATCTCAGCCCTCCATTTAATTGAATTTTATTTAATTTAAAAGAAACTAAATTCAATTAAGGGTGAAAATTTGCACTGGATACTATCCAGTGAAAAATCCATTGGAGAGGATCCTCTCCCAATCTAACTATTACTCTCAAGCAAGGGTAAGGGATTGAATGAAATGATCTTTTAATTCATGTAAATGAGCAAAAGCTGTAAAAGATTATTACCCCACTGCGAATGTGCACCGACGTGGTAGCCCCAGAAACATATACCACATCAAAAAACAAATTAGATTTGATAATAATTGAGGAATACATAAGAAAATAAGTAATTTTCAGTGAGCACCTCATGAGCCCAAAATGAACCTTTTCCACCACTGCATGATGATGGTGAGCCACAGCTCAATGATGGCCAATATTGCTCTAAAGCAGTATCCAATGTAGATATCTACACACAAAATGAAACAGTAAAACATCGAAAAGTTGAAATGGAGTGCTAATGCAAATGCAACACTAACACAACCAAAATATAAACATTAAACCAATGAAAAGTTTAAAATATTGCAGTTTCATCAGATAAAATATTACTTGACTTTCACCAATCCAAAATTAATATCTTATTAATAAATTATCCAATAAAATAAAACTAAAAGGAATTACTAGAACTTCCTGCTATATAACTAAAAATGGTAATCCAATTTGATTCTGTCCAAAATTTGTCAGTCCAAGCATGAAAAGTTGAAAACCAATACATGTGATTTGGAATATAATGGCCTACAAATTATGGCAGAGAAATTTTACCTCTTTTGGATCAAAACGGGATTTGGTGCAACATGCTGGCCACGTTCCATCATTATAGTCAGGCCAGAGCCCATCTATTATACAAGCATATATAATGATCTGTTAAGATAATTATTGTAGGATTGTCGATAGTCCATACTCAGAAGAAACAAAAGTTGGTATACTGTTTACCTCCAGAAATAGAATTTAATTTTTACAAACAAAAGAAACTAAAAACAAGATGGGGACCCTCGTGCACTACTTAAAGTTAATATCTCAAAGGAAACATCATTAGAATTTTTTTTTTAATTCAAACCTCTCAGTTGGGGAACCTCGTGCATTCATAGACACAGACACCAAACCGAAAAATTTGAAATAATTGAATATAATCACATTTTTCGATATTGTGTCTGCGTCAGACACTAACACTAACGCGTATCAGACATCAAACAAGTCTATAATCCAAAGTGACAATGCTAGCCCCTTATACGATTTACAAGAATCAGCAAGCACTCCACAACTCAGAAAGTAGAAAATGATTCAAAGCACATTCAATCCAACTTCTTAAACTCAAAATTAACAAGAAAGAACTATTTAAACAAAGCTTAATTCACAATGTAACAAATAACAAATCCAAAAACGTGATACTCACGTATGGTGAATATTGCCGGAGAATTAGAGCTGAAAAAGAAGCAAAAGAAATACAAAATTAGCAATCAGAAAACAAACTTCGAATCCTTCAATTATATTCATATTAAAATGAAAATTGAAAAATGTAAAAGGAAAAGGGGGAGGTTATGTTAGGTTAGGTTACCCTCTGCAACAAGCATTAGAGGAACAACAATAGCGCGTGCGTTTACAAAAAGTACCAGGCCATTGTAACGCCAAAGCGAAATAGTCAAATTCTCTTTGTTGGTGGCCTCCGCCTCCTCCACGCTCCAGCTCATCGGCAGTTACCGGAGAAGATTCTCCGGCAAAGACGGCGAGAGCCAGGAATAGGCATAGAAGACGTGAAAGAGGAGATGACATTATTGTCAGCTCCCAATTGCGTGATGCGATTGGGTGGATATTTGTAAATGCAATGAAATAGGGAGGAGAGAGTATTTATCTAAGATTGGGTAGTTAGTTAAGCGCGAGTGGTGAGTTGTTTCTAAATTTGTTGCCCCGATCTCGAGGCTTATCACACTCGGACACGTGATTAGTATTTCAAGTATATTTCCTCAAGATGCCTTCCGCTTCATATTTGTCTCATTAATGATTCCTTCCCGTAAAATATTTTTATTTTTTTTACAAAATTACAGAAATTTCATAAATTTTAGTTGGGTAGGAACGAGAATGGATGATGGATAAATATTAAATCAAATTCTATGAGTATTGAAATGTTCATAAAAAAAATATAAAAAAAAATATTACAATTATAAAGAAAAAAATAAAAGAACTATATCAGAATATGTCAGACATTAAATCTATATACATCCAGGACTGATCCTGAATAATAGGAAGACTGTCCTTAATCTAGGGTCTTCAAATTAAAGGATCTCATTTTATTTTAAAATAAGTCAAATATATAATTAATATTATATTAAATAAATTATAAATAAAAATTAAATATGAATATATCAATTGCATTGTGGAAGCAGGGTAAATTTGAAATATGATAGTAAAGGTTGTCATTTCAATTCTCTTGAATTCTTTTACGGATTTGATCCTTTTGATTTTATTTTTTTTAATTACTATTGTATCCATTTTTTATAATTTCTTTTTATATATTATTTTAATCATTAAAATTATATTTATTTTTAATTTAGATATTTTTAAATTAAAATAGGATTTTCAAATTGATTTGGTTGGTCCTGAATAGTGACACATGTGATTACATTTAATTTATTTACTTTTAAATTATTATCATCGTTGACGTGTCGATATCGTGTACGATGTTGGTGTTGTGTATGATGCTGAAGTTCTTGCTGGTTTTATAAACATAGAATGAGATATTTATGTGAATGTATAAATGATTTTTGTATTTTTTTTTTCAAAACTATTTAGCATAAGGTCGTTCTTTCTTTGTTAATTTTATCTTTTCATACAAATTTTTTAACAATTACTTGCTTTTACATATTTTGAGTCAATGTTGTGTATACTTAGCAGTATAATTTAACCATCCCACGTTGTTTTTCAATTTTATTCATGTCTTATAAATTGTCACTAATACATTGTAGAGGAGAGAGAAACGGTTCATTGAAGAAAAGGATTAAAAGTAATTGTAGAATTTTCTCATTATTTCTTATCTGAACAATGTTGTACAGCCATATATACTAAAAGATTACAAGGGTAAAACAGGAAAAAAAGATTAACTTATTACAGCTGGCACTAACTAAAAAGTAACTAAATAACTAACTCCACTACTTTTATGTTGATACCTCCCCACAAGTTGGAGTATGTATGCTGCATAAACCCAACTTGGACATGAAGGAATTAAAAAGTGGTGCATGAAGTGGCTTGGTAAATACGTCTGCTAGTTGGGACTTTGAAGGAACTGGAAGAAGATGAATAAGTTTGGAATGCAGCTTCTCGCGAATAACGTGGCAATCCAGCTCAATGTGCTTACTGCGCTCGTGAAATGTAGGATTATGTGCCAAATAGATGGCAAATTTGCTATCACGGTATAAGGATGCAGGAGTAGGAAATGTAATTTGAAAATCAGCAAAGAGGTAAGAAAGCCATTGAACCTCACATGTCAAAGATGCAAGAGCACGGTACTCCGCTTCAGTTGAAGAACAGGAAACAGTATTCTGCTTCTTAGAGCGCCATGAAATGGGAGAATTACCTAACAAAACGCAAAACCCTGTCACAGATTTCCTAGTATCCGGACAGCGTGCCCAATCGGAGTCAGCAAAACCATGAAGTTTTAAGGGGCTAGTGCTGGAGAAAAATATTCCATGAGCTGGACACCCTTTCAAGTACCACAAAACACGAAGAGCAGCTTGGTAATGAGGGATCAGCGGGTTAGCCACATATTGGCTGAGGTGCTGCACTGCAAAAGAAACATCAGGTCGCGTATTTGTCAAATATAATAATCGTCCAACGAGCTTGCGGTATGTGGAGGGATCTTCCAATGGTTCACCATCAGTGGAGGATAACTTCAAGTGTGGATCAATGGGCGTCGAGACAGGTTTGGCACCAAGAAGGCATGTATCTTCAAGCAGTTCAAGCACATATTTCCTTTGATTAAGGAATATACCAGATGTTGATCGTGTTATTTCCAGGCCAAGGAGATATCGCAGATTGCCAAGATTCTTGATGCGAAATTTCTGATGCAAACAAGACTTGACAAATTCAATTTCTGAAGGAGAATCACCTGTCAACACAATATTGTCAATATAAACCAAAAGAGCAATAAAACTGTGATTCGTTTGCTTGGTATACAACGAATGATCTGCCTCGGACTGAGAGAAACCAAAAAAAAGAAGGGCTGAAGATAATTTGGCATGCCACTGTCTACTAGCTTGCTTTAGTCCATACAAAGATTTGTTGAACCTGCAAACTTTATTAGATCCAAAATTATCATAGCCAGGAGGAGGAGACATATAAACTTCCTCTTGTAAATCACCATGGAGAAAGGCGTTGTTAACGTCCAATTGCTCCAGATGCCAATGTTTTATAGCTGCAAGAGACAAGAGAACTCGAACCGTAGTTATTTTAGCAACAGGAGAAAAAGTATCAAAATAATCTACACCTTCTAATTGAGTATAACCCTTGGCAACCAAGCAAGCTTTGTAGCGTTCAATAGATCCATTGGCATGGTATTTTACTTTGTATACCCATTTACAACCAACTGGAGTTTTGCCTAAAGGAAGATCCACAATAGTCCATGTTTGAGTATCCTGAAGAGCTTTAATTTCAGAATCCATTGCTTGTGTCCAACAATCATGTTTGGAGGCTTGAAGGTATGTTTTTGGTTCAACATTAGAAGAGATAGAGCAACAGAAAGATTTGTAAGAGGGAGAACATCTATCATAAGATAGATTTTTGGAAATAGGATAGGGTGTGGTGTGGTGACTAGCTGGTGCCTCGTGTGTACCAGATGTAGTAAGAATATTACAATGGAAGTCTTTAAGGTATTGTGGGGGATTTTTGGTTCTAGTAGATTTTCTGGTATGGGGCATAGGTTCAGGGGAAGCATTATTTGAAGGAGGTGAAAAAGGTTATGGAGATAAACTAGTTTGAGGTTCATGGTCAATGATATGAGGGTAGGAAGGGTTAGGGACAGCTGATGTAGCAGAAGGGTGTGGATTAGACAAGTCCAAGAGAGGTGTATAGCTGTCATTGGGTGTAGAGCTATCATTGGGGACTGGGACAGAAGATGCAGAAGTGACAGGTATGTTATCCACAGCAGGAGGTGCAGTATGGTCTATGTCATATGTCATAGCTGGTGGGTCAAGTTCAGGAGTTTTGGGTTGGGAAATATTGCTTTTGAAGGGAAAGTAATTCTCAAAGAAAATCACATGTCTAGAAACAAATAAATCATGGGATTGCAGGTCATATAAGATGTACCCTTTGGTACCATCTTTGTGCCCAAGAAATATGGATTTACGAGCCCTAGCATCAAACTTAGTTCGATGGGCCTGCAAGGTAGTTGCATAACACAAACAGCCGAAAACCTTTAAATGAATCAGAACAGGGAATGTTTTGAATAGAATTTCATAGGGAGATTTGTAATTGAGGAGAGGGCTGGGAATACGATTGATGAGGTGGACTGCATGTTGTATGCTAAAAGTCCAGAGATTTAAGGGAATATTGGAGTGAAACGCAATGGCTCGTGCAACATTCAGAATATGTTGGTGTTTGCGTTCAACTACCCCGTTTTGTTGGGGAGTTTCAACGCAAGATTTTTGGTGGATAATTCCCTTGGAAAGGAAAAAGGAATTGAGAGTGGAGAATTCTGAACCGTTATTAGACCTAAAACACTTTAGAGATGTGTTGAATTGGTTTTCAAGTAAGGCAACAAAGTTTATAACACTTTGTTTGGTTTCAGACTTGGCTTTAAGAAAAATAACCCATGTAAATCTGGAAAAATCATCTACAAGAGTTAAAAAATACCTATGGCCTAAAATTGAGTCAGTGGCCAAAGGACCCCATAGGTCAGCATGTAGTAATTCAAATGGGGCATGAGTATTAGTAAAGCTGTTAGGAAAGGGCAATTTCTTTAATTTTGCAAGATGACAAGAATCACAAGGATCCATATTATTTTTACAAGGAATAACAGGAACCTGTTTTGACATATATTTCATACCAGAATGAGAGAGGTGGCCTAGTCTTAGGTGCCACATCTCAAAAGAATTAGAAACTACAAAATTACAAGAATTATGAAAAGCATTGGAATCCATGACAAAGAGGCCTCTGTGCAATTTAGCTGTACCAACCATTTGATTCGAATGGTTCTGCAAAATATTACACAGAGTTGAGGAAAAATTTAGAGAGCAGTCATTATTGGTTGTCAATTTAGTGACTAAGATTAAATTGACATGGAAGTTGGGAATATATAGAACATTGCAAAGGGTTAGAGATGGTGATATGACTATGGTTCCAAAAACAGAAGCTATAAGATGAGAACCATTAGGCAAAGATACAGATATTGGCACGATGGATTGATAAGATGTAAAATTAGCTAGATGAAAAGAAATATGGTTTGTTGCTCCAGTATCTAAAATCCAAAGATTGGGATGCTTACCAGTGTTGGGGAGAGCTTGGGAAGTGGAAGCAAAGGGTGAGGTGGTGATGGCATTAGCAGTAGTTGTAGGTTGAGCTTGTTGAGATTGTTGAAGCATAGCATAGAGACTCTGAAATTCCTCTTGAGTAAACCCAAACACAGGTGTGGAATTTCCCTCATACTGAGCAGCAGTGTGTGATATGGTGTTGGCATGAGATTGTGAGAAACCTTGAGTATTAGATGCAGGCTTGGTTCGGTTTCGATATCCCGGTGGATATCCATGTTTCACAAAACAAGTATCCACAGTGTGGTTTGTTCGACCACAGTGAGTGCAGACTCTGTTGCCTCCTTTGGTTGAGGAGGAAGAACCTTTCCAGTTGTTTGTTGCCGAACCCTTATTTTGAGTGTTAGCATGAAAAGCAGTGACAGTGGCTTCAGAAGAGTCTAAAGGAGTAGCAGAATTTAATTCACGTTCTTGTTGAATGACCAAAGAAAAAGCTTTGTCAATGTCAGGAAGAGGTGTCATCATCATGATTTGAGACTTTGAGTGAGAAAACCAATCATTCGAGCCTTTCAAAAACCTAATCACGTAATCCTGCTCCCGGTATGTTTGTGTAGATGAAATTGCACCACAAGAGCAAGCGATAGCACATGTGCAGCAAGGGAGAGGACGATAGTTCTCCAATTCATCCCAAAACACTTTCAATTGCGTGAAATATTCAGAGATATCAAGAGTACCTTGGCGGAATCGATACAAATCTTCTTGGATATCCAAAATTCGAAAGATATCGCTCTGTGAAAACCTAATTCGTAAAATTCTTATACAGTTTATCTGAAGGTCGTATATGGGTCTTGACCATCAGCTTAACCACGATGTTGCTGCAATTTGGACAACAAAAACACCATTCATCCAATTCACTACTGTGGAAATGCACCAGAGTGATCGTGTGAAACTGCAGTTCGGCATGCAACAACAAATTCCAGAACCTCTGACGTGCTTGGGAGATTGGCATCAACAGAGAATCGATGGCCAATGAGATTATTCCGACTGGAGAGACTTTGCAAAAGAGATGTGTCGTCATTGGAGAAATCGACGTCAGCACATTTTAAATGAACCAATCATACATGGTGCTATACCAACTCAATATTATATGGCTTGGTTTAGGTCGATTACAACGCCATAATTTATGTATGAGCCAAGGTATTTGATTGATCCACGCCAATGAGCTTCGTCATCATACGTCCAACAACAAATCTCTGCCCAATAACCAACCCCACACCTTTACCAAACCCAAGAACAATGTCAACCTACCCAAACCCAACGACCAACCTCACACCATCACCATACCATATACATCTAACCACCAAACACTCATCCTTGCAACCAATTCATGTCACACACTCAAACTCAAAACCAGGAACCAAACCCTTATCATCAACAACCATACGTAGCCACCGCATTTGTCTATAGCCCAGACGATTCATACGATTCAACTTCATCCCACCATAGCCCCCCACTTATGAACACCTAAACATCCTATCGCCACAACAACCAACCATTGTTTGACTTTCTTACACCACAAGAACCATTACTTCGTTTTCAAAACAATTTAATGTCCCAACCCGGACAACCATACCGTCCACAAACAACCAAACCACAACGACCCAACTACGACAACATGGGCACCAAACTCAATTATGGCAACGCCGTTGGCGGCAACACCCCCATCAAACTCAAATTTGTCAAATACTGTTGGACCTTCCACCAGACCTTTACATCAGCCACAATTGCATCATGTCAACACTCAAAGACCCCAAACATCTTAGGGAAATCGTGGGAGACCTCGAAGACAGGCTAATACATTGGGGTTGGAATATGGGGGCGTTTCAATCGGGCGGAACATTGATTTTCTTGTCAATTGTTTTGTATTTTAACTTTATATCATAATATTATTAGTTATTTTTCATTTACCTATTTAATTCAATTTTATATAAGTATAACATAAAAAAAAAAATATTCAAAGCATGCGGCACATGCAATGGCACATGTTTTTCATATCATTAAGCATGCGTCAATTTCATTGGTTTTATCTGCATGCATGCGTCATTTCAATTGGCGCATTAGTTCAATGACAACTTGTATGTGTCATCCAACTAGTGCATGCTTTTAGAAGGCTGGTTATATTGTTAAATAAATTGAAATAAATGATTATTTTGAAAATATATTTGAAAGCTTGGTTATTTTAAAAATAAAAAATTTAAATTTGTGTTTTTTATTTACAATGTTAAGTATTTATTATAATAATTATGGTTTGAAAATTAAGACATAAAACCTCCCTGTATCCAACGGCCAAGATTCATGCTACAACTAAATGTAACCAGCAGTGTAATAGTCAAAACGACGTCGTTAGCCTTTACGGGTTATCTCCATCCACCACCATCGTCCACACACGCAGATACGGTGCATCTCTCCACTCTTCTACGGTGGTGATTGTTCTGAAGAAGAAGGAAAAGATGATGCGAACTCGATTGCTATGGTTCGGCGTAGGATTCACCTCCTCAGCTGCTGTGGTTTCCCATTTCATTTGGAAGGATCTCTGGGTTGACCGTCACGCTTTCTCTTCTCACATCACTCATCAATTCGACGCTCTTCAAACTCGAATCTCCAATCTCGAATCATCTTTGCCGAATCAAAATCCTGTTTCCAATCACGATCAGGTATTAATCTCAATTTCTCTAACCAATTGCTGAACAGGCACTAGTTAGGGTTTTATTCTTTTGCTACTTGTTTTCATTCTCATTTATAAGTAGTAAGTTGAAACTCTATAATTTGCACCCTAATAGAAATTGCTAGTAATGTTATTATTAGACAAGTGTTCGCATTACTTCTTTACTATGCTTTTGTTATTGATTGAGATTCATGTGAACTCTGTCATGTTGGGAATAAGTGTTGAGAGCTATGTAGCCCCGAAACATCTGGAAAAAAATGCGGAAAAAGGCGAGTCCGCCTCAGTGTCGGTTGTGATTATGTTTTGATTATTTAATTTTTCAAATTATTACCGGTGTCGACGTGTCAGTGTTTGTGCGTGTTTCCGGTGTCCGTGCTAAATAGTTTGAGAGTCCCACATTTGGTAATATAATGCTTAAAAATGTGTATATAAGTTGGAGACACGTTTCATTTTACAAACTGATTTTTTGTAGGCCTGAGTGTAAAGTGGTATGTTTAGAGTCGCATAATGGATTAGATATAGTATGAAAGTATAAGCTAGAAGTATCGCTTACCTGCCTCCCAAGTCAGATTTGTAGGATTGAGTTATGTCTAATCCCAGTTAAGATTGATAGAATTAGTTGGAAACTGTTAAAGTTTGTTGCGAATTGGTTAGAATATTAGTTATCTTGTTGGGATTAGTTAAGCTTAAGTTAGAATCACTATATAAAGTGTATCATACACTCATTTAATCAAGTTTTCTAATTCCATCAATTTCAAATAATCAAACTTTCTCTAATTTTTTTTTGTCAGGCTCTACCATGTTTCTTAATAAGAAGTCTTACTAAATAGAAAACGAGGCTCGTGTGGTTAAGTGGATATCACATGTATTTTACTTGATAAAGGATAGTCTAGAAAGAAAAAAAAAGTTTTAGTGAATGTGATGTTAGCATTCTTCTTCTTCTTCTTAGATAAATAAGGGAAGGTGCTTATGGTTGTGGAATAATATGAGTTTAACCTCACCTATTGATTAAGAAAACGAAGGAAAATTCCACTGCAATGTCGCCTAATGGGTGAATTTTGACTATGGTGTAGGAGGCTTGTTATCTTCTCTATAGCTTAGAATTGGTTTTTGTCAAGTTCTTGAAGCAAGGACTTTGGAAGCATTTCTAGTCTTTAGAAATGACCTTTGAGAACCATGCTTTGTTCATAGCAAGTTTTATGGAGCGGTTATCGGTATTCTTACTGATAGTTACATGTTGCCATCTTCATGGCAGAAACAATTTGCATCTTACATTTTGAATAGATTTAGCAGGATTGTAGTATCCTTAGACCACAAAGTCTCATAAGTCTTATACGGCTACCTCCTACCACCATTGGTTTACGGTATTATATGATACTCATTAGTAATACTCATTAGAAATAATTGACGCTTTTAAAAAAACTGTATAACTGACACTTATAAAAAAAACTGTATAACTGACCCAGTAGTGAAATAAGGGCCTAAAGATGGGTTCTACTGCAAAAGAAACCACTTTCATCCAATGAAATGTTAACTGAGTGCTATGTAATTACGAGATCGAGACTGGCTACTTTTACATCTGTAAGTGAGGTTATGAAATTAAATACTATTTTTTTATGCGTCTGGTGAAAGAATAGTGTAATCTAGTACATTCTTTCATAGAACATCTTGTACAAGAGCTTCGACCACATTCTTTTTAATCCTACTGACCTTATAATTTTTCAATTGTACATTGAATACTTGAACATTTAGAAATTTTAATCTTGAATCGAAACATATATAACACTTGAAGGCAGCAAAACCAGATTCTACGATAGAGAGAGACACATATTAAGTGTATATGTTCTTTCCTCTTAGACTAAATCAACAATATTTTCTGCTGGTAATT
Organism: Lathyrus oleraceus; assembly: GCF_024323335.1. Classification (NCBI taxonomy): domain Eukaryota; kingdom Viridiplantae; phylum Streptophyta; class Magnoliopsida; order Fabales; family Fabaceae; genus Lathyrus; species Lathyrus oleraceus. Next base: position 449,229,934 of record NC_066582.1, on the reverse strand, counting down.
AGAGCTAGGAGAGAATTTGGGCGATAGAGATTCAGTTATAATTGTTTTGATTCTTATGATTAAATTTTTGATAGTTCTGATGTCCTCAGAAGTAGTGTATTGATAATGCTTTTATTTGCTTTGACAGGTTGAAGGCTAGATATTCAGCTCCAGTAAAATGCATTCTACAAGGTTCTAAGAGCTTTATGCTTGCTTCAAAATGTTTGTAGAGGAAATGTCCTTAATAAAACAGATTGCTGAGGCAACCTTAACATTCTTACCTGCTTTTTTGTTTCCTTGGGAAACTCGCCTATACTAAGGAAAAAAAGAAACGAGTTTCACAAAGTTTACTATTTGATGTTACCAAATATTTTTTAAAATGGGTTATATAGTGCATGGTATGCTATATTATGAAATGGTAACATTTTTGTCGGTCGTTTCATGTTTAGTTACTTTGACCACAAGTAATTAGATATTAGCTTTAACTTGTACTATATTACCATATTTGTTTCTGTTTAACAATTTCAATGCCTCAGAAGCAAGATAAAGAGACTACATTAATTTTTCAATCTTATTTTATTTCCAGCCTAAACAGATTGCTGAGGCAACCTTAACATTCTTAGCCGGAATTTGGCAAAATCATGTTGCATCGTGATTTTGTTGAAGCTTACTTTGTGACTTTGTCATTCTCATTGTCAATTCAAACTTGCACTCGTTCAATTTTGAAATTTGTTATTAATCATTATCATCAAGTCATGTAAATGTGTAGTAGCAAAAAATCAAAAACCTGTGGATTGATCAAGACTTGTTCATAAAATCATATACAGTTAATTGCACGTTGATCAAAACAATACTTTATATAGTACACCATATAACGCATAGCGAATGAGCCAAGGTACAAGAGAATATTGAACTTTATGCTACATCATTTGTAAACAAAAAGAAAATTCATTTTTGATGAATCAATCTTTCCATACAGGAATAATCCCCTGTGCTGCCAAACGTTTTTCAACCCAAAAGACTATGTGTTTTGAAGTGATTTTCTTCTCATCAATGAGAAACGGTTCAACCGTGCTTGCTCCTGAGTTATAAGATGACAGTGAAAACCCCTTTGGACCTATTCAAGCACATAATGAAGCTAGCATTAGTTAATAATAAGCGCGTTTAAATCAATGTTAGTGAGGAATTAGTTCCTCAATAGCACAAACAAATTGTACATACCAGTAATTCCTGTGGGAAAAAAGGCCCAAAATGAATAGGGATTGCCTTTTTTCAGAAATGAACCTTCCAACTGTCAAAATTGTAAAATCAAAGAGATTATTATAAAGAAAGTAATCTGAAAAGTGACATGAGACATACATAACACAGCAACATTACTAACCTTATTGTCCTGAAAAACCAACTCAATATCAGAGAGATCCTTATTGGATTCCAAAATTGTTTTCAACGAAGGAATCACATCCTCTTCCATCATCTGAGGTAAAGGCTTAACCGGAGCTTTAGCAGGTGGAGCCTTCTTCCCTGTTGCTGCTTTTGGAGCTGCTGCTGCTGCTGCCTTTACCTCCCCCTTTGTTTCAGCAGTAGCTAAAACCACAAATGCATGATTGGATACATCTGTTAAGAAATGACCGAACGGAGTAAAACCAAACCAAAGTTTTGATTACGGTCGTGCAGAAACATACCTGATGTACTAGTAGTAGATGATTCTTGAACTGCAGAGCAAATTATCTTGTTTCTATTTACCGTTTTAAATCTACTTGCAATCTGGAACACAAGAAAAATAGTTGTGATAGTCATACATGCAGATAGATAGATAGCCAGACAGACACGTACATAGACATACCAAAGGTAGTATTGGTGATGACGATGAGTTCGGTATGACAACATTTTGGGAGACATGTAAAGAACATGAGGTTGAAGTTAAAGAACACAAACGAAAGGTAGAATCTCCAAGTGCTCCACCTCTTAACAAAAGTGCCATTTGCATTATGATTCTTCCTGTGTTTTTTTCTTGTTATTTTTTATTCCATTTTCTGTCACTGGTTTGTTGATGATGTTAGTGAGAAGCATACGTTGGAGGAACAAAATGAATGAACCTTGTGATCCACATGGTTCTTCGGACAATATGTACCACTGATTTTTTCTGCCTTTTCTTTCTATATATCTATTGAATTTAAGAAAAAAAAAATATAGAAACATAACACTAAAATACAAATAACTAGTAGTGGCAAAAATTGTACATTTATTTGCTTTTAACCGTGTATAAAATAACTCTTTGTTTAATTTTAGGATTAAAAAATATCAATTATAAATGAAAAATAATGCAAAAAGAAAAAATAATTCATATTTTTAATATCTTGCATTTTTAAACTAAATTCAATATAAAAATTTAAATAATAAATAGATAAAACATTAGTGTAATAATGAAACAGACTAAACATAAAATATATATTTTTAAATAAAAAATAATAAGTTAATGAAAGATAACTTAGGTAATAAAAATTATAAAATCATACATAACATTGGTGTTAATGGTCTCATCTCATTATATAGTAACAGATTCGAACCGCGCCCCTACAATCTAATCTAATATGATGTTCCTGCACAATTACCAATTATATGCTTTTGAAAACCAGTCATTACTGAAGTTATACAAATTCTAAGAAATATAGATCAACAAATAATTTAAAAAATTATGTTAAATAACAAGAGATTATCAAGGAAAATTTTGCTACTAAAACATGATTAATCAAATTAATATTACATAATACATGTAATTCATCCACTTAATTTCCTGCTTAGTCTGCCAAAAGATGAAATCAAGAGTGTCTAAATTACAAAGATGCCTAACATTGCAAGATATTGAAAACCATACCAAAAGGTATCTATCATGTGAAGAAAAAGTACCTTGCACAATTAAGAATGTATTATACTAAGAACAAAATGCAAGAAGAATAACTGTTACTCCATGGAAGCAAAATAATTTGTAGTTTTGTACAATGCAGCCAATCTGATTCAACCAGACTAGTTTTTCTTGGTTGTTCTATTTCTCTTTTTGGTCGGGGGCGGCGTGTCCTTAGAAGGAAGCTTTTTCTGCTTAAATTTTTGAACCATGTTGTACACCTGGAATAGTATATACCAGTTTTAAGATACGAAAATACGGTATCAAGATATAAAGTAAGAAGAATAAGAAACCTCGAATTTGATTGCTTAATCACAAGAAGAATATAAACGAGTATGATTGGTTTGAGAAAACATTCTCTATAGTCTATACACCGAAGTATGAAGTACTAACCAGAGGTCCAGAATTCAAACCATGGAAACTAGCATAATCCACTATTTTACGAACATATTAACATTTTCCTATTAAAAAAAAGACGCGCGGTGTTGCTAAGTGCGTCGCGATATTACCTTTCTTACACTGGTTGTCAATCCCATGCTTGAGAGGGCATTGCTGTCAACACATTTCCAAGTTATAGTTTCATCGTCCTCGCTTTTGAAAAAATGATCGTCTTTCCCTTACAGAATGAGAAAGAGGAAAAAAACTAGCATTAGTTCAAAAAAGTAGCCTTAACATGTAATCATTGTATTCATATTTTCATGTAGAGAAACAAAAAGATTAAATTCAACTTATATTGGAAGAGGTTCAAACCTTTCAATTGTAACACTAGCAACTCCACATACAACTTGAGGCGAATGTGACTAAAAATGTGAACGAATTCTCCGACATCTTCCCTCAAAACGATATCGCAAGTCTTTTTTATGTCAATTTTGAGATTTTTCTTCAAGAAGCAGTCGGTTGCTTTTCTTCTAGCTAATGGAGCAGTTTCTCCTGCTACTAGGACAGACGGAAACTCCCATAGACCGGCAAGCAATCCTTCGTCGGGCCGTTTTACGAGAACAAATTTGCTGCTAGATTGTTTTTCATCTCCAAGTAATTCAACAACACATACAGCTGAAAAATCGGACCGTTGTTTAACCTTCACACCCTTAATCGGATAATCTGTAACCGCTGCTGTACTATCACGTTTAGCGATTGATAGTGCATGACAGAACTCTGATGCTGGACACGACGAACAGTTTGGGTTCAAAGGGGTGCATACGGTTGCACCAAGTTCCATGAGAGCCTGATTGAAATCTCCCGGACGAAGAGGATCGACCAACTGAGCTGCTATTTCCCTTAATCTCCATTCCAACACACATCAAAAGAAATAACAAAATAAGTAAAGGAATAAAATGCAAGCCAGTGGTTATAAAATCTTACGAGAAAAAATGATGAATAACTTGTTCCAGAAGTTACAAAACACTCACCAAAACCTCTTAATGATTGCCGAGTCTTTCGGATTTTCAGAAACAGCCCTTAGTCTGGCAATCACCCTTATCACATTTCCATCAACCACAGGTACCGCCTGATAATTTAGATCATAAGAAATAGCCAAAATTTGCTTTTCAGTAACCAGAATTACAGAAACTACAAACCTCTTTGAAAGCTATAGAGGCAATTGCTCCAGATGTATAGTCTCCAATTCCAGGAATCTTTCTTAACAAAGAAGCTGTTTTAGGAATAGCACCTCCTTCTGCAACTATTTTCTTCGCGCCCTAACAGCAGAAATGAAATGAATCTAGTCAGACTTCGCAGGCTTGCATGCAGTATGTATTGGTATTATTAGCAGAAAATATAAAGTGACAAAGGTTTAAGACTCTTAAACAATGTAGTAGTGAAAAAGCAGCACCTCTAAAAGAAAACGAGCTCTGCGATAGTAACCCAAACCAGCCCAAATCTCATTCACTTCCTGCACATAAATGACAACAAAATTTTTTAAATTTCACAACTCGAATGTTGTTAAACCATAACAACCATGCTTGTTCCACTAAGTGTGAAGTTTGCTAAGTGGATCAGTCAACTTCGCCATCTACCTCAATCTATTAGACTACCCCATCTACTTCACTCCTACGAAACACTAACTCAGACACAGACACTTGACACGACACAAAAACATCAATAATAATTTAAGAAAATAAAAATGACTTGAATGTTACTTCATGTGTCAGGTGTCGTGTCTCACGCCAAACATGTCTTCAATTTGAAGCGCTCGAGCCATATAGCTCCACTCTTCTTATAACTTCCACAAATCTTCTACTGTTCTACACTTCTACATTACATTCATGTCCAATCCACTTCAATGAGATAATGTCAGATTCTCTCTAATCGGGCTTCACAAATTTCTATTGAGTGAAGCATTTGCAGTACTTAGGGTTACATAGTACAATGCAATGTTTTCTACTAAACCCTGTGTTTGAAAATAAAAAAGAAACAATTTTTATGAACAAAAAGTGAAAGTGAATGAGTGAAAACCTCAAGAGAAGCATTTGCTAGATGATGAATGGTGGGCCATTTAAGCATCCAACGGTTATAATAAGCAATCACAGTCTGAACCCTTGTTTGCTGCAGCATAATCTCAGAAACCCAAACACCATAAGCTCTCTTTTCCACTTCTTCTTCTTCTTCTTTAAGATTGCTATGGTTGGAGGTGGCTCTCCAAGGAAGAACCCTATGGTTGTGATCGTACCAGTCCAATAGAACCGCTCTCAGTTTGTGGGTTTCATCTTTGGAGAAGAAGGACACTGCATCCTCTATGTCTTCCGTTTTCACCAAAGTTTGTGTCTTTTTGCTGACCCCATTAACGTTACTCTTCCGGGTATTGTTCTTCTTTGACATGTTGATGTTTGAAACTAGTGGTAGTGGTGGTGATATTGGTGATGGTAAAGCCAGAAACATAAAATGGGTTTAACTACTCTTCTTTGTCCAACGTTGGTGTCGTTCAACTCATAGCGGCACAGTATATAAATTTGAAATTGTGCATAATTGCGAAAAGTAAAGTACTTGCAAAACTTTGAAATAATTGGATTTTTTTATAAACAAAAATTATACTAAAGGGAGCACAAAGGGTACTCGGTTTATACAAAGAGGAAAATCAACAGAAGAGACAACAAAAAATTACAATGAGTAGAGGTTCACATTGACACATCAATCCGAGCACCATAATTTCATAATTTTATTTGACCCTTCATCTTAGCCAAAAATCATTCCTTGAGACCGTATTTTTAAAAATCGGGTCCTCTACAATATTGACGGGAGACTCGACTTTTCAGATGGATTTGCTAGAGTTTTTTTTCTTGTAGTCAATCGACTAGTCCTCCCAATTGTCGTTGTAGATTTGAAGCGACTTGACTTACGCATGATAGTTTTGGTACTTGAATCTGAGAAAGAAGATATATCGGGTGATTTGGTTTCTCTGTTAAAATGTACGACTACACTCATTAAGGAGTGGAACACATGCATTTCGGGAAACATCTTTGAGTACAAGAAAGAGATCATCGCAAGATTTAATCATTCAAAATAGCCCTCACTATGGATACAATATATACCTTAAAGCACTTGAATGTGAACTTTAAAAACAACTGACTCAAATTTATTACCAGGAATAATTTCGGTGGTTTCATAAATCTAAAGGTAACTGAATTACTAATGGTGATAGGAATAAAAATATTACCTCTCGAAGAGTATTTGTACAAAGAAGGATGAATAAAGTCATTGTTGTTAGAGATGAGAATAAAGTAGGAATTTGACCCCAAAAAGTTAAAAGATATAGCTAGGCAACATTTTGCTAAACTTTTTCATGAGAACCAAGAGATTATGAAGCCTATTGTTTCCTTTTCTTTTTGTCCAACTTATTTGGACAATCATCAAGAGTGCCTGCACTATATACCATCCATTATGGAGATAAAAAAACATTGTTTCATGCAAGTCCCCATAAACCTCTAGGAGAAGATGGTTTCCCAGTGCTTTTCTGCTTTTCCACCAACATTGTTGGGATGTTATGACTTTGTCCTTACACCAATTTGCTAATAGTGTATAGAGTGAGCCCTCTCTAATTAGCTATGCTAACAACACTCTTCTAGTGCTTATACCTAAAATTGACAAACCATAATTTCTCACATAGTTTCGTCCATTACTCTATGCAACATGATTTATAAACTTATGCCTAAAATTATGGTGAAATAAGTGAAAAGTATCCTAAACGATATCATTTCTCTGCATCTATCTAGCTTTATTTTAGAGAGGAATATTCATCAGAATGTTATTATATCACAGAAGATGGTTCATGTGATAAAAAGAATGAAGGGACAAAAGGTGTTTATGTCGATAAATATTGATTTGGATAAGTCATGTGATAGACTAAATTATAAGTTTGTAACTCAATGTCTCTAAACTGTAAGTTTCCATAAGAATTAATTAATTTAATTTATTATTGTATTTTTTCTTCGTCTTTCAAAATTTTATGGAATGGAGACAGGTTAAACAACCTTGCTTCATCTAGAGGTATTCGACAAGGTGACCCATATCTCTTTATCTTTTTGTTATATGTATTGACAATTTTTCACTTATTATTGTTGATTAGTTTGATGTAGGTAATTGGAAGCCTATGCGGGAGTGGGGGACCTCAGGTGTCTTATTTCCTTTTCGCAGATAACCTTTTTCTTTTATGTACAGTCCATTATAGATCAAGCTTTACGTATCAAACACTGCTTGGATCAATTTTGTCAAGTCTCGGGCTAAAAGAGTAATGATGGGAAGACTCAAATTTATTTATTAACTAACGTAAATCTCTGGCGTCGACATGATTTCATGCAACATACAAAATTTAGAGAAGCCTTTAACTTAGAAAAGTATCTTAGGGAAAACATTATCCATTATAGAAGCTCTAGAAACATATTTAAGCATATTATTGAGTAGGTTCAAAAGGGAATGAGTAATTGGAAACAATAATGTTTGAGTTTATCCAGAAGAATTACATTGAGTAAATATTTGTTAAATTTTATCCCTTATTTTTAGTTGAAGTACACAAAAATCCCTATTACTATTAATAATGAGTTGGAAAAAATTCAATGGGGATTTATTTTGGGAGACACAGAGGCAACTCGCAAGACTCATTTGATCATTTGGGAGGTTTGTTTTATGCCTGGGAATATGGTGGCTTAAGCATCAAACAACCCTAGCTAACGAATGACCCTTTCTTTTTAAAATGCTTTGAAATTTATTGACTAGCTAAGAGACTTGATAGTATCTTTAGTTGGGTGCGAATGAAGACTGATAAGGATGCTAGGGAAATGATGTTCGGTCGAGACGACATCAATTTGATTGTTGTAATCAATTAGAAATATTTCTGTTTTCAGATAGCTTATTTTGTACTGATGTTTGTTGTGAACCTCGTTGTAACAAAAACTTAATGATATATAATGATTGAAGGTTACAGAAATACAATGTTACAAAAAGCTTAAGACCTAGATGATGCTCCTCATTGGGACAGTTGTTCTTGTTGTGTCCTAGTTGACGACAGATACTACATAATCTTATCATTTTATCTGTGGAATCCATCTCTGTTCTGATATGTTGTTTGGCCTTCCTTTTTTCTTTCTACGCATCTCGTCATTGTGCCAAACAATATCACCTTCATATGGAGGCCAGTAATCCTCCATTGGTAGTACCGAGAAACTTTGATTATATACATTCATGACGGTGTCATCCTTGTACACATCAGATAAATGGTTGTAAGCATCTTGACGAGTATAAGTGCATGCTGCAATGACATGGGAGCAAGGTATGCGGAAGGCCTGGAATTTTCCACAATCGCACCAACTTCTATTTAGTCTAACAGCGTAGGCTAAATTTGGTATCCCCTCGTTGTGGTCCATTGTTTCCTGGACGCTGAAATTTTGCCTATGACGGTCAAAGACTGTTACAGCGTGTGTGCTAGCTTTGATGCTCTCCTCTTTCATGACCTTCATGCAACACTCACTGAATACTTGCCCGGACATTAACACCGCACTTCATCTTTCACCTCTGGTTGCGAACGTAGAAGCCAACCTATAATAGGTTGATCTTACCAAGGCGGTTATCGGCAGATTTCGAATTCCTTTGAATACCATGTTCATGCATTCCACAAGGTTTGTTGTCATGTGGCCCCATCGACAACCTCCGTCAAATGTCCTTGTCCACTGCTCTACTGGTATGTTATTTAGCCATCTCCATGCGTCTTCATTAGACATTCTAATTTCATCACGATAATATTGAAATGACGGCTGGGTTAGAGCATACCCAGCATTCACCACCTTCTTGCGAATTAAAGGTGGGAGATATGTTGAACTGACTTGGGGTATTTTGCTTTTTATCGCAATGTCGCGGATAGCAAGAGTCGCCACCGACTTTTCTTTTATCCAATAAGGAAAGGTGGAAAAGAACAGGAAAGACCTCAATAGATTTTGGGTTCGGGAGGTACATTATACAAAGGGAAGGTATTAGCACCCTTTGTATCTATGGTTATCCATGGGCTCTTAATTGTTGGATCACTTATATTTTTGTCTGAAAAGTGTTGGTGAATTGTTTAAAAATGTTTCGAAAAGAGAGTTTAACTTTGTAATGATTCTCGTATGAATGTATACAAAGTATTTATCTCGTTTGATTTTGAAAAACAGTTTAGAAAAATATAACTTGGTAATGATTCTAGTATGAATGTATACCAAGTGGTGATTTTCTAGGACTTGCAAAGTGTGAGGGGTGGAAAATGTTTTAGGTTATGATCCAGTAATTGAGAGTTATACCTTCCTAAGGTCGTTATGGGCATTTCCTATCCTTATGAGGGTAAAACTGTCCTTACTATTGAGAAGTAAGTAGTTTTATCCTTTGGATGTAAAAGGGTCATTGTAGGGTCATCGATAGGTCATTGAAGGCAACAGTTGTAAGGATACCTTAGCATTCGAAGGGACGATCATCATTTAATCGTAGGCTACACCGAAGGGTCATCGAGGGACAAAATCGTATTTTCGAAGGCAACATCCGAGGGACCATGATTTATTTTATGATGATTTAACCGAAGGGTCTTTGCTAAGTGTATCCCTACATTCGCGGGACACGACCGTTATACCGTAATACCGTAGGGCAGCAAAGAGAGGTCCAAGATCACATATTTAAAGGCCGTATTTTACAATCAATTAGGCAATTAGGATGAATCTCCACATTAAAATCAATACATTAAAGTCAGCTAAGTAATTGAGGGTGGATCTCCACATTAAAATTAATACATTAAAATTAATTAGGTAATTTAGGGTGAAACTCCACAAAGGGCATCCCACAAATAAAGTGGAATACCTATCTAGCTAGCTTTCCCGGCGATGTGTGAACCTTTGCAAAACTCAGCAAACATGTCAGAATACCAAATCAGGGTGCAATCGAGAATTACACCACAAAAGAAAACAGAACAGCAATAGGGTCAGATAAACAATGCATGGCTATGATAAAAACATGACAGGTGGGCAAAAGTCAGAACAGAAAAGTCGGCTGCTGTCGCGTTCGCTCCTGCTTCGCCTAGCGAAGTCTTAGCGAACACTCGTTGCATGCTCGCTTAGCGAGGTGCTAGCGAGCGGCTGCGGATTCCGGTTTTAATAACGATATAATGGCAGCAAGCTTCACACCTTATAGCATTCATTACAGAGATTATGCGGTTAGACATTCAGATGTTCATGCATACTTAAATTCATATGTAAGACTTGAGATAGTTTCATAAATTCAATCATGATACCATGTGCAAATTAAGAACATAAGGTAGTAATAACAATGCCAACCTGTTTGTAATCGAATTGTAACCTTGAATTGGCCGATCGGATCGAATTAAGCGGAAGTGACCTTGCTGCCGCCGGCTTTTCCTTCAGGGTTTCCTTTAGGGTTACTCGGAATTCTCAGGGTTAGCCTCCAGGGTTTTCCGTCTGTGAGCGCTAGGGTTTGCTTGCTAGGGTTCTCCTTTCGTCCTTTTTCGTCCCCCTTTTTCTGACTGGAGTTGTGGTATTTATAATGCCTTTTTTTCATGACCTAATGGGCTCAGAGTGAAGCCCAGAATTTTCTGTTATCTGCCAGCTTCGCTAGGCGAGCGTGTAGCGAACGTTCGCTAGGCGAGCGTGCAGCGAACGTTCGCTAGGCGAAGGATTTGCTCGCCTAGCGAGCAGGTCAGTTTGGGCCATTTTCTGGATTGGGCCACTCGTGAGCTGGGCCTTTGTTCCTTTAAGATCAGTGTCATAAAAATGAGTCGGAGTGCCCTGAAAAATGTCTTGAAATATTAAAGGGCAAATTTTGGGGTATGACAGCTGCCCCTGTTCAATATTCTTGAACCGAGAGAGTCAGAATGGTATGTACGCCATTCGTGGTCTGGAGGTGGAAGATTATTGAACACTTAGGATGCCCCAAAAATTTGCACTTGTCAATTAGTTAGTCTTGATGGAGATGGGTTTAAAGATGCCATCTAGGAAGTTTGATGATGAGAGCTTCAGAGTACATCGTACGTTAGAAGATATCTGAAGTCATGGGTGTCACTGGGTCATACGCTAGACCGTATAGTGAGTCATTCATTAGGCCGTCGACTTCACTGGGGAGTTAGAATGGGTCATACGCCGCTGGGGATAACAGATCAGAATGGATCATACGCTAGATCGTATCTGAGTTGCAGAATGGGCCGTCTGTTAGGCTGTATCTGACGAAAAGTAGTCGTACGCTAGACTACACCTCGGGATGTACCGTACGCTAGGTAGTATCTGAGGAATGAAGATCCGAATGGGTCGTACGCTAGACCGTATTGTTGGAGGAGTAATATGTTGTGCCGAATCAAAATGAGATAAGAATCCGAATGAGTCATACACTGCTGGGGATAAAGGATCAGAATGGATCGTACGCTAGATCGTATCTGAGTTGCGGAACGAGTCGTCCGTTAGGCTGTATCGTTACTGGGGGTGAAGGATCAGAATGGATCGTATGCTAGATCGTATCTGAGTTGTAGACTGAGCCGTCCGTTAGGCTGTACCTGATGATGAAGGGGGTAGTCATACGCCAGACTACACTTCAGAATGTACCGTACGCTAGGTAGCATTTGAGGCCTTGAAGGTCCAAATGGGTCGTATGCTAGACCGTATTGGAGTTGTTGAAGGTCGGAATGGATCGTACGTTAGATCGCATCTGAGTTGAAAGAGTCATATGTTGAGCTGAATCAGAATGAACCGTACGCTAGGCTATATCTGATAGTATTTGTATATGTTGTATTTGCAATAAATGTCTGGGATGGGCTTATAGATGCCATCGTTAGGAGGATGTCAGAATGAATGTTGACATGGAGTATATCTGAAAGATGTAGTTGAATCCTGAACGTAATTGATGAGGATGTCCGTCTGAATGGACCTTTGTTTTGACTGTATCAGGGGAATAATTAACCTGAAAAATAAAGTTAGCTTCATGCCATGTCATGATGCATGAGATGTTTTATGCTTTCGAAAATAACTGCGAACGATGTATGGATGCGTATGCTGTGAAATGATGTAATGAATGAATTATGCATCCGAAAAGTTCTTCCAGAGGACTCTACTGGGGAAAACAAATCTCAATCTTCTGGTTGGGAGATACTGGTATCGATGACCCTTTCTTAGCCGGGGATGCTTGATTTCTGTCTGATGGTAGAAATGTTCAACAGAAGCCTGGCTGGGGGTGGAAGAGATGACCCATTTGTCTAGTAATGCCACTCTCTTCTGGGAATGACTGGCTTTGCTGGGGGATATGATTAGCAACAGATTCATTGGAAAGCATGATTAGACCTTCTCCTCGATCCTGAAGTCTAGTAGTAATCGCTATTTCTATTTTATGCACGCATTTTTGGTAAACATCGATCATATCCAAATGCATATATTAATTCGAATTAAATCAATGGATGCTTATGCAAACAAAACAGAGAAAGTAAAACAAAAGCATTTTTTTTTGAAACTAAAATTATATTGATTTCGAAAGAGGGCCTATAAACAGGCAATTTGTGTACAAGGAGACAGAAATCCTAGTAAGAGGAAATTGTCAAGAAAACAAAGAGAAAGCTATGCTGAAAACGTCGTATTGACTTTGATTCCCCTACTGCCATTATGTCTTCAAGCCTCTCATCTCCTGCTGTCGGATAGAAGTGATTAGCTTGTTCAGTCCTTTGAACTTGGATGAAGCTGTCTGAGAACGGGACATAGTCATACGCTTTGATCCCTAATTTTTGCCTGGACCGCCTTTTCAGGTTTTCAATCCACCAGGATACCCCTTTTTGCCCAAGCCGCCTTTTCAGGTTTTCGACTTGCCGGGTGCATATTTTTTTATGTTTATCCCTGATTTTTGCCCGAACCTTTTTGGTTTGCCGGGATGCCCTTACTTTTGCCTAGGTACGTCGACCTAGCAGGTCTCTTTTATGCGTAGTATTTTTTGACTATGTCTGCGTTCACGGGATGCGGGAAGTCTTCGCCGTCCATTGTAGCTAGTATCATGGCTCCACCAGAGAATACCTTCTTAACTACAAACGGCCATTCGTACGTGGAAATCCATTTGCCTCTGGGATCACCCTGTGGTAGAATGATACGCTTTATTACCAAATCGCCAATTCGATATACCTGTCTCTTGACTCTTTTGTTAAATGCCTGGGTCATACGCTTCTGATATATCTGTCCATGGCACACAGCCGCAAGTCTCTTCTCATCGATCAAGTTTATCTGGTCGAGTCGAGTCTGAATCCATTCATCTTCATCTAAGCCCGCCTCTTTTATGATTCTTAGAGAGGGAATCTGGACTTCCACTGGTAAAACGGCTTCCATTCCGTAGACTAAAGAGAAAGGAGTTGCTCCTGTCGAAGTGCGTACTGAAGTGCGATAACCGTGAAGAGCAAACGGTAACATCTCATGCCAGTCTTTGTACGTCACCGTCATCTTTTGTATGATCTTCTTGATATTCTTATTAGCAGCCTCCACGGCACCGTTCATCTTTGGCCGGTACGGAGAAGAGTTATGGTGTTTTATTTTGAACTGCGTGCAGAGTTCAGTAATCATCTTATTGTTCAAATTAGTACCATTGTCAGTAATAATTCTTTCAGGGATGCCATATCGACAAATGAGATTATTCTGGATGAATCGTGCCACCACATTCTTGGCGACAGAAGCAAATGAGGCGGCCTCTACCCACTTTGTAAAGTAATCAATAGCAACAAGGATGAAACGATGCCCGTTAGAAGCAGTAGGTTTAATCTCTCCAATCATATCAATGCCCCACATTGCAAAGGGCCAAGGTGCTGTCAACACGTTCAATGGAGCAGGAGGCACATGTACTTTATCCGCATATATCTGGCACTTGTGACAGGTTCTGGAGTGATGACGGCAATCAGCTTCCATGGTAGACCAATAATACCCTGATCTCAGAATCTTCTTGGCCATCGTATGCCCACTAGAATGAGTCCCAAAAATACCATCATGCATGTCTTCCATAATCTTTTCTGCTTCCTTTTTATCCATATAGCGAAGCAAAGTCGAATCATGATTACGCTTGTATAATACTCCATTACTCAGAAAGAATTTAGCGGAGAACTTCCTCAGAAATTTTCGGTCATTGATAGATGCCTCTTCAGGGTATTCCTGAGTTTCCAAATATCTTTTTACTTCGTGGAACCAAGGTTTCTCCTCTACTCCATCAGCGTTAAGTTCATAACAATACGCTGGTTCATCTAACCGTTCAATGGTGATCGTGGGAGCTTCATTATCCCATCTGACTCTGAACATAGACGACATGGTAGCCAATGCGTCCGCCAACTGATTTTCTTCCCGTGGAATATGTTCAAATGTAATCTCTTCAAAGTATGGGATTAATGTCATCACCCGCTCTCGATAAGGGATGAGATTCGGATGTTTAGTGTCCCATTCTCCTTTGATCTGACTGATTACTAATGCTGAGTCTCCGTACACACTTAAAAACTTGATTCGCCGGTCTATCGCAGCCTTGAGTCCCAAAATACATGCTTCATACTCAGCCATATTATTGGTACAATGAAAACATAGTCTAGCAGTGAAAGGTGTATGGTAACCCCCGGGAGAAATAATTACAACCCCAACACCGTGGCCCAATGCATTAGAAGATCCATCAAACACCATAGTCCATCGGGATCCCAGTTCGGGTCCTTCATCCGGTCCTGGTTTTTCATGATCAATAACAAGCATGACATCCTCATCTGGGAACTCAAAATTCATAGATTGGTAATCGTCCACCGCTTGATGAGCCAAATGATCAGCTAGCACGCTTCCTTTGATTGCTTTCTGGGTAGTATACTGGATATCATACTCTATTAAGATCATCTGCCATCTCGCTATTCTTCCGGAGAGGGCAGGTTTCTCGAATATGTATTTGATGGGATCCATCTTAGAAATCAACAAAGTGGTATGATTCAACATATACTGTCTTAGTCGGCGAGCAGCCCAGGCCAAAGCACAGCAAGTTTTCTCGAGCAGTGAGTATCTTGTTTCACAGTCGGTAAACTTTTTGCTAAGGTAGTATATGGCATGCTCTTTTCGACCAGACTCGTCATGTTGCCCCAACACGCACCCTATTGAACTTTCTAAAACGGTCAAATACATGATTAGAGGTCTTCCTTCAACCGGTGGTATCAGAATTGGAGGTTCTTGGAGATACTTCTTGATTTTATCAAAAGCCTCTTGACATTCGTCATTCCATATCATCTCTTGATTTTTCCTCAATAATTTGAAGATGGGTCTGCAGGTAGCGGTCAAATGGGAGATAAATCGGGCAATGTAGTTCAAGCGTCCCAAGAACCCTCTGACTTCTTTTTCCGTACGAGGAACTGGCATTTCTCGAATAGCTCTCACCTTAGCCGGGTCGACCTCAATTCCTTTATCACTGACAATAAAGCCCAAGAGTTTACCGGATCTTACTCCAAAGGTGCATTTGTTCGGATTCAATCTCAGCTTGTATTTCTTCAACCTCTCAAACAGTTTGTATAAATGATCGAGATGTTCTTCTTCAGTATGAGATCTGGCTATCATGTCATCCACATATACTTCTATCTCATGATGGATCATATCATGGAACAAGGCCACCATAGCACGCTGGTACGTTGCCCCCGCATTCTTTAAACCGAATGGCATTACTTTGTAACAGAAAGTGCCCCATTGCGTCACAAACGTAGTTTTCTCCATGTCCTCAGGCGCCATCTTAATCTGATTATAACCTGAGAAGCCGTCCATGAATGAGAATACCTTGTTTTGAGCGGTGTTATCTACCAGAACATCAATGTGCGGAAGAGGAAAGTCGTCCTTGGGACTTGCTTTATTCAAATCTCTGTAATCTACGCACATTCGCACCTTACCATCCTTCTTCGGCACTGGTACCACGTTAGCAACCCATTGAGGATAAGAAGTAACGGCTAGGAAACCGGTATTAAATTGTTTCATAACTTCGGCTTTGATTTTCTCCGACATTTCCGGGCGCATGCGACGAACCTTCTGCTTAATAGGACGACAATTTTCCTTCATCGGCAGCCGATGCACCACTATATCAGTATCCAATCCGGGCATGTCTTCATAAGACCAAGCGAAAATCTCTACATAGTCATGTAACATCTGAATCAATCTTCTTTTGACACTGTTTTCCAAGCCTGCTCCTATTTTGACTTCTTTCTTGTCTACTTCGGTACCCAGATTTACAATCTCAACTGACTCCTCGTGCGACTGTATAGTCCTCTCTTCCTGCAGTAACAGTCTGGCAAGTTCTCCAGGTACTTCACAATCTTCCTCACTTCCATCCTCGGCTTGATAGATCGGATTTTCAAAGTCATAATGAACAGTAGCGGAATTATTATCAATAGGATCCAGAGTGGATACAGATCTGCAATTTGTTACGTGAGTGTGTGTAAGAAAGCATAGCTTGTTTGAAAGACGACAGAAAAGATAAAGAGCGCAATATTTGAATGCAAAAAGTCCATTGATTTATTGAATGTGAATATGCTTATGAAAATGACAAAACCCTTAACAAATTAGCTATTGTGCCCCGGGCATAGACACAATGCTTTAAGAAGTTCAATGAAAAACTAAAATTTGCAACACTAAATAGACAATAACAATTACTCCTGACTAAAGGTAATCGGGATAGTGTCTTCAGCCTTCCAATTATTGAGTCCGTCACCAATTGTTGGGAAAATCCAGCTATCCAGGTCGCAATCGCTATCAGCATCTTCTACAGCGTTGATTTGATCTTTGACCATCTTTTCAGAGTTAAATCCCAGACCAGATTTATCAGACTTGTAGGGTACGTTGATCAGTTGACCCCAACCAGTACGACCACCATTTTCGATCGCAGCTTGAGCATCTTTCAGAGAAATCATAGCAGGAGGAGTCCGAATAACCTTGGGCACACCGGAAGTTGGCTTAAGGACAGGATTGGTCGGAGGAACTACTTCAAATGACTGACAAGGAGTCTCAATGAATTCACCATCCATCTCGACGTATCTGAAGGCATGCACACTACTGACAATGTACTCTTCTTCTCCACACACGGTGACAATTTTTCCCTCTGTGTGATACCTCAGCTTTTGATGGAGAGACGAAGCTACAGCACCTGACCCATGAATCCAAGGGCGTCCCAGTAAGCAGGAATAGGCAGGACGAATGTTCATTACATGGAAGGTAGTATTGAAGACTTGAGGTCCTATCTTGATAGGGAGGACTACTTCGCCATGGACAACACTCTTCGCACCATCGTAAGCACGTACCACAATGTCACTAGGTTTCAGTTCGATGCTTTTACAGTCCAGCTTATCCAGCACAGTTGTTGGCAGCACATTCAAGGAAGAGCCATTAATGATCAACACATGAGACAAAGTGATTCCCCTACACTCAATGGAGATATGCAGGGCTTTATTGTGATTCTTTCCCGCTGGTGTCAGGTCAGCATCGGAAAAGCCTAGGCCATTGTCAACAGCCAAGTGAGCAACATAATTTTCGAACTAATCGACAGATGTTTCCTGAGGCACATGAGCGGTCTTCAAGAATTTTATCAATGCATTGGCATGAGATTCAGAAGATAACAACAAGGATAACATCGAGATCTTAGACGGGGTATGCCCCAACTGTTCTACCACATCGAAATCACTCTTGCGGATGATTTTCAGCACTTCTTCCATTTCCTGTTTGGCAACATCTTCGGGAGTAACTTCGACCGGTGTCTCTGACTGAGAAGGATTGACTGGTTCCTTTCCTCGAGTTTCAAGGACAGGAGGTGAGATTTCTGGAGAGAAGATCCTTCCACTTCGAGTAATTTTACTAGTCCCAACGATGCCATTAGGATTAGTAGAATTGTCAATTTGCTTTACGCCATGGACGTAAACATCACCGCCATAATTCCACGGAATAGCTTTGCTTGAGGAATACGGGATCGGGCCAGGTGCAGTAATGATTAGGGGAGCTACCCTGGGCTCAACAGTAATCTTCACAGGCGCCCTAGTAGCGGTAATCTTCACTAGAACTTTGGACCTAGCAATCACAGATATTTCTTCAATAGGGTTTTCCGCCTTAGGAATCTTTTCGAAGAGAACTGTACGATCATCCATCAGCCGTTGAATACCATTCTTCAATTCCCAACAATCATCTGGTTGGAATATACAGAGATTGCAATCTTCAGCACAACCTGGAAATAAACCAGCTTGCAATAAATTCCTCTTTATGATCGGGAGAGGAGATGTTAAGTCCGCCACATTGGAAACGTGATCGTCGTCATCCACGACATTAACCGTCTTGTCATGATTAGGCATGGGAGCAGTGATGCCATTAGGGGTCTCCGGAGGCTCAAACTCAATTTCTCCAGCTTCGATCATATCCTGAATCTTATTCTTCAATGACCAGCAATCGTTTGTATCATGCCCGGGGCTATCGGAGTGATATGCACACCTGGCATTAGGGTTATAACGAGAAGAAGTAGTGTTGGGATTCGTAGGAGGATCTCTGAGGGTGATCAAATTTGCCTTTAGCATTCCCTGCAGTGCCTGTGCCAAGGTCATATTGATCCTGGTAAACTGCCTTCTTGGCCTGTCTTGTTTGGGCTGGAAGTTTTGAGATGGTGGTGCTGCAATCGTAACTGCTCCGATGTCATGGTCACGGTTTTTCTTGTTACGACCCTTTTGACCGTACACAGCATTTGATTCATTCCTCCCCTGATAGGACCTTTTGGTGCTTGCAGAGGCAGCCGCCTGTATCTTTCCACTTCGGATGCCGCTTTCAACACGTTCACCTGTCAATATAAGTTCAGTGAAACCTGATGAAGAACTTCCTAGTAGATGGCTGTAGAATGGGCCGGTCAGTGTGCCCATGAACATATCCACCAATTCTCTGTCAGTCATAGGGGGTTTGACTCTGCCAGCCAAATCTCTCCACTTTTGAGCATATTCTTTAAAGCTTTCTTTAGATCCCATAGTCATATTCTGCAGTTGTAGCCGGGTAGGCGCTAGTTCAGAGTTATACTGGTACTGTTTATAGAAAGTTGTTGCTAAATCAGTCCAGGTGCGGATGTCAGAGCTCTCGAGCTGATAATACCATTCCAATTGTGTGCCAGACAGGCTCTCTTGGAAGAAATGGATCCATAGCTTCCTGTCAGGGGTATGCGGCTGAATCTTTCTCACATAAGCTCTCAGATGCATCTGAGGACAGGACGCACCATCGTACTTAGTGAAAGTGGGGATTTTGAATTTGCGAGGAATGGTCACATCGGAGACCAGACCCAAACTTTCGAAATCCAGACCGGGCGCCTTCTGACCCTCCATAGCTAGCATACGTTCTTCCAGCAACTTGTACTTATCATCTCTTGGAGAGTACTGTTCATTTTCATAATCTTCATCGTCGTCCTCAGGGTTGAAGAGATCGACATTCTCCCCTTCTGAATCATTCTCTGTCTCCTCTTCTGGACCATTCGGGATCCCAAACTTGACTCCTGCGGCCTGTCCTTTACGCCTTCTTCCCGGGTTAATGAAACTCACAACTTTCTTGTCTTTCTTCTTTTCGAGCAAAAGAGCCTTCAGTTCCTCCTGCCCCTTGGATAAGATTAGCATCATCTCCTTGAATTGAGCATTCTGAGTCTGGAGATCTTTGACAGTTTGTTCGAGATCCATTTTTCTATCTGTTTAGAAGGAAGACCGTGAGAACATTGAACTTGTAGAATACCTGTTATGCAGTGTTATGTTATGCTATGCAATGTATGAAATGTTTTCAAGGACTTTTGGAATTTAACTTTGCGTAAATCACCAACAAGAGAGAAATGTTTATTGCTAATTTATTTGACCAATGTTCATTACAAAAGGAATAATAATAAAAATACAATGAAAGCTCAAGTCTCCCAGGGGCGGCTTCTTTTTGGGCGAAGATACGCATTGAGTCTTCGTTCCTCATTGAGCTGACTGGTAAGTTCTAACACTTTCTTCCTTTCTGCGACGAACTAAGTCTCGAAAGTATCCCTTTCTTCTCTCAACTGGATCCAGGATCTCTTTAGTTCCTCAACATTGGTAGGCATATCTGGATAAGGAATGATCTGAGGAGCACCTCTTTTAGCTTCAGGTTCGACAATCTGAGGTCCGATTGCAAGATATGGCATGACAAGTTCACGAGCTCTGGCGCGTACCCATCTGAGATAAGGTTCCATAGGAATAGAATTTTTCTGTCCTAACGTACCTCTCTTCACCATGCCCCAAGCTCGTACAAATCTTTGACGGAGGCCTTGGGAATCGTTGTCATAGTCGAACACAATGCCTTCGATGATCATTTCATGTGGACCATCTCTTCGAGCACAATCAAACTGTCGCAGAGCTAAAGCAGGATTATAAGTAATACCTCCTCTTATTCCTAGGAGTGGTACATTAGGGAACTCGCCACAACGGTCAATGATGGTAACATTTTCCTTGAACTGAGGACACCAACAGATGTCTGGGTGGGAGAGCGACATTATCCTTTGAGACCATTTCAAATTCTGCTCGTTCTTCAAGACCGATTGAGGAAGGTGCGAAATAAACCACCTAGACAACAAAGGTATGCAGCACATGAGAGTCCCTTGCTTCTTCATGGTACGAGTGTGGAGGGAATGCAAAATGTCTCCCAGCAAGGTAGGTACAGGGTTATGAGTGAGAAATATCTTAATAGCATTCATGTCTATGAATTGGTCTGGATTAGGGAATAACACCAAGCCATAGATTAGCAATGCCAGGATGTCTTCGAAAGCACGGACATTCATAACTTTTAAGAATTCTCGGGCCTTATTTGTCAGGAATTTGGCAAGTAAACCCTTAACTCCACTCCTTGTTACCCAATTAGCTTCAATGTCGGACTTCGTCATGTGTAAAGCTGCGACAACTTCTTCAGACTTCGGAACCTTTTCTAAACCACTGAACGGTAGTTGATCAAGGATAGGTATCCCAAGCAGTCTGGAGAATTCTTCCAATGTGGGTACCAACTGATAATCTGGGAATGTGAAGCAATGATGTTTAGGGTCGAAGAACTGGAATAAAACTCTCATCATATCTTCTTTGAACCCAGTGGTAACTAAATTGAGAAGAGAACCATGTCTCTTGATGAACTGCGCATGATCGGAAAGTTCTGACACTAAGTTCTTGAGTTGAGGAGAGATTGCTACAAGATTAATCCGGATGGTCTTCCTGGGAGCCATAGCTTTACAAAACAGAGCAAAGTTAAATCCCTAAGTCCTTGAAATGGTTATAATGTCATGATATTATGATGTTATGATGTTATTATGTTATGATGTTATTATGTTATGATGTTATGTAAACAAACACAAGCAAGTCACACAACAATCACTCCTAAGTTTTAAGGCTTGCATGAGTTCCATAGGTAAGTACCCTCCCTACTGAAGTTTGGTTGGTTCAATCTGTCCTAGAATAGTAACCGGGTTCTAAAAGGATCTCCAATCATTGACCTTCCTTCAAGTCCACTTCAGTGCAACACCAAGTGGTTGACCGAAGCTTCCCTAAAGTCCAATCTCAAGGAGTGTAGTATCGAGTCTCAACCAACCCCAGTCGGAACCGAAGTCAGTTATCTCACTACTTTCTAATGGCCAGGATGAGTCAATTAGGGTTCTAAAGGTCTGGTTAATGCTTTAATGACACCACGCAGATGCCAAAATTTTCCTCAAGTAAACATGAGGAACATCAGGACATCCAAAGTGTCACATTAACCGTAGCCATCATTTTAACCATTCCCGTATACGCCGGATAGTCGCGATGATCTATTGCTACTTACCTAAGGTACACTAGATTCGGGTGTAGGATCTTTCACTCAAGAATACCCAAGCAATCCCTTAAAAGTAAATCAGACAATTTTAAATAAGTGATCTTGTTTTTTAAGGTAACCTCTCTTGTAATCGTCCCCAGCAGAGTCGCCAGTTCTGTCATACGGTGAACTGACTTGGGGTATTTTGCTTTTTATCGCAATGTCGCGGATAGCAAGAGTCGCCACCGACTTTTCTTTTATCCAATAAGGAAAGGTGGAAAAGAACAGGAAAGACCTCAATAGATTTTGGGTTCGGGAGGTACATTATACAAAGGGAAGGTATTAGCACCCTTTGTATCCATGGTTATCCATGGGCTCTTAATTGCTGGATCACTTATATTTTTGTCTGAAAAGTGTTGGTGAATTGTTTAAAAATGTTTCGAAAAGAGAGTTTAACTTTGTAATGATTCTCGTATGAATGTATACAAAGTATTTATCTCGTTTGATTTTGAAAAACAGTTTAGAAAAATATAACTTGGTAATGATTCTAGTATGAATGTATACCAAGTGGTGATTTTCTAGGACTTGCAAAGTGTGAGGGGTGGAAAATGTTTTAGGTTATGATCCAGTAATTGAGAGTTATACCTTCCTAAGGTCGTTATGGGCATTTCCTATCCTTATGAGGGTAAAACTGTCCTTACTATTGAGAAGTAAGTAGTTTTATCCTTTGGATGTAAAAGGGTCATTGTAGGGTCATCGATAGGTCATTGAAGGCAACAGTTGTAAGGATACCTTAGCATTCGAAGGGACGATCATCATTTAACCGTAGGCTACACCGAAGGGTCATCGAGGGACAAAATCGTATTTTCGAAGGCAACATCCGAGGGACCATGATTTATTTTATGATGATTTAACCGAAGGGTCTTTGCTAAGTGTATCCCTACATTCGCGGGACACGACCGTTATACCGTAATACCGTAGGGCAGCAAAGAGAGGTCCAAGATCACATATTTAAAGGCCGTATTTTACAATCAATTAGGCAATTAGGATGAATCTCCACATTAAAATCAATACATTAAAGTCAGCTAAGTAATTGAGGGTGGATCTCCACATTAAAATTAATACATTAAAATTAATTAGGTAATTTAGGGTGAAACTCCACAAAGGGCATCCCACAAATAAAGTGGAATACCTATCTAGCTAGCTTTCCCGGCGATGTGTGAACCTTTGCAAAACTCAGCAAACATGTCAGAATACCAAATCAGGGTGCAATCGAGAATTACACCACAAAAGAAAACAGAACAGCAGTAGGGTCAGATAAACAATGCATGGCTATGATAAAAACATGACAGGTGGGCAAAAGTCAGAACAGAAAAGTCGGCTGCTGTCGCGTTCGCTCCTGCTTCGCCTAGCGAAGTCTTAGCGAACACTCGTTGCATGCTCGCTTAGCGAGGTGCTAGCGAGCGGCTGCGGATTCCGGTTTTAATAACGATATAATGGCAGTAAGTTTCACACCTTATAGCATTCATTACAGAGATTATGCGGTTAGACATTCAGATGTTCATGCATACTTAAATTCATATGTAAGACTTGAGATAGTTTCATAAATTCAATCATGATACCATGTGCAAATTAAGAACATAAGGTAGTAATAGCAATGCCAACCTGTTTGTAATCGAATTGTAACCTTGAATTGGCCGATCGGATCGAATTGAGCGGAAGTGACCTTGCTGCCGCCGGCTTTTCCTTCAGGGTTTCCTTTAGGGTTACTCGGAATTCTCAGGGTTAGCCTTCAGGGTTTTCCGTCTGTGAGCGCTAGGGTTTGCTTGCTAGGGTTCTCCTTTCGTCCTTTTTCGTCCCCCTTTTTCTGACTGGAGTTGTGGTATTTATAATGCCTTTTTTTCATGACCTAATGGGCTCAGAGTGAAGCCCAGAATTTTCTGTTATCTGCCAGCTTCGCTAGGCGAGCGTGTAGCGAACGTTCGCTAGGCGAGCGTGCAGCGAACGTTCGCTAGGCGAAGGATTTGCTCGCCTAGCGAGCAGGCCAGTTTGGGCCATTTTTTGGATTGGGCCACTCGTGAGCTGGGCCTTTGTTCCTTTAAGATCAGTGTCATAAAAATGAGTCGGAGTGCCCTGAAAAATGTCTTGAAATATTAAAGGGCAAATTTTGGGGTATGACAGCGATCCTCTACAGGATTGTATTCTTTTTTTCAAATGCAAGAAGGTTGCATTTCTCTTGATCGTGAGTCTAATGGTATCGGTGTTTCGAAAATAAAAACCATATAGCTCAGACTCGTATGTTTCACCGTTGCAGTGAACGTTGACACTGTATAATGATGAAGATGACATTGTGCAGTTAAAAACTATTTTCTTACTGCAAATGAATGTGAGTGAAGTGTCTTGGATGTTGATAGTAAGACAATTAAACAGAGGAGTGAAGTGTCTCACATGCTAGCTAGTTCGAAGTGATGTGTCGCACATGCAAGCTACTCCGAAGTGACGTGTCGCACATGCTGTAACACCTCAAAATTTGCCCTCCTCTCTTGGGACTAGCATTAACATATTTGCATATCATTTTAGGACATTAGGCATCTCATATTGCATAGCATGTGGTTACATAGTGCAAGCCATCTTCCCAAGTCTTGATCAGGAGATGAGGAAGTTCAAAGGTGCAAGCTAGGGTTATGACTGATCATGGGCCATCTGAGGATTGGGCTGTGGATTAGGGTTTTATGATTCTCCAAGGGTATTGGTCTTCATATTGTTTGAATTGATACATCATCATCATCATGGTTGGATGTCATCAGGAGATTGAAGAACGTTCCTTGAGATTAGGGTTTTGACCACTGGTCAACCCTAATCAGTTGTATTGGGCCAATCATGGCTGGATCAGGAGATGAGGTCTGTGATGGTTATGAGGATCATTCTTTGATTATATGGTGATTATTGAGGCTAGGGTGTCACCCTTGAGCCATTTCAGTTGAAGATTGGGGTTCAAATTGATCTATGCATTGCCAGATTCATCTGTCAGATGAAAAGTCAACTGTGGTCAACTGTACATGATCTGGTGAATTTGGAGGTGGAAATGAGTTAGACACACTTCATTCATGTTGGAACAAGTGTTAAATGACATCTCAAAGCTTAAGAATGAAGAAAATCAAGTCAGGACAAAAACTGCCAAAAATAGCAAGTGACTTGTAACTGAAGTTTCCGAAAATGGAAAGTTTTGACCTCAAAAACAGAAGTCCAAGGAAGCTTCAAATGAAAAATTGTTCAACATGACAGATGTAGATCTTGTTCTCACCTTTCCAAAAAGTCCAAGAACTTGAAAATCCAATGTATGGTTGGGGAGATATGGCTCAGTGAATTTCAGAAAAGATCCGTAATCAGGAGGCCATAACTACCACATACTTTGTCCAAATTGCAAGTTCTTTATATGCACAAACTCCATTTGACATGTACTTTGAGGGTGCATCATTGGATTTGTTCAAAAATGGCCAAGGCAAAAAGTCACTTTTCAACTGGACAGCTGAATTGGACCAGGGGCAAAATTGTCCAAATGTCAAAATAATTGGAATTTTTGAATGGGACTTTTTCCAACACCTCAGGAATGGAATTTTAAGTATGTTTGAATATTCATTTTGTGGTTAATGCACATGGTTTGAGTTTTGGGTTGAAAAATGAAATGCACAAAATGGATCAATTACCACACACATATGATTTTGAGAAATACTCAACCAATTGGAATGGGAATAGTTTCTACACATCACATATGGCATTTGGGGGTTGCTTGAGCTGTCAAAACAGCTGGCACTAGCTGTCATTGTGTATTGACCAATTTGCCCTTGCTTACAAAAATTGCCATTTCACTAACATGCCAAAATGCTAATTAACATGATTAGTGATGATTAAGCACACATATATGAGCCTAAACACTTCATAATCATAACAGAATTTCATTTTCACCAAAATTCAGATCTAAAACTCTTCATTCTCTCAAGTTTTGCTCAAGAACACAAAACCCTCAAATCCTTCAATCTTCCTCAATTCTTGCCTAATCTTGGAAATTCTTTTTGCGTTGGTCTCCAATCATCACATGCTCGAGCTATTTTGGTAATTTGGAAGGAGAGGAGTATGAAATCGTGACTGTGCAAGAAGCATCATCAATGGTGAAATGCGGATTTTGCACATTAGAAGCCTATTCCATCAAACCTAAGCATTGGATTTAGCATCTGGAGGATTGTTCTACATCTGTTTGAGGAAGAAAAGCACGAAGAACATCGATTTCACTGCTGCCATTTCCAGGTTTGAAGAAATTCGAATCTCATGTTTTGATCGATTGATATATGCCTTGTGTAGTGCGTTTCTCGTAGGTTTCATTGATGCTTGTGGTTTAGCAAATGGTTAGCCATAGGAGGAGAAATCTTGAATTGAAGTTATGAACACAAACCCTAGGTTGCTCGATTCGGTTGATTTAGGAACTGTTAGTCAAAAGTAGGATGATATTCATGTTCCTCTTGAAGAGACGAGTCCATTGATTATATGCTTGTCCATTTCCATTGACGTTTGATGTTCTTCGATTTTTTCAAAATCTGGAAAATTCTGGTTGAAGATGATGATGAAATAGCAGTTTGATCTTCATTTCTGTTTAAACTTTTGAAAAAGCTGTTTACCGCCCCCTTCTTAAGTTATTTACAAAACTGCCACTGTGCAGTTTTAATTAATTTGCTTAATTCACAAAAAATTTTAACACATTAAAAAATTCATAAAAAATAGTAAAAAATTCCTAAAAATATGGAGATTTTTTCCTTGACTTTGTTGACTTGTGTAGGATTTTTTTGACCTATTGGTTAAAGTTGTGCTTGGCAAATATTTTATTTGGCATAGGCTTTTCTAATGTATGTCACATTTTGATACATTTTGGCAATTTGATCATGAAATACTCATATCACAAAATAAATGGCTGAAAATTTTTGTGGTGGTTCTTGACTCATTGAGGATTATTTATATGTAAATTTCATGAATTTTTGATACCTGGTCAGAGAGCAGCAAATTCTGGAACTTAGGTGTGACAATTTGTGTCACACCTCTTGATGTCAACTTGTGGAATTTAATTGATTGACCTATACATGTTAGAATTGAATGAAATTTTGCATGGTGAATTGTTGGCATGTTGTGATGTTATATGAATTTTTGTGGAATTTTTCACTGCCTTTTCTAATTGATCATGATTTTTCATTTCTGGTGATTGAAATTGCAAGCTCATGTGATACATGTTGGTAGATTGATTGGGAAATCCTCATATTGTATTGTATGGCCATGAAATTTGATATGCATGAACTAGACACATGTTAGGACCTCC